>NC_053168.1:34143913-34478913 GCF_016835505.1 Polypterus senegalus | reverse complement strand
CATCTTTCCAAATGAGCCTCCACGAGTCCAACACAAAAGTGCATACAATTAAAAAGTTGTTTTCTCCTTGCCTGCTGCCTCCCAGCTTTGACTTCCCAAGGTTATGTGGTTGGCTTCTTTTATATTGGTCCCAGAAATGCTTCTGGTATCGTAGACATAGGCCTCCAAAGCACTTCCATGTGATATTGAAACAAGGGCAATCTTCCTGTGGCAGCACCTTCTAAAGATCCTGACAGGGTTGCTTTTTAACACTCCAACTCCCATGCAGCCCTGCAGGAGTCCTAACTGGGACACTGACTGTGTGGGGGAATGAGCTTGTAGCCATGTTTTCTCATTTACTACATTATCTTCTCACCTTGACTTGGGATAAGGTTATGTGTATATATATATATATATATATATATATATATATATATATATATATATATATATATATATTTTAAAAGAACGAGTCTCAACACTTTCAAAAGGTTGGGGCAGCCACCCGTATATTATTCCTAGCTGCAAAGGATTATTTCGGTGACCGCGATGTTGTTTATTCGAGTTCCACACTGAACTGTTCGAGGTAGCCAAGATGGAGGCTTCAGTCTGGGTGGCGGAACAGGAAGTGACGTCAGTCTGGGTGGCAGGACAGGAAGTGACGTGAGGTCAGGTAGGTTTTCCCGAATTTGATCTGCTCGCCCCTAGTCACACGTATGTGACAATATATATATATATATATATATATATATATATATATATATATATATATATATATATATATATATACAGTGGAACCTCGGTTCCCGAACGTCTCGATACATGTACAACTCGGTTACGACCAAAACGTTAGCCAAACTTTTGCCTCGGTTCACGACCACACACTCGGTATACGAACAAGCCAGTTTCCCTTTTGGTTTGTACATGTTCAGTCTCTCCCTGTGCATTTCCTGTGCAGAGAGCAAGAGAGCGAGACACACACACACACACACACACACACAGGCAGCGTTGAGAGAGACAGATGCTCATTTAGACAAGCTAGATTAATTTTGGAACCAAGTGCTTTAGACTGATGAGACAAAATTTTGTTATTTGGTCATAACAAAAGCACTTTGCATGACTGAAGAAAACACTGCATTCCAAGATAAACACCCACTACCTACTGTCAAATTTGGTGGATGTTCCATCATGCTGAGGGGCTTTGTATCTAGTTCAGGGACTGAACTTGCTAAAGTCGAGGGTCGGATGAATTCAACCCAATATCAACAAATTCTTCAGGATAATGCTCAAGCATCATTCACAAAGTTGAAGTTATGCAGGGGTTGGATATTCCAACAAGACAATGACCCAAAACACAGTATGAAGTCTACAAAGGCATTCATGCAGAGAAAGTAGTACAATGTTCTGGAATGGCGTCACAGTCCACCAACTTGAATATCATCGAAAAAGTTGCTACCTTGAAAGCTCAGCCAATCACACTTTGCATTCCAAGCAAAGGGTAACTTTTGTCAATGCATTATTTCCTGGTACATTGATTACATTTATGCACACATCAGAGCTACAACAATGTAAGAGTCGGAAGAAAGTGCGTTGCTAGCACTGATCGGAGGCAAATTTCATTTCAAAAGACTACCCGATGAAAGCCTTGATAAAAGCGTGGTTTGGTGCAAACTGTGCAAAAATGAGTTTGCATACCACCGAGGCACTTCAACCTTACGGTTCCATCTAAATGCAAACATGTTACAGCGAGCACAGAAACTGTGTATGCTGTTAGCACTAACAGTACGGGTTCGAGTACCAACAGAAGGTGTCGGCAGCCCAAACCTCATGAAATGACTGGCTTCAGGACCAAAATTAGTAAGTCAACCTAGGTCAAACTTACAAATTCTCTTGCAAAATGCATTGCTTTGGACTGTAGACCACTAATAGTGGTGGAAGATAGGGGGTTAGAAAATGTGCTACAGTTAGCGTATTTCAAGTAAAATTCAACAGCTTTATGACATTGAAAAGCAAGCAAAATTAGATGCATTACAGAAAGCGGACTTTGTGGCTCTTACTGGAGCTCATTGGACTTCCGTGACCGTTAGTAATTCTAATTACATCTAATTACAAAATGTTCAATGATCACACTGTTTTAGCCTAATGTACAAAATAATTTTTGCTAAGGTTACTTAGAGTTTAAAGATTAGACTGGTCAAATTACCTTTTATGTTTCTGACTTATTTTTTTAAGAAAAAAAACTGCACTTTAATGTTGAAATTTTTGTTATTATTATTTAAAGACAATACCATTCTGAAAATGTACTTAAAGTACTTAAAATACCGCTTTTTTTTTTAAGTCTGCCCAATTTTAGCCAGGGATCATATTTTTGTTTCTGTTTTGAATTGAAATGCAGTTTAAATGCATTTTTTTTTTCAGAAATTAAAACAGCTTGAGTTTACAATATTACTGTCCATGTCTATTATTTGATTCTGTTGCCTACTAAAACCCTTTTAAATTAAAAAACAACATTTGCGATTTGGGGCTAATTTTCATGTGTGCTTACATTCGATTAATGAAGATTAATTAATTACATAGCCTCTAATTAATTAGATACATTTTTTTAATCGAGTCCCACCTCTAATATATATATATATATGTATGTGTGTATATATATGTGTATATATACACTCACCTAAAGGATTATTAGGAACACCATACTAATACGGTGTTTGACCCCCTTTCGCCTTCAGAACTGCCTTAATTCTACGTGGCATTGATTCAACAAGGTGCTGAAAGCATTCTTTAGAAATGTTGGCCCATATTGATAGGATAGCATCTTGCAGTTGATGGAGATTTGTGGGATGCACATCCAGGGCGAAGCTCCGTTCCACCACATCCCAAAGATGCTCTATTGGGTTGAGATCTGGTGACTGTGGGGCCATTTTAGTACAGTGAACTCATTGTCATGTTCAAGAAACCAATTTGAAATGATTCGAGCTTTGTGACATGGTGCATTATCCTGCTGGAAGTAGCCATCAGAGGATGGGTACATGGTGGTCATGAAGGGATGGACATGGTCAGAAACAATGCTCAGGTAGCCCGTGGCATTTAAACGATGCCCAATTGGCACTAAGGGGCCTAAAGTGTGCCAAGAAAACATCCCCACACCATTACACCACCACCACCAGCCTGCACAGTGGTAACAAGGCATGATGGATCCATGTTCTCATTCTGTTTACACCAAATTCTGACTCTACCATTTGAATGTCTCAACAGAAATCGAGACTCATCAGACCAGGCAACATTTTTCCAGTCTTCAACTGTCCAATTTTGGTGAGCTCGTGCAAATTGTAGCCTCTTTTTCCTATTTGTAGTGGAGATGAGTGGTACCCAGTGGGGTCTTCTGCTGTTGTAGCCCATCCGCCTCAAGGTTGTGCGTGTTGTGGCTTCACAAATGCTTTGCTGCATACCTCGGTTGTAACGAGTGGTTATTTCAGTCAAAGTTGCTCTTCTATCAGCTTGAATCAGTCGGCCCATTCTCCTCTGCAAAAAGGGGCACGGCAAGAACGTGAAGGCCCCTGAAGTTTGTAAAAAATGCAGTGGTCCTTGTCAATGGCCAACGCACTAGTCAGTCGATGCCACAGGGCCCCTACTTTGTGTTAGATAATGACCTCCTTTACCGTGTAGCAATGCATGACGGGCAGGAGACGAGGCTGCTGCTAGTGCCGCGTACCTTCCGGCGGCAGGTCTGCGAGCTAGCACACGCCCACCTCCTAGGTGGCCACCTGGGCACCGAAAAAACTCTGGAGCGGATCAAGCTCGGTTTTACTGGCCAGGAATTAATGAGGAGGTTAAAAACTTTGGCGCTTCCTGCCCGGAGTGTCAACTGCGACAGATTCCTAGGAGGGACCGTGCTCCTCTTGTTCCTATTCCCTTGATTGACGTTCCCTTCCACAGAATCGGGGTCGACCTGGTGGGACCTCTAGAGCCCTCAGCCCGAGGACACAAGTACATTTTAGTCCTCGTGGATTATGCTACACGATACCCCGAAGCTGTTCCGTTGCGCTCAGCTACCTCTAAAGCCATCGCACGGGAATTACTAGGGGTATTCGCGCGCGTGGGGATCCCCAAAGAAGTCTTGACAGACCAGGGGACCCCCTTCACCTCGGAGACGTTCAAGGAGACTGCCAGATTACTGAAAATAAAGCATTTAAAACCTCGTGTATCATCCTCAAACCGACGGATTAGTAGAGAGGTTTAATCAGACTCTCAAGCAAATGCTACGTAAGGTGGTCAGCGAGGATGGAAGGAACTGGGATCAGCTCCTCCCCCTCGTCCTTTTTGCCTATCGGGAAGTCCCACAAGCCTCCACGGGGTTCTCCCCCTTTGAACTACTGTATGGGCGACAACCTCGGGGCATATTGGATATTTTGAAAGAAGGCTGGGAAGAAGAGGCTCTTCCCACCACTAACATACTGGAGTATATCGCAGTTACGCGATAGATTTGGAAAGATTCGCCTGTCCTTAAAAGTCACATGGAGGAGGCTCAAGCAGCACAGGTTCGGTACTACAACCATGGCACGTCTCTTCGGGAGTTCCACCTGGAAGATCGGGTCATGGTCCTAGTGCCTACCTCCCACTCTAAGTTGCTTGCCCACTGGCAGGGCCCCTACGAGTTAAGGAGAGGAAGGGACTGGTCGACTATTTGGTGAGTCAACCCAATCGCCGGCCAAAGGAGCGGTATATCATGTGAACCTGCTGAAACCGTGGAAGGACAGGGACCCTGATCCCTCCTCCGCCAGCCCCGCTCACTCTTCGCTCACACACACGACCTTAACTTTGGCGCAGACTTGAGACCCAGGCAACGGCAGGAGCTGGAAACAGTTATCCGGACCGCTCGAGAGGTAGTCAGTGAACACCCCGGAAGGACCTCTCTGATTGAGCACAACATTGTGACAGAGCCCGGGGTTGTTGTCCGAGAACGCCCGTACCGTCTTCCCGAGGCAAAAAAGGCTGAAGTGGAACTGAGATCAAGCGCATGCTGGAACTAGGTGTAATTGAGGAGAGTTATAGTCCCTGGTCCAGCCCCATTGTGCTCGTCGGTAAGCCTGACGGAGTTGGAGGTTCTGCAATGACTTCCGTCGGCAACCAAGTCTCCCAATTTGATGCCTATCCAATGCCACGCTGGGCGACCTCCTCGAGAGGCTTGGACAGGCTCAATACCTGACCACACTTGACATGACAAAGGGTACTGGCAGGTTCCTTTAACGGACTCCGAAGGAAAAACGCGTTTAGTACCCCTAGCGGACACTGGCAGTATCGTGTCCTTCCATTTGGGTTACACGGGCTCCAGCAACCTTTCAGCGTCTGGTGGACAAAGTGCTTCGGCCTCATAACTCATACAGTGCTGCCTACCTAGATGACGTGGTCATCTATTCCAGCACATGGAAGGAACACCTACAGCATGTCCAAGCGGTATTACGGACACTTGGTGAGGCCGGGCTCCGGATTAATCCCAAGAAATGTTTCTTTGGATTAAGCGAGGCCAAATATTTAGGCTACCTGGTGGGTCGGGTACCGTAAGGCCACAGTGCTCCAAAATTGATGCCATTCTGAAATGGCCCCGTCCGCGAACCAAGCGGCAGGTCCAAGCCTTTCGGGTTAGCGGGTACTACCGCCCGGTTTGTACCCGGTTTTGGAGAAAGCGGCGCCTTGACTGATTTAACAAAGAAGAGGGCCCGAACATTGTGGTATGGACTGCAAAACAGACGCTGCATTTGGTGACTTGAAGAAGGCCCTTACGTCCGCACCTATTTTGATGGCACCTAACTTTTCTTTGCCTTTCATCCTCCAGACGGACGCCGGACACAGGCCTGGGAGCCGTGCTGAGCCAAAGTGTCGATGGTGTCAACACCCGCCATGTTCCTGAGCCGGAAACTGTTGGACCGGGAGACCAGGTATGCGGCGGTGGAGAGGGAGGCTCTGGCGATTAAATGGGCGATCACTCAGCTGAGGTACTACCTGTTGGGCGTGAGTTCACCCTTGTCACGGACCATGCACCTCTACAGTGGATGGCCCTGCACAAGGAGTCGAATCCGCGGGTCACCCGGTGGTTTCTTGACCTGCAGCCGTACAAGTTTTCGCTCGTTCATCGCCGGGTGCTCTCCATGCCAACGCCGATGCTCTCTCGGGTTTACGACCTCTCGGTTAAGGTCGCCCGACCCGACGGTCTGGGCTGAGGGGGCCTTGTCACACGCGCGCATGGGAGGCAGCTAAAGGGCTCGAGTGAAGGCAGTTCTGAGCCATGCCGGGATGTGGCAGAGCGCACTAACTCTCTTTCTCACTTCCCTGTAGACCTAACCCGGGAGGTTCCACCTGTCTCTCTGGACGTCACTTCTGGGACCGAGCCAATGGAGACAGACCTTGCCAGCTCCGGCCCCTGATGTCACATCCGGGACTAAACCAATGAACAATGAACACGTGCCGACCCTTATGACCTCACTTCCTGTCTCCCCCTTTAAAAGCCTTCCCTTTTCCCTTCTGTGTCAGTCTTGTTTTGGACTCTGTTGTAAGCACTTCAGTGCTGGTATTTGAAAGAAAACGAAGTTGCAGCCAGGATACCAAATTACATGGGTGGCTGCCCCAAACCTTTTTCTGTCTTTGACTCGTTTTGTGACAATATATATATATATATACAGTGGAACCTCGGTTCCCGAACGCCTCGATACATGTACAACTCGTTACGACCAAAGCGTTAGCCAAACTTTTGCCTTGGTTCACGACCACACACTCGGTATACGAACAAGCCAGTTTCCCTTTTGGTTTGTACATGTTCAGTCTCTCCCTGTGCATTTCCTGTGCAGAGAGCAAGAGAGCGAGACACACACACACACACACACACACACAGGCAGCGCGAGAGAGACAGATGCTCATTTAGACAAGCTAGATTAATTTTGGAACCAAGTGCTTTAGACTGATGAGACAAAAATTTTGTTATTTGGTCATAACAAAAAGCACTTTGCATGACTGAAGAAAAACACTGCATTCCAAGATAAACACCCACTACCTACTGTCAAATTTGGTGGATGTTCCATCATGCTGAGGGGCTTTGTATCTAGTTCAGGGACTGAACTTGCTAAAGTCGAGGGTCGGATGAATTCAACCCAATATCAACAAATTCTTCAGGATAATGCTCAAGCATCATTCACAAAGTTGAAGTTATGCAGGGGTTGGATATTCCAACAAGACAATGACCCAAAACACAGTATGAAGTCTACAAAGGCATTCATGCAGAGAAAGTAGTACAATGTTCTGGAATGGCCGTCACAGTCCACCAACTTGAATATCATCGAAAAAAGTTGCTACCTTGAAAGCTCAGCCAATCACACTTTGCATTCCAAGCAAAGGGTAACTTTTGTCAATGCATTATTTCCTGGTACATTGATTACATTTATGCACACATCAGAGCTACAACAATGTAAGAGTCGGAAGAAAGTGCGTTGCTAGCACTGATCGGAGGCAAATTTCATTTCAAAAGACTACCCGATGAAAGCCTTGATAAAAGCGTGGTTTGGTGCAAACTGTGCAAAAATGAGTTTGCATACCACCGAGGCACTTCAACCTTACGGTTCCATCTAAATGCAAACATGTTACAGCGAGCACAGAAACTGTGTATGCTGTTAGCACTAACAGTACGGGTTCGAGTACCAACAGAAGGTGTCGGCAGCCCAAACCTCATGAAATGACTGGCTTCAGGACCAAAATTAGTAAGTCAACCTAGGTCAAACTTACAAATTCTCTTGCAAAATGCATTGCTTTGGACTGTAGACCACTAATAGTGGTGGAAGATAGGGGGTTAGAAAATGTGCTACAGTTAGCGTATTTCAAGTAAAATTCAACAGCTTTATGACATTGAAAAGCAAGCAAAATTAGATGCATTACAGAAAGCGGACTTTGTGGCTCTTACTGGAGCTCATTGGACTTCCGTGACCGTTAGTAATTCTAATTACATCTAATTACAAAATGTTCAATGATCACACTGTTTTAGCCTAATGTACAAAATAATTTTTGCTAAGGTTACTTAGAGTTTAAAGATTAGACTGGTCAAATTACCTTTTATGTTTCTGACTTATTTTTTTAAGAAAAAAAACTGCACTTTAATGTTGAAATTTTTGTTATTATTATTTAAAGACAATACCATTCTGAAAATGTACTTAAAGTACTTAAAATACCGCTTTTTTTTTTAAGTCTGCCCAATTTTAGCCAGGGATCATATTTTTGTTTCTGTTTTGAATTGAAATGCAGTTTAAATGCATTTTTTTTTTCAGAAATTAAAACAGCTTGAGTTTACAATATTACTGTCCATGTCTATTATTTGATTCTGTTGCCTACTAAAACCCTTTTAAATTAAAAACAACATTTGCATTTGGGGCTAATTTTCATGTGTGCTTACATTCGATTAATGAAGATTAATTAATTACATAGCCTCTAATTAATTAGATACATTTTTTTAATCGAGTCCCACCTCTAATATATATATATATATATATGTGTATATATATATATGTGTATATATACACTCACCTAAAGGATTATTAGGAACACCATACTAATACGGTGTTTGACCCCCTTTCGCCTTCAGAACTGCCTTAATTCTACGTGGCATTGATTCAACAAGGTGCTGAAAGCATTCTTTAGAAATGTTGGCCCATATTGATAGGATAGCATCTTGCAGTTGATGGAGATTTGTGGGATGCACATCCAGGGCACGAAGCTCCCGTTCCACCACATCCCAAAGATGCTCTATTGGGTTGAGATCTGGTGACTGTGGGGCCATTTTAGTACAGTGAACTCATTGTCATGTTCAAGAAACCAATTTGAAATGATTCGAGCTTTGTGACATGGTGCATTATCCTGCTGGAAGTAGCCATCAGAGGATGGGTACATGGTGGTCATGAAGGGATGGACATGGTCAGAAACAATGCTCAGGTAGCCCGTGGCATTTAAACGATGCCCAATTGGCACTAAGGGGCCTAAAGTGTGCCAAGAAAACATCCCCCACACCATTACACCACCACCACCAGCCTGCACAGTGGTAACAAGGCATGATGGATCCATGTTCTCATTCTGTTTACGCAAATTTTGACTCTACCATTTGAATGTCTCAACAGAAATCGAGACTCATCAGACCAGGCAACATTTTTCCAGTCTTCAACTGTCCAATTTTGGTGAGCTCGTGCAAATTGTAGCCTCTTTTTCCTATTTGTAGTGGAGATGAGTGGTACCTGGTGGGGTTTTCTGCTGTTGTAGCCCATCCGCCTCAAGGTTGTGCGTGTTGTGGCTTCACAAATGCTTTGCTGCATACCTCGGTTGTAACGAGTGGTTATTTCAGTCAAAGTTGTTTTTCTATCAGCTTGAATCAGTCGGCCCATTCTCCTCTGACCTCTAGCATCAACAAGGCATTTTCGCCCACAGGACTGCCGCATACTGGATGTTTTTCCCTTTTCACACCATTCTTTGTAAACCCTAGAAATGGTTGTGCGTGAAAATCCCAGTAACTAAGCAGATTGTGAAATACTCGGACCGGCCCGTCTGGCACCAACAACCATGCCACGCTCAAAATTGCTTAAATCACCTTTCTTTCCCATTCTGACATTCAGTTTGGAGTTCAGGAGATTGTCTTGACCAGAACCACACCCTTAAATACATTGAAGCAACTGCCATGTGATTGGTTGATTAGATAATTGCATTAATGAGAAATTGAACAGGTGTTCCTAATAATCCTTTAGGTGAGTGTATATATATATATATATATATATATATATATATATATATATATATATATATAGATAGATAGATAGATATAGATATAGAGATATAGATAGATATGACAACAACACTCATATCAATGACAAAACAATTACATTAACAATCATCTTACGTTATTTTTAAAATGTTTCCTTTTCTTTTTCATAACTTCTTTAACACACTACTTCTCCGCTGCGAAGCGCAGGTATTCTGCTAGTGTATTTATATACAGTATGTGTGTGTATATATATATATATATATATATATATATATATATATATGGTATGGTTTATATATGGTTTGTGACTCTTTCGCAAGGTTTAGAACTAGCTTCTCTTTCCTGTGATGATCAATGAGATTTTGCAGCCTACTAAAGTGCAGACCAATTAACTAATGGGACCAATTTAGACCTGCAAATCACTATGCTGGCATGTCTTTGGACTGTGGGAGGATAATGGAGTCTGCAGAGTAAACATTGAGACATAACACAAACGGGCCAAAGCCCCAGAGTTGTGAACCACAAAAGTCACAATGGTGGGCTGCTCAATTGATGGAATAAACTGTATAATGCACATAAACATGAATGCTATTTAAAACAAGCATGATAGTAATTAACTATTTTTATGTTTTTGTAGGTTTTTTGAATGTGAACGGCACTGCGATGAAGATTCCTGCTGTAAGGGATTTGGGTTCATTAAGGATCTTCAGACTTCAGGTAAAATTTGGCCGACACTGTGATGGTCTCATGCCCCATCAAGAGATGATTTCTCATGCTACTGGACTAGACTATGTCTCCCCAAGACTCTAAATTGTATTACACAAATTTAACAAGGTCATAAGCTGATGTATCAGATAAGCATTTATGTAGTCCCATAATAATCTTTTATGCGTGTATTGAATGGTCTGATTTAAACACATGCGAACTGTATGTTTACACACCATGTCTAAAGTCATACTTTATTCAATACTCTTAAACAGTCAATCTGCCAGGTTATCCTTAACTCCTTTGTTTCATATCCAATAGAACATCTTGCTTCATTTCTCAAACTCTTCAAAATATTAAGGACCATATCAACAGAGTTTATTCCAGGGCTTCTAAAAAGCCTTGAGTTAAACCCAACACACTCTTGCCTCTTCATTATTAAACTAGTTTAGTTCCCTTAGCCTGGTAAACTAACACCTAACCTTTAGTTAAGGGGTATACATGATGTTTTTTTTTATTTGTTCAACTTTAGTACTGTTGCTTCTTTTTTGTAGCACAGTGCTTAAAGTACTTCAGATGAAAGGGTACCATTGTGTTTTTTGTTTTCACACATCATGCCTGAGCCATTGTAATGTGATGACATCTGTGATTGTCCATTGATCTACAATTACACAAAACAGTTTAAAGGAATACAAAACCCAACAATAATGTTTTTATATGTCTCTTGTCACATGTAGTTTGTAGTGATGTCAGAGAAAAATTGTTACTCGCATGCGTCATGCAGAATGGAGAGAAAAAAGTTCATGATATAACAGAAGTTAATAGCAGCCACTGCTGTACAACAGTAAACAATGTGAAAAATGTCCATGATAAAAAGAAAAAAGATCACATTACTTGTATTACATAATCTACGTGTCATCTATTCAGTTGCATGCACTTTTTGAAATGAAGGCCCACATCTCCCCCTCATTCATTTGTCAACAGTCCTGTCTTTAATGTAAAAAGAGACGTGGACAAACTGACAAATGGATTATGCCACATCATTTTCACAAAAAAAAAAAAAACTTTTGAAATCCTAGTCCCTCATTTACATTGATCACATATTTTGCTGGAGAGATTGGATTTCCATATGATACCCACTTTGGTTTTTATATTTTACATTTTGTCTTTTATTTGTTGAACAGCAAAGGAAGTGCTCTGCCTGATTCTGAACAGCATTGGAGTTCAGACTTGCCCTGAAAGTGAGCAGTCCAGCTGGAGGGCTTTACCGTGTGAGGTTTCCAACATAGAATCTGAAATTTATCCATTTGGTTGGTACCAAAAACCAGGTAAGCAGTAAAAAACATTTTTCATGTTTTTTTTTTATTCAAGTGTAATGTTAGTTGGAAAATCTGCAACACGTCTGATTTATTGATTTTAATTCTAACCAGTTTGCTTTTTCTATTCCAGTAAATCAGTGGAATCACATTGCATCAATGTGTCCTCCATTTACTCTTCCTTCTCCATCCTTTAATGGTAAGGTTTTTATATTTGACTTACTGCAATTAAAATTGTAGAAACGTAGCCTGTAAAGATTCAAATGCATTTTTACGATCATAGCATGGACATTTAGTTTATTACTTTTCTCATTCCAGGAAATTTATTGCTTCAAATGAAAATATCTAGACATTATGGTTAAACATATGGTCAGCGATGACTCAGATATGGGAGCAAGAATCTGATTAGTAGCCAGGCAATCGCAGTGACACATTGACAAAGAAGTATTGGCTATAATTGCCTCTTTTTCTCATTTTCTTTCTTTCAGGTCTGTTCTTCTCTATCTAGTAGGTCCCACAAAATGAACACCCTCTGCTTCTCTGGGGACAAATATATAGCAAATGGCCCATGAAGAGTCAGGGCTTACAAAGCCTGGGGTGTGGTCATTAGGCACCTAGGCGCATGTGTTGGCAGTATATAATACAAGAAACTTAAGACATTTGACAAATGGGAGACCATTTAGTTCATCAGGCCCATTTGTTTAGCAATTATCTAAGCTGTCCCAATATACAATAAACACTGCTCAAAAAACACTTCCAGTCTGGTTAAAAAAGCGCAACAATGACTTTACTTTTTGAGAAGGCTAAAATGCCAAGCTGTGGGACATGGCAAATGCAACCTAGCTGACAGGATGACCTTGCAATGGGTGGTGAAAACTGCCTAGCACATCATCCCACTGCTGACCTGCAGTATACACTGTGTCTGTGACGGGCTCACAGCATCATCATGGATGCCTCACACCCCAACCATGGACTATTTACCTTCCTCCCACTATGGAGGCTCTACAGGAGCCTTTGGTCCTATACCAACAGGCTCAGGAGCAATTTCTTTCATAACACCATCATCCCCATTCTGAACTCTCAACCCTTATCACTCTATAGCTGACCTTTCTAAATATCCATAATTTCTGACTGTTTTCTATGTATATTTTCACCTGTTTACATACATCTATTCTGTACATAAATTATTTCACATATCTGTTTATTCATACTATGTATCTGTACTATTTTTTTTTATATTGAATTTATTACAAGCAAGTAGCTTTGCATACAAAGAGGCCAAATGTAACAAAACTAAATTCAATTTAACACCCATCCATGAGAAAGAGAGGTCTTGTGATATTATTGAAGGAAGCACTTTCTCAGTCCTTCTAGCTAGAACTTTGGAGAGTATCTTAACATCATTTTTCAGAAGTGAGATTGGTCTGTATGATGCACATTGTAATAAGTCCTTATTTTTCTTAGGAAAGACAGTAATTAATGCTTGGTGAAAAGTTTTATTGCCTCTGATTTCTGTGTTCCTGATATTGCTAATAAAAGGAGAGCGAACTTAATTGAACATTTTTTATAAAAGTCGGCAGGGCAGCAATGAGGACTTGGTGTTTCCCTCACACAAAAGTGAGTTTATAACATCTAGTAAATCCGACAGTGTCAGAGGTTTATCCAATTCCTCTGCACTGAGAGTATCAATTGAAAAACGCATTAGATTGTGCCTTGTCTACTTTAACCTGAGTAGAATATAAGGACTTATAGTAGTCTCTAAATGTATTTATGCATTATATTTTTATGGTCAGTGATTTTGTCACCGTTTGTATTGGTAATTATTGGCATTGCATTGCCAACTTCCTGCTTGTGGATTTGTTGTGCTAAGATCTTATTTTCCTTCTCTCCATGTTCATAGTAATAATGTTACGATTTAAAAATGATTTGTTCCATTTCTTTTGGTATCAAGAGGTTGAGTTCTGATTGCAAAGCCTGTCTTTTCCTATGAAGTGCCTCTTTTGAGGACCTGGCATGTTCTTGATCTATTCTGCTAATTTCACTGATTAACTCTGATGCCTTCTTGGTTTCTAATGTATTTTTGTGGGAGAGATATGAAAAACTCTGTCCTCTTAAAAATGCCTTCAGAGTTTCCCAGAGTATTCCTGCAGAGACCTCTGAGGATGTATAAATTCTGTGCAGTTCTCGTCAGCTAATAAAAGGGGGATAAGACACCAGCTGTGAGATGACTATGTGGGGCATAATGATTTGAGCTCAATGGTCAGAGGGGTGTGGTCATAAATAACAATGGTGTTGTACTTGCAAGATTTGATTGTCTGCAAAAAATGATTAAGTAACAGTGATGCACTTGTGAGAAGTAGGGATGTGCTCTTGAGTTTGGATATAGAAATCTCCAAGAGTCTGATAAGGTATGATCAATTACAAACTGTGTAATTGTTTTTGCAGTGTATTGCCCCTGTGGCTGAAAACCCATCCAGGTCTGGATTTAAAACACAGCCATTATAATTATAAATATAAATAATTATACTAAATAATTATAATAGTGTTCACATTAGGAATGGATGCAAATATGTTTTGGATGAAGTATCTATCATCCAAATTGGGTTTGTAAATATTGATCAAATCACTTTACAATTAAATAAATTACCCATAATGATCACATATCACAGTTCAGAATCAGATACTGTACTACATCTGATACTAGAAATGAAATTGTTCTATGTATTAAGATTCCCACACCTCTAATTTTCTTTGTACAGTATGTATGTGTACTACTGATCAGTATTCATATCTATATAGTCTTCCTTGTATACACTGCTATTTGTGAATTCAAATATCATATATATTCTCATTTGTATGCTGCTTTATTGCACCTTACTATTTTATCTCACTTTAATGTACTATTTGCAACCACTGTCTATTGCAACTTACTCTACTATTTGCATTTTCTGGTTATATGCTAAACTGAATTTCCTTGTACCTTTGCCATGACAATAACATTGAATCTAATTTAATCTAATCTGTCATCTAGATTTTTCCAAAACTTTATCAAGGCTTCTCCCTTAACTCCATGTGTCGGTAGTTTGTTCCAACTCTTTGTGTAAAGAAGCACTTCCTGGCTTTAGTTTTAAATGCACATCCCCTTTATTTCCACTGATGTCCTCGATTCACCCTTAAATTGAAAGAATTTTGCGGGACCTAATTTATCAGTGCCTTTGAAGATTTTAAAGACTTGGATTAGGTCCCCATGCAGTCTCCTCTGCCCAAGAGTAAACAGGTTTAATTCTCTGTGTCTGTCACAGTAGTGACACTTCATGGGATGCACTTGGTTGCTCTCCTATGCATACTGTAGTTTCAAGTGCTGCTGTCTCTTTCTCACTGTGGTGAGCAGAACTGCACACAATACTCCAGATGTAGTCTCACAAGTGCAGTATATAGTCTGATCATAATGTCCCTTCAATTATATTCAACAGATTTAATTATATAACCTAACATTTTATTTGTCTTTTAATTTCTTTTATACATTGCTTAGAAATTAGACATTCATTATGGTATAGCCTATAGTTAAACTGGTTGGTTATTTGTTTTAGTATTATTACATCTGACATTCTCACATACATTTGTAGTCTAGTTTGGCAAGGCCATACTGTTCTCTGTCCCATCCCCAATCCTGAATAATCTGTGGCATGTTTCTCATAATACCACATGCACTGAGGACTTTTGTGGTTTGATCGTCTAACACCATCACTTTTAATATCCTACAAGTGACCTGAAAATCTTGCCTGAATTTGGATGGAGAGGAGCTACCTTATTCCACAGACCTTGACAAACAAAAGTAAGCAAAACATACATTCCATACTTGGTTACAAAAGACATTTAAGCTATTCATACCTTTCTCCATTCATTTTCTGTCTAGACTCTTTTGTAGTTGGTTCACTCGCATTGCTATCAGCATGTTTTACAAAAGGCTTTTGGGACTGTAATGTGCTTACTTGATAATTCTATAACTTCACTCACACAAGCCAAAAACATGGATTTTAATTCCTGAAAATCAAACTTGGTCCTGACCGTTGTTGACCCATAAATTTACAGTTAAATATTTGGTATTTGCTGCATATGTTAAAGGAACTAATATCATGGTACACAATTGCTGCCTTACAGTATACTGTCCTGTCCTGCTTGTCCTCTACAGTCTTTAACAATAAGCAAGCTGTCATTGCTTTCCACAAAGTCTGATTGCACTGTCTCCCATTTGTTATGTTCTTGCCCTAATGCCGCTTCATGCTTAGGCACGTGTTGGTGGGCAAAATATACCCAGCATTCCATTCCAGGGCATATCTTTGCCATTGCAACATGAATATTTAATAGCATGTACCGTATTTTCTTACATTGTTCACACTATGGATTATTGCTTCCTTGTGAATCCCCACTCACTCTGGCTATCTTTTAAATGGGCATTACCTGTAATTGCTCAGTACACTTTATTTTTAATGATAGAATCTCAACATTTTCTTGAGAAGATCTTCTGTACCCAAATGAAAGCAAGAAGACAGTCTTTCATGGCAGAGCACCATTAATTAATCTCATTTCATTTTCTAACCCACCTAATTCAGACCAGGGTCTTTGGGGTTTGTTGGAACCTATCCCAGGATGCCAGTCCATTGCAGGGTGAAAACAGACACACACACCAGGGCAAATTTACCTAAACTGCATGTCTTTAGACAGTGGGAGGAAACCCACGCAGACACAGGGAGAACATGTAAGCTCCACACTGCAAGACAGCAGCACTGCACTGCGCCACCATGCTGCCATCCATAATAAATTAATATTTCTATTAATTCAGTTATTATTTGTAAAATAAGTGACACTTGTAACAGAACAATTTCAGCCCAGTATATATCCACTTTTTAGGGCAAAAAGTAAACAATTTTTTGAAATTTTTTTGTATTATAGATTTTATTTTGCATCATGACATATCAGAGTGACAAGGTTGACCTGTCATTAGATCTCTATAAAACCAAAAAGATATTTCTTGAAATAATAGTATCAATTAATTCCTGAGTTTCATTCTAAGCTTGAAACCAAACCAAAGCACATATTTAATCAGAACACAGTAAGAATGATGGCTTGATCATCTGCAGTTCTGGCTCAAACCATGTAAGCAGAAAGCCACCATATCTACGGAAATGAAAACTTGAAAAATGTTTGAACTGTCACTAAGATTTATTGCTGACGATATGACAAGGCAAACTTGTGCCAGCATGTGACACATCTGAGTGCAGATGGTATGTAGAGTTTACAGTTTGTTACAGATGTTTATTTCACAAATGTGCCAGAAAGGACCACAATGAGGACATAATTTGGCTCTTTGACACACTTAAAATTTTAGCTTGCATTTTTTGGATGTTAACCAAGCTATAGCTTACTGTATGTGTGGGTTCTAATATATGACAGTTCTATTAAATGCAAGTGGTGGGTAATGGTCCTGAAAAGCCACAGCTGCTGTGGGTTTTTGATTCTAGTAACAGTGCAGGTTGGCTACACGCTACCAGTCCCTTCTGGGAGCATCTTGAACCTCCCCCCGCCAATAACATACCCAAGGGATAGGCTAGGTAAATGAGGACACACATGCAGCAGCAAGGTGTAGGTGCATGAAGTAACAGTGTTTTGGTGCACAAGTGGAAGTTAAAACAGTTCATTAAATAATCCATGAAACAAGGTTAAAACCCTTGCAGGAGTCTATCCTTTAAAATCAAGTACCCAGTGCTTCCTTTTAAAATGGACATTTTGCCGGCTTACCCACTTTGAGTTTTGCAACCCAGGGAGATGTCAAATCAACAGGCGCAGCCAACCTTCTTCCGTGGGTCCCAGCAGGGCTCCCAGTCCGAACCAAGGCTTGGGATCCTACTGTCCATGGCTCCAATAGGGCTCGCCAACTCTCGCTGCCTTCCCGGACTTACGTAGCAAGTCACACCATCCAGCACCTAATCACTCTGGTTAACTTAACAGCTCAGCCAGAGTGATTCACTTCAGCAGCCCCTGAACATCGGCTACACGATCCACTGAGGGCTCTTCTCATGTCTGCCTGCTGCTCTCTCTCTCGCTCCCACCAGGCTCCCAATGCCTTCCTGCCTGTTTCTCTCCTTTTGTTACTTTTCTCTTTCCCTTTCTATCCTATGCAGACTTCTCTTATTCAGCTGTCTAATTAGGCATGGGTGCAAGGAGTTACGCCCTCCATGGCATCATTGAGGCCCATGACTGATCTGCCCACCTTCACATGTGTATGTGGCCTGGTCAACCAGTACCTCAATTAACCATGGAGTGAATCTCACTCACGCACACCTGCACCCAATTCGTTCTCTGATTTTCTAGCCATGGACCCGCTATAACACAGACACATCTTGAAAGAGAGAGTGTCACTTGTTCCTATCATACTATAATTCTGTCCCACTTAACATGGCATGTGATGTTTCAAGAAAGATAGTATTTTCTTCTCCCACACCACTATGCTGCATTGTACCACAAAAAAAACTGAGATGTCCATCTCCAAAACACTCTATATCTCATTCATGGCTGCACAAGATGAAGAGAGCCTCGCTCCTCTCCAGTACTATCAGTCTCACAAATTGTGTCTATCTTTTTTAACTCCATCTGTATTGGACTTCTACCAAGTGCTTTGCCTCTGCTGTAGCCTTGTGCATAGAGCCATCCAATACAGAAAATTAAAAAAATAAAGTTACCATACAGATGTGAGTTGTAGTTAAAGCTATCAATGAACATTTATACTTAAGGCTATTCATATTTAAACAAACTGTAATTATTAACAGGTACTGAAGAAAAAAACTTTCCTCTATTTTCAAATAAATCATTCATGGAGACCAGATGGTTCTTTATTTGCACATAGATATGCACAGATGTCTCAGTCAATGGAGTGAACAATCAATAAAACAATTCATTCTCTTTAATACTTGTCTATTACCATTACCTTATTTAATACATCACATCATATGAATATTAATATGCAGAATTCTATCATCTTAGCCTATCAACTACAGCCACTAGTATCTTTATATACATGACAATTCTTCTATTATTCTAAACATCACTTCATTAATAGGGGGTATCCCCTAGGCTTTCTCACAAGTTTGTTCTTGCTTTTTAAGGGGGTATTCATTACACATCTACTTCATTTTAACCTTAGCAACTATCTTGGTGGCTCCTCTAGATGAGGCAAAAGCCTCACGTGCTCAAGCTTTAAGCTGCATTTAGTTAACCCTTGTGAAGCTCAGGACCTGTACAGCCGCCCTAAACCCTACACAGACAGGCAGGACACAGGTTTTTGTCTACACAGCACATGGTTTATTTATAGTTCAGCACATAATGCTCACAGGGCAAAGCACCACACAGTCCCTTTTTGCTGCCAGTCCTACTCAGGCTTTGTCCTATTCCTCCAAACTCTGCCCATTGAGTGGTGGTGATTGGCTCCTTTCATAGGGCATCTGGAAGGAGTCCAGGTGCCCAATGAGCTTCTTCCAGTAGCACTTCTGGGTGAAGTGGAAGTGCTGCCAAATAGGGCCTTGTAAAAATCCAGTCTACCCCTGGCAGTGGCCATGAGCCGAAGCAGTATCGAGATTCCATGCTCACACTTTGTCAGTCTTGAAAACACTCTCTTCCCCGGTCCTTCCATATTTCGGGTGTCCCGTCTGTGTAAGGGCTCCGGCTGTCTGCCAAACCCCTCAGTTACCATCAATTACTTTCCTTATGCTTTAATAGTCCATTGCTACAACTTCATTTAAGTATATGCTTGTATTATATTGTAAAAATGATCATGTATTGATTAAAAATATGTGATTAATATTCTATACATGCAGTGGCAAGTTCTATTTACTTTAGGTGGCAATGTGAGGGGTTGTCTGTATGTGATTTTTTTCACTATGTGTGGTTCCTTGTAATGTATCCTTAACATGTGTTTCTTCTGTACAGATGAATTCAGTGCCTTCAAATTAGGTTTACAAATTAGAGACTGCAATATTATGACCTTGAGGAATTATTACAAGCTCACTTTATGTTCCACAGTTGGAACAGAAACCAACTAAACCATGACATTTCACAGATGGCTTGAGATAACTTTTTAAAGATATGGTGGGAAACACTAAGTCTGCTTCTGTCTGGCTCATGGCTGCTAGTTGAAAAGTGGCCATCCATACATATAAGCAATGCTATGATCTGCCCATCTGTTACATGATTATTAATGAACTACTGGGGCTAGAACCTTGATCTTCAACTTGATCAAAAGCTTATGACCCATACATACTAGATATGCAAAAAAATTGAGGTGACCGCAACCTCAGAAACTGATCTCTACTTGTGGGTTTATTATGAGTAAGTGATCAGTAAACAAAGTGAAATTACTGAAAGAAAATGAGCACCCGCAACATCTTCTGAGCATCAAACAGATTGTTGAGGTAGATAATGTGATGAAGAACACCATAATAGGAAGAAGAACATCAAGAGCGGGATACAGATTACAGGATTGACCAACATGGACAAATGCATAGTGATCGTCAAATGCATCAAGTGCCGAGTGGGGGATACAGTGTGTAGGAATGACAAACATAGAGAACTGCGGGCTATTACCAAACGCGTCAAGTGTAGGATGCAGAATGCCAAAACGACAAAGACAGAGAAATGCACGCAGTCATCACATACAAGTTCTGAGTCCATAAGGAAGTATGTGTTCTTAAACAACTGAAAGAGAATTTACCATTATTCATATCGACCCTTTTGTTGTGTTACCCAACCTGCTCCCTAATGTGAAAGGCTCCTTACTTTACCATCTTAAAGCATCATACTTAGTTTTAACTTGGATTTTTCACATAGAAATGCATGGTAACATTTCAGAACATCATCAAATAGTTGAAATATCCAGCCATATAAAAGTGTTGCTTTTGCATTCTAATATTTTTTTCTTTGAAACAACATCATGTGTTACTAAAATAGAAATGTTTGATCATCAATTGCTACAAAATTCTGTCCATATGCAGTCATTGCTTTTGCAACCTTAGATCAATGTTTATTTGAAGAGCACTGCTAAGAAAAATTAGATCCCAATGTGATCACTTTGAAGCTGTATTTGGTAATGTGACCATTTCAAATCCACTCAATCGAGACCAGGGCTGTGGGTGGTGCTGGAGCCTATCCCAATTAGCATGGGGTGCAAGGCTGCAAAAGACTGTGGACAGGGCACCCGTCCACTGCAGGGTTACCAAATACACACAACACACACACATACCAGGGTCAATTTAGCATTGCCAATTCATCTAACCTCCTTGTTTGTGGACAGTGGGAGAAAACACACATAGAAATGGAGAAAACAAGCAAACTCTACTCAGGGACCCAGGACATGAACCGCAGTCTCCTTACTGTGAGAGAACAGCACTATCATTGTGCCATCATGCTGCCCTCTTTTTTAATGGTGAAAGCAAAATAATTTTGTTGCCAACATGGAAAAGTTCATTTTGCTCTACAGTATATGAACTACCTTTATTTTAGGACAGTAGGGCCATGTTTTTCACTGGTACTTTTAAAGTGGGCACCCTTCTTTGTCCCATCCCCAATCCACTCCAAAGTGTTAGATAAGCATTATAATTAAGGATATCAGCACAGTTTAAAAACAAAAAAGCAGTAGGATATAGAACACAAAACTTGAGTAGTAATTCAAAGTAGTAGTTGTAGTAATAATAATAATAATAATCCATTTTATTTATATAACACCTTCCCCATGATCAAGGAAGTTATAAATGATCTTTGTTTTCTCTTTAAGTCCAGGGGGCTATAAAAGACATACTGTAAAAAAGAGACCAAGTAACAATTTTGTTATGATAATATTATTATGCAATCACTAAACATTACAATTTTCTTGTGAATTTCAAAGATAAAACTTCTTACATGTGTGCTAATAATGACTAATGAGTGAAATATTTGTTACTTAACATCAAAAGTTGAGATTGGCTATGGAAGATGGTATGGCTGGGCATATAAAATGTAATGGTAAATTAATTAAAAAAAAAAAATGATTTTATTAAAAAGCAGGTAGCATTCCATACAATCAAGGGAAATTGAATACAATTATTAGATGAGAAATGATTAACTAACTGTTTTGAACAGATGCAGTAGCACTGGTCAAAAGACTTGCTTTAAAATCCACAACTGGATAATGAAGGTACCAGAGGGGGCAAGACAAAGGAGATCTGTTAGCCAAAATGGGTCTGTGATGACGTCACCAACTAAAAGATAAAATATAACAATGAGAATTATTTATTTTAAATAAAAAAGAATTCACTGCGAATTGTTTCTAAGATCACAAAACTAACATTGTTAACACTAACATCAAATTGATGCTCAATAACAATTTCCTGGCAATAAAGTCCAGGAACCTCGCTCAAGTTTACCCATCCTTCTTGTATAGTGTCACTCTGGAGCCATTATTTATGCAGAACACACATACTATTGAGGAATCATGATTGACATATTCTAGTGCAAAGGTCTTGGACCAATAAAGTGATTAATCAGTTAAAATAATGGGTCTGTTTTAATAAGTCTGTTTTAAATGTAAAAGTAGGGAGTAATCTTTGTTTTTAATTCTGATTGCAGAAGATGCAAAACTTTCAGTATCACTTCAGATTAGGTGTCACTAATAAGCTGTTCTTACCATTCAATTAACTACATGTTGCTACCTTGTACTTACTGTGTAATAAAGTGTACTACTATAATAAAGTACTCAGTTGTAACTGGTATTCCACAATTTTTTCAAGTACATATAAAATGTAGAATAACAATTACAATTGAGTGCTTAACCCACAGCATTACATTGGGTTACACAGTAAATACAAGGTAATAGAACCTAGTTACTCTGTAATTAACCAGGAATTTAAATGGTAAGTAAAGCATAATTAGGAACACCTAATCTAAAATGATACCAAAGTTTCTGATATAAAAGCATAGTTTGTTTACTAAAAGGGAAGCTACAATTTGTACTTTTTGTTGTTTCAAATTTCTTGACTGCTCTGTTTTGCTGGTAAAACTTGCCTTTCACAACACAGTACCTGTACTTTCAGCACTATATTCCAGTCATTGCTTTATTTCACACAATCTTACAGAGCTGCAGATAATCATAGTGCAGAATTGTTATTCCCAGCAACTCCATCATAGTCGCTGTTCGACTCGCCATGACAAAATCAAAAAGGTTTTGTCACTCATTGAAAGGGATGGCCTGTTGGATGTGCAAGAGCAAAGAATCAATGAAATCTCAGCTAGTAGTACAATGCATACAATGTGACTCTAAGGAAAGAAGAGAAATGAGGAAGCCACATAAACAGAAGAAAGGCTTATCCAATATTTCTCATTTGTAGTACCACAACAGAATAGAAAAAGGAAAATGACGGGCAGTGATTGTAGTGTAACTCACCATACCTAGAAAACATTTGTGCTAGGCAGCACATTAATTTGCTGTCAAAGTGATGTAAGTTCACCATACTTTCACGCTATAGTAGCAAATTTGAAACTGTCCTGAAAAGTCTTGAGAGAATCATGTAATCCATCTTGCCTTTGATTCTGTATCATGAAATCGAGCAGCCTTATTAGAACAAGAGTCAGCAACCGCAGGTGTCAAGTGTGACATGCTTTTGGACTCAAAGTCACGTTGTGTACCTCCTGTCTTACTCGTTCATAAAGAACTTAGGTATCTGAGGTCAGTCTAATGTGCAGTATCCACATTTATTTGATTTTTTGTGCGCTTTTCCTTAAGCTTTCAATTTACAGTGGGTATTAGAACTGGAAAAACCCTTACTGAAAAGTCAGCGTTTGTTGATATTAAGGTTGAAATTAAGAAAAATTATTTCAGACCTCCTCTTTACCTTTAATGAGATATTGTAATCAATAATATTTACATGAGAAGCAAATAGATCATTTTCATGAAAATATTTTTTTTAATTGTTATTACAAATACATTACCGTATGTTTGAAAATAAGTCACCAAAAAATAAAAAAAATCTTACAGTTTGGCAACAGAAGAGAACTAAAAAGTGTAAAACTTGGGCAGTTAATGTGTAGGAATGAGTAGATTGCAATTTTTTGTTTTTGTTAAAGAAATTACATTTATCCATTTAGTCCAAATTGTAATATTTGTCTTAGTTTGCAGCATGGTTGACCTTTCCCTGTAAGACTGCTTCACATGACCTGCCCAGAAATTAATCTTTCAGCAATATTCCCAAATTGCACTTGAATTCTTTTCATATAAGGTCTGGTAATTTAATGCAACAGCATCATGTTTTGGAATGGGTACTGTTATAAAAATAAATATGATGACTACATGAATTCAAATCTGCTTCAGATTTCCTCTTCATTGATTTATTTTCATAAAAAGGACTAGATTAAAGTATTAAGGTGTTTAAAAATGCACATATGGAAATGATCGTTTGATAGCAGTTTTTCATTGTTGGTTGACTTAGAAATGAATGTGAACTTGGTAGCAGATGTTACAGTTTACTTTGACATGCACATTTAATGCAATTTTGTAAGGGATCAATCTCCATTTCATCTTATATCATCCTTACTATCATATTGCAATGGCTAAACAGGGAAGACAAGATTTTCATTCCCCAAACTACAAACTCCACTTCACCCTGAAGTTTTCAGAGATTCTGTAGTGCTAGATAAGATATACAGTCCTTTAGGCTTCTACTGGATCCACCTAAGTGGGCCATGACCCATTTATCTACTCTGAGGTGTAAAGTCAAATAGCCTCAATTGATATGAATAAGTAGCACCTCTACTGTAGGCTTCTCCTTGATTGTTAAGCTCCTTAATTTGTCACTAGGAGTGAGTCTTTCAAGTCTACAGAAAAAACTTTTTTTCTGCAGTTTTAATCTGCGTCATTACTTTTTATGTCACTACCCAAAGATTGTGATCAAAGTTGACAGTTAAACTTTATGCCACACTTACCTGTGAAAAAGCTGCAAAGCATTTAACCTACATTTGATATAGCATGTACCCTCATCTCTAAGGCACAAGCCACACTACACCAGAAGAGCAAGTTGTCTTTATATTTGTAGCTGTTAATTTTCATGCTAAATATGTCACCTTCTGCTAAGAGCCAAACACATTGGAGGGCACTTTCAAATGAGACCAAAAGCAGAACTTCATCTACACACTGCAGAGATGTAGCTTTCAAGTTTCAAAACTGACTGCTCTCTGCTCTAAGTTGCATGTTGTTACCCCGTCCAAGAAATTGCCAAACAGAAAAGGAAATGGTCTTTCTTGACAGAGTACTATGGCTACATTTAAATGAATTTTTATCATACTGCTAAAAATGTAGATACAGATTTTGCTTTGTAGGGATTCTTCTTATACTTCACAAAATATATGCTAGGGTGTGTCTCTACTTTAAATTTCTTCAAGTCAACTAAACACATGTAGACAAGACTGGCCAACTTTTATTACCGTCTCAATTGTTTGTACAGAGACAAAGAGTTGATGCACTGTTTTGAAGTTTAAGATTAGTTTTTCTGCCACTGTTCCCTTTCTAGATAGTGAACATATGCTTTTGTGCATCAGCTTATGGTAATTGCAGCATTTATACTGGTTCTGTGTTTGAAAACAGTGACTACACTTCCATTCTAAAGATGCATTCTCGACCTTCCATTTGGCATTAAACAGACATAGCATTTGTTTTCTTCCACCCCTACTGCATAGTTATTTTGCAGATTCTTGAGAACCATAGTAATCTCTGTGACAGAACTGGAACCAGTTCCAAAGCTGAAGCCAGGTAACACAGTGAATAAGAAAATAAACATTACTAATGCATTTTCTTTCTCAGTGTATCCATATTTTATATTTGAAACAGATATACTTAGAGTAAAATATTAAATTAAAACTGGGAGTCATAGTGACACCTCAATTACTCTGCTGAATGCTTTTTGACTTTCTGTTCTTAATGGCCATTAAGGTGTCAAGAAATGACAGATGAACCTGTGAGGTGATAATAGGCTTGGGTACCACAAGGAACTTTTCTGTCTACTTTTAGCTTTAAATGATAATGTCTTTATTTTCCAACTAGACATTTAAGAGATCTCAGATCATTAAAAGTAAAACCCTAGAAAAACAGGTTTTTTTCTTTTTCCTTTTTTTCTGGTAGTAGGCTGTTGTACTCTAATAAAGAGGGAAATGAAGGGAAATAAAGAGAAAATTAAAATGACAAGAACAGCTTTTCACCTTTAAGTCTGTGAGCATACTCCAAATTTCCATTTTAAACACTAGAAGGCAAAATTCTTTTGGAAACCAAAAGCTAAGCACCATCTGTAAACAGAGGCCTTTGTAACTGGACATCCTAAACACATTTCATATTTAGTTATATTACTCTTTTTTGTCAATGTAAGCACTTCTGAAACTACCTTTATAGAATAAGTGCCAGTCAACCCAATATTACATAAAGGCAAGTGTGAACTCCTTAATCAAACTAAAAGGAAAATGTAATTAATTAGAAAGTAATGTGTTATGCAAGCTTTCACACAATTTTAAAAAGGTTTAAAAAGTTTAACAAAAAAAACCAAACCATTTATTTATATAGAACATTTTCAAGAAGTACTTTACAAGATATCGAAAAGTTATAAGAAAGACAAATAAATAAGATTAGGCAATAATTTTAAAGATTAAGTAATAAAAGAAAAAACAAATTAATCTAAACATCTTAAAAATAGAAGAGTAGTGTCCTTATATACAGTTTCATGGTGTAAGTCTCAAAGGATGAGACAAGGTGAGATGGCTGGGATGTCAGAAAAAACAAAACTCCAGTTAGGCTGAAAAGAAAACCAAAATCTGCAGGGGTTCCAAGGCCAAAAGATCTATCTAACATAAATGTTCTTAATTCATTCCTCTTTGTTTTCAGCCTTCACATGATAGGGATTCATACCCACCTTCATTCCATCATCACAGATGGCTGCTTGGTGCCTTTATCAGGTGATGGTAGTGCAGGTCATCACCAGAGAAAACTAGAGATTAGTAAAGATTGCAGATCCCTGAAGAATATGACCATTCTATGCCCATATAGTCTATGAGGAATACAACTAAAATGTAACTACAAGAAAGACAAATTATAATAATGGGTTTTTTGCAGTTTTTTTAAAATGTTCCATAGTATTAGTCTGGCAAATTTCAAACATTAAAGTATTCTAGATTTTAGGTGCATAACCGCAAAAGGCTGTCTCAACACTTCTCTTAAGCCTGGCTCCTTGGAATTATAAGCCAACCACCAAAAGATCTAAAATTACGACTTGGAGTGTAGGAGGACAGGTATTCCAAAATATGTGACGGAGAAAGATTATTTAAGGCTTTATAAAGTATTGGTAGTATTTTAAAAAGCCTTTAAATTACATTTGTTAGGATTTCATTGAAAGAAGCTAACATTCTTCATACTGAGAAGGGTCCTTCCTCCAGCCAGTGCTTGCTAGACAGATTTCTGCTCCAAATGACTCTGAACTGGTTAAAACAAGCTAAAAAATAAATAGATGGAAATTGGTTGTAAAACTGAGGTAAATTTTCCTGTTTTAAAACTTGTGAATGGATTGGTAAAAACCTGACAGCCAGAGAGTTGACCTCATTCAGATTCTGTCTATTGTACTTCACTGGAATCATGAATTACCATGTAAATGGAAGTTTGATGATGCGGTCAAAAGGTTGATATTAAGTTAAGTTCAGATTCTGATTCTATAATTTTGAAAATGTTGAGAAAAGTTCATTTTAATATGGTATCTGTGGAAAATAAAAATTCATTTTCACATCTTAAAATTTCATTTTTCAACAGAAAATGATTAGTTATTTTGCTTGTAGAGCTCCTGGATGACTAAATCCTTGCAAAACTTATGTACAGCGATAACTTCTGAAAAAATTGACCTATTTTCTTCAAACAAATTACTTTGTATTTGCCTTTCAGGGTCCAGGCTGATTGTTTTTTGTCCAGTTTGTTTCATTTCTTACATTTGCACTTACCAGTACATTTATTTGCTTAACAGACACTTTTATCCAAAGAGCAATCATTTAGACAGAAATCACCAAACAAGAGAGTCTTCAAATGCATCTTAAACATATTGAGGGAGTCCGAATTTTGAAGGGACAGCAGCTCATTCCACCAGCTGGGAGCTACACATGAAAAGAGTCTGGATTGAGATAGATGTGGCATCACAAAGTGCTGTTCATCAACAGAACTGACTGGTCCAGAAGAAGCATAAGACATCACAAGTGTCTCCATATATGTAGGTTAGACCCATTGACTGCTCTGTTGGCAGGCATCAAGGATTTCAACTTGATACGGGCTGCTATAGTGAGCCAATGTCATCTCCATAGCCTTCAAAAAACGTTTGACCTCAATCCAATGATAACTACCACAAAAACTGTTTGATTTAACTAGAAATATTGCAGTCTGCTCTGTTTATTCATGAGACCAGGCCTGTTGATTTCCAAAATTTTTGCAATAGTAATTTTTGAGATAAATGTAATTTACATGAAAGTACTGTATGAACCATTCTGTGGTGACATTTATATTTTTTTTTCACAGTTTTCTTCAGAACCATGTGTTACTAGTTAATATCAAAGCTTTTGCCATTGTTTAATGGCATTGAGCATGCAGCAGTTTACAAAGTAATGAACACTGTTATAAAGAAATGGGGTCAATTTCATAACTTGACGAAAAAGTAACATTTTTCTCAGACTTAACAGAAAAAACTCAATTTAGGAATTTCATTTTTTTCCATCTTTGTCTGATTTTTTATTTTGAATTTCTTTCTTCCTAATTTTTATTTAAACTAAGGGGCTCCGCCCCCTGCTCACTTTGCTCGCCAACCACTGGGTTTGGTTAACTGGATAAACAATTTAAAGAAATGTTTTTTTTTCGTGGGAATTGTTACATATGCATTATTTTCACTTTTGCTTTAAAACTTCAGTTAAAACAATATTTGGAATTAACTTTTCTTCAAGATTGCATTGAATTTTGATTCCGTATTTGGATTTCCATTGTGACAACTTAACGTTTAACTGACTCTGAGTAAATATCATTTCTTTCTCTCTAATAAATAAACTGACTTTTTCAAATGATTTGTTATGATTTGTTAATTGTCATAGCAAAAGCTATTCTCACAGGAAACTGTAAATGTTTTAATACGAATGGCATATCAAGATCTCCTTTTGTGTCTCATGTTATTGGGCGGAATATGTACTACATTACCTTTCTTGTTGCCTGTTAAAAGTTTACATGTTAGAATTGTTCGACCAATTTTTAATTCAAGTAATCTTGTTTCATTGCATAGTTCATCACTCATACATAAATTATGCAATAACATACATCCTTCTTTCAACAGTAATTTGGCAAGTGGAAGACCGGACGGTGTTAACGCTTGTAGATATTCTATGGGATATTGTAAATTGATGTTTTCTTCTTCCGTATGATCACCACCAACTGCTTCAGCATAGTCTATTGATATGCATTTAATCAATTTGCTGTGTAACCAATCAACAATTTTCGCGTTAATTTGTTTGACTTCATCATTTCTCACTGCCATATTTAGATGAATGGGTGATTCTAAACTGGATCTTTGTAAGTGTGTGTGTGTGTTCATAAGTGAACCCTTTAATGGATTGGTGTCTTTCCAGGTTAAGTGCCGGAATGCACCTGATGACCATGGTCTTGTTTGAAAATAGTTGCAAGTAGGGTGTGACTTGAAAGAATCTTTTGGTAAAAGTTTCCGTCTCACAGGACTTCCTTCCAAGAAGTCTCTTCAAAAAGTCACATCTCGTCCCAAGATTTTTTTTTATTATAATAGAGAGATGTCAGTTTCCTGATCCTTGACAGATTTCTCATTGTTGATTTAGTCTCATGTCTTGGATACCACTGCCACTTGGACATCTTTCTACTGAAGATACCTTAAGGGCAGATGTATTTGATGGTGGCAACCATGTTTCTTAAGCAACTCAAATTCATGCCTGGTGAATACTGAGCTCAATTCAATATTCTCATTTCTTGAGTATATAATTTCAAGGGCAGCATAAAAATTAAATAAGTAAACTAAATCTAATGCTGAATAATCTGATTTAAGATCACAGTGAAGATTTTTAAAACTGTATGAAAAAATTTTAAGATGTCGTCTGCCAGTTCTTCTTAGCTTCCTCTTTGCCAATAATGCAAATGTGAAACTGTATTCAAATAATACGGGAAAACATATGTAATCATCGTTAAAATGGTTTTATGACTAAATTATGTGAAGGACTAGCACTTAACCCAGTGCTAATTTCTGCCTTCATAGATGTTCCTGGCATATCCTCTGTCCCTCATGAACTTTAAATGATAAAGTGAGTTCAGAAATGATTTAATTCATTGGAAGTGTCTGATGCATCTTGGTCCACAGTTCAAATCAAATGCAGTGAAGAAACTTCTATCTTTTGTTGATAGCTATTGAAACTATTGTGAAATACTCTTGGAGAGTGAATTAAACTAAAATTTAAGTTGTCTAATCCCTGCTTTTAAAATACTTATAATGTGGAAAAAACAATGAATTTTTCCCCCTTTTTTTTTTTAAACAGTTACTGGATTCACTTGGAAGCGTCTGGAGACATCTTCCATTTTAATTGACCCCAACCTCTCACACTTTGACATTATACATATAAGCAAAGACCTTGTTGATAACCTCACTACTGTTAAAGAATGGTGCTTGTCAGGTAAGGTTTAACTTTAACTATTTCTATCTTTTATTCTCTTTACAAAATTTTATTTTTGATAGTTAGATTACACATTTTATCCATCAGTCACTGTCCACACCAATAAAACAAAAGAGTTATGACATGTCACAACACACTACCAGAATGATCATGATTACTATACCAAATGTCTGGTGATGCCCACCAATACCTTCCTTTTGGTCAGTTTTATTCTTTCAAGTTCAAGTTGCATTTTGCAAGTGCACTATCAGTAACAATATCTATCTATCAACCTAATCTAATTTAATCCTTGATGCAGGAGAACATAACATATTTTTCCACTACATTGCACACCTCTGTAAGAAGTGTTTCAAATGGAAAATAGCTGAGTCCTTAAAGTGACAAAATGGATTAAACTATATATGTCTTTGAAGCTCTTTCTGTAACCTACCTGTTATTGTTTTTTAACACGTACTGCTCTGCTTCCCTCAGCATGTACATCATCCCCATCTTGTGTGACTGTCTCCCTGGATATGAAGCAGCCTGCCTTTCATTGTGTTCTGTACCCTCAGACACAAGTCTGTATTCCAAACTCACATTTCCAGCTGGAGTGTAAATCTCTGCTGAAGGAGCCTAGTGAAGAAGTCTACTATAGGACAGGTGGGTCAACATAACTGAAAAGGGAATTCATTATCTTTTTAATTTGTCAAAACTGGTTTACAGAGTTAAATTCATAAGTCGAGAACTTGTATCTTTCTTCTTTGTAATAAGTATAATGTTGAAATACATTTCAAAGTTAGAACATGAGATATAAAAGTGCAGAAGTCTGCAAAAAGTCACATTTTATTTCATTAAACTAGCGGGCTTCGCTTGCCAAAGGCCTGCGCTACACGCCTGCCTCTTCGCGTCTCTGCCGCTCGCGCTGTGAAGGGGGCAGCTTAACACACCCCAAGGAGACACAGTCACTCCTCCAAAACCCCCTCTTAAACAGTGATACAATGGGAAACAAATGTTTTGTTTTTTTTAACCTCTTTGCTCAATCAGCTGCTGGCTTACTGCTGCTGATGTGCCGCGTGATCTGGATCTCGTGCGGTGCTTCAAACATTTAATAGCCTGTACAGCAGGTGTCCTTTTGTCTTACTGCCTTGTCTCTCTCCTCCCCCAGACATCCTTTGCTCCTGTTAGGGGTCCTGCTCCCAAGGTGCACCCCTATGAAGAGGAAGATTTCCTATTCTTTTAATTGAGAGCTGCAATTGTCCCCTCCGATTACACACGGAGCTTGATTCACTCCTGTAGGAGACTTATGTTTGTTTGAAGTGTCTGAATAACGTTTCTGTCTCTAAAATCTCCTGTGTATCTGTGCAACTTTGTTACTCAAGTGTGACAATGTATGTGGATTTCACTTTCACCAAACAACAAATCTTTTAATTCTCTCAGATACGCCTCTTCATTTGGAAGAAACAACCATCATTCCGACCTTACTCAAATTTTACTGTATATGTTTATTGAGGCTTTTGACTATGATTATTCCAAATATCTGGTTTATTTTCACAGTATTTTGCAGCAATTGTGGCCACCATTTTCATTTTGTTAATGTGATCAGTTTAAAGGTTTACTCTGATGGCAACACGAATTAGACGATCTCCAAGTCTCCAACTTGAAGTTTAAAGCCCAACAATATCTAATACTTCTGCCATATCACCTATGTACATATATTCGATCTCTTTTTGCTTTTACCTATTCATTAATTTTGCACTGAATTTTGATTCCGTGTTTGGAATTACATCATGACAACACAACGTATAACTGCCTGTGAGTGAATATAATTTTTTCTCTCTACACGAACTGTGTCTGACAATAGCATTCACACAAATGAGAAATGATTGAACTGTGTGTGTGGTTGTAAATGTTTTAGATGTGGGCATGGCTTTTCCAAATCTCTTTGCATAAAGTTTTGTCTCGCGGGGCTTGAAATTTTCTCTTGCAGGATTTTACTTTCACCATACAACAAATCTTTTAATTCTCGTGGATACGCCTCTTCATTGGGAAGAAACAGTACTTCTCCATGATGGCAACACAAATTAGACGATTTACAAGTCTCCAACTTAAAGTTTAAATCCGAACAATATATTTGATCTCTTTTCGCTGTTCTGTTATTTCACCGAGTAATAATTTCCATTTATTTGCGCTAATGTGATCTTTACTATCATTTTTTTGAGACTTTTGAATTTTTGTACTTCTGTTATCTCTAACCTGCTCTGCATTTGTATCGCACCAACGTTTTTGAATTCTTTACGATGTTCCATTTTGTCATCTACACTTTGTCTTTTATTTCTGGCTCTTGGCATGATTAAATCTCTTGGCACAAAGTCCTGTCTCGCAGGACATGAAAGTGTCTCTCTGAAAAAGTCTTGTCTCATCCCAAGATTTTATTATATAATAAAGAGATGAGATTATTTGACACATGATGAGTGTATATTTGAAGAGAACCCACAGTGGCTGAGGGCAGATTCATGGAGAGGATAATACAGTATGTGCGAGCAGGGGCCTCTAACTTGCCATGTAGGTAGAGTGTAAGTAGACCTTCAAACAAATCTTTGGGAACATCAGACTAAAACAAGCGAAGGCTATACAGCTGGTATTGAGCCAGCTTCATTACACTAAATCTCTACATGAAATTAAAGAAGACCAGTGGAGAGATGTTGTGGCTTGACCAGCTTAGAAGAGAGAAAGCTCAGGGATTTGGGTCATCCATTAAACATTTAAATATAAATCAGTGCTTTGGGGTGCAGTAGAACTAGAGACCACCAATGGGGACTTTGCTAAAGTGTTCCTTTGGACTTTAAAGAGCATGATTTGACCCTGAAGGCTAACACATGGATGGGCCATACATGCTTTAAGTCTAGACATATGAATTTGGATGAAAGCAGCAGGAAGAAGCTGGTGCAAACCAGAATTTGAAGTTTGATTGATTTAAAATCTATAGATAAGGACAAATAGAAAAGCCAACCTTCAGAGTTAGACTTGATTAACCCTGGTACAACTAGGCCATATTTTCTGGTCAACTGTACTTAGTTTTTTTTTTTTTATTTGTAACCATTTCTTCTTTTTGTTTTTATAATAAGCAACAATAATCTGAGTACAGTGAAGTATTACTTGCACATGCTAATCAAAATGCAACATGTCACCATTAGCCGTCGCCATGATTAGTGAGTCTAACAACCTTACCTCTAAACTTCTGACATTCATATTGGCTTTTGTCTCCACTGCAGAGTAGCTGAATTCAGACCTTGTCAAATCTTTTTGTAACAAAATGTTGTAGACTGTCTGCGTCAGATAAAGGCAGGAAAAAATGAGCTCTCTGAACAACATGCTGCTGATCCTTTGTCAAGAAATTCATTCAAGAAAGCTGCCAGCAAAATCCTGATGTTGATGACTATTGTGCTCCATACTCAGTGCACTTACAAACACATTTTTATTTCATTTGAGCTTTAAAGCTAATTAGCTTGTAATGTTAAAAATGTAAATAAAAACGGTAAAAAAAATTGTGTAATTATGCTTATCTTTGCACATCCAGAAAGCTGGAATTTCTGTTGAGATAAAAAAAATGTAAAGTAATCCTGAGGCTTCCACATTCAAAGTTCATATTCAATGCTTAGTCATTGAATATATGGATTCTGTATGTTCTACGTTGCCTTTTCTCTTGATATTTTCATTTTTCTTGCAAATTCACAAAGATGGTCAAGGAGGGGCTTATGATAACTGGAGAGCTGGCATAGGCTGTGGCCTCCTGAAACCATAAATTGGACTAGGTTTGAGAACATTATAGTATGTCATGTTACATCTGATTTGGTAACTATGGAACACACACCATCATTACAAAAAGGAAGTAAACAATAAGTGATTTAAAAGTTACGTGTTGTAACACAAGACAAAGACAGCGTCAATGTGTTGGGGCGACTTTCAGCAAACCTTGTATAATTGAAAACAAAAAAAAATACATTGTAAGCACAAAACAAGTCATCCTCAGACTTGCATCCTGTCAGGGTGACTGCCTAAGATGGCAGCTAATCCAGTTAAAAGGACTCCTGGCAGGAAGAGGTGGGTCCAGGTGGGCGGACCTCAGAAGTGATGCTGGAGGTGTGCAGCCATCAGTCTTCCTTTTTGCAGAGAGAGGAAGGAAAAGAGTGACCGTTATCACACAGCGCCAACCCCTCAATCAATGTAGAATTATCATCACCCAAGCCTTTATACTGCCTCCCATGCGCATGACAATGTCTATGCAGTACAATGTGGATTCTTTGTTCTATCAAAAAAAAAAATTTGGTGTGGGATGGAGGATTTCAGGAAGTGGCAGTGTGAGCCCTCATATTTCTTATTGATCCTTCCTCTTTCTGCTGCCATACAGTCAGAAGGGCAGTTTGGGAGAGACCACAGGATTTAGAGAGCATATAAAATGTGTATTGCTTGTGTCATGTACTGCTCGATTGTATGTATAGTATATACTCATAATTACACAGGTAAAACTGTCAGAAATAAAGATAAGGGCTACTCAATGAACCCCAGTTCAGTCTGAATCCTTACATCACCCTTTTCTGCATTATTCTTGCATTTGGACCAAATATCTGCCTAGGTAACAATTTATTTAAGTGATATTTTTATTATCATTCATTCAATCTAATGGTTTTCTGATTTCTGAGGGGGAAAAAGAATACAGGCTAAAAAACAAAAAAATCAGATAACAATACAACAAGCAGCAGGCTGACACACAAACCTCACAAATGGCTTTTTTGATCTTGTATTCATTTTCTATGAATTCCTCCCCACATTAAAATATATCAAATTGTCTTTTTCAGTGTTGGATCCACCCCTGACATCAGTTAACATCACATCTCATGGCACATTAATTGGACGGTCCCAGATGGTACCAGTTGGCTCAGACTGGAAAACAGTCGGTCAGTTTTTGGGAATCCCATATGCTGAGCCCCCTACAGGAGTGAATAGGTTCACCGGTCCACAGCCTCCCAAATGGAGAGGGATATGGAATGCCTCATTTATTCGGTAGGAATCTCAACCACATCCATGTATATAAAGCAGTATAAATTCATTTGATTTCATTAGTTTTATTTAAATGACATTCAGCCAAGGAACTAAACTAAAAGTAGTTTTATTTTGTTTTTTTTTTTAGCAAAGCAAAGCAAAAACCTGTATTGAAAATAATTAAGCCTCAATTTGTGACAATATAGGTTTTTTGCTTTGTAAAAGTAAGAATGTTCTTATCTACTGTAGCTTTGAATAAGGTGTCTGGTAAGTGACAGCTTTTGGGAGTCTAATGCTTTCTTCAGTATTTTTATTTAAATCGACTGATTAAATTAACTTTTATTCACACCAATATTCTAAAAATATATAGCCACATCTTGTCATCCTATCATTTTGCCAAATGATTCTTAATACACTAGAATAGCTATACCTAGTTTAGAAATCAGTACAGATAAAGACTGTAAAATAGTCAATAGACTAAAATGGGGTTTTAGTTCCTTCAGGTTCTCTGGTTTCTTCCCAGACTGTAAAGCTCTGCTTGTTAGCTAACTGGTAATGAGTGATTGTGACCCATAATGAGCTGGCATAACGTTCAAGAGTTCTTACAAGATAATGCCAAAGCTCCCCAAGAACCTGAAGTTAAGTTGGTGGGGTCAGAAATGGACACATCAATGTTTTTGTAGCCTAATTTCAATATACTTGTCATAATTATGTTACGCGTGAATTCATTTGGTATTTTTAAGTGTCTTGAATGCTATGTTTTAGGTTGTTTTTGGAAGCCGTCGTTGGCTCCACTTTTCACGTTGCTAGGGGTGCAGCTTCTCGGGTCGTGAGACATGAGACTCGGATAATAAGTGGAATGGGTTAAAATGTCAGCTGCGGGTTGCTTTTGTTATCCAATCTACAGAAATAAGCATTCTTAAAGAATACTTAAAATAAATTACTTTGTAATAGTGCTTCTTGTGAGACAGTATATTTAGCACAATTGACTTGCAGCTCCAGATACACAGAATACATTCTTGGGCCAGCTACCACCTGTGTGGGTTTCTTACCTTCTCCATTTACATTTGTGGGGTTTTCCGTTCAGTTTTTGTCCAGTTCTATATTTTACCATGTTAGGGTGACTCAAAATTGGCTCTGTATGAATGAGTGTGAGTATGTCCCACATTAGACATGCTGGAATTGAATTTGGCTTCCCAACATTTATGAAACAATAAATGCAGGTTTAGAAAATGAATAGAGAGATTACTCTGATGCACATGACTTATAAAATAAGCATATAATTTCAGTTAGTCAATCTTTAAATTTTATAAACCCTACTTTCAGGCCCAGTTGCTTACAGCCTGGAGATCAGAAGGACCAACTTCTCACTTCAGACGAAGACTGCCTGTACTTGAATGTATTTATGCCCAGCAATACTGTAAGTTTTTTTCTTTTTTGAGACTATTAACCTGATTGATTTTTGCTTTCTTTACTTGCAGAAGGGAGAGATTATAGTATAACTGTTTCAGTTCTGGTATGTTTTGCCATAATAAATGAAACACAGACGTGCTTTAAAATACTGACATTTTAATTGTAATATTAGAAAGTTTATAAAAAAAAAGAATAAAGAAAACAAATTTTAGAATACCGGGGAATGTTCCTGCCTTGCACCCTATGCTACCTCCTGTGACCATGCTCAGGATTAATCGTGCCTAGAAGATGATATACTTATGGTATTGTATTTTTAGATATATTGGAAAAAATATATATTGTTGTGGTATAAATCAAACATATTAATTAAAGAAATGTATCCTCTACTAGGACAAGTTTGATAAAACCTATTTGAATCAATAATTGGGCAGGAGAAAGCTCATCCATTGCGTCTTTAATTATCTCCTCAGCAAATACTGGAAAGGGAGCATTCATTACAGCAGTCTGTTGCAAAATTATCAAAACAGTCAAAATAATAAGGGCAGAGTTCTGCTTAATAAACAACTGAATTTGCATAACAGTGTGGATTAATGTGTACATTTACTCTGATTTGATTCATTGGTTTTGCACATATGGAAATGAAAGTCTGTTGTACCACACTCTTTTTCTTCTCATATTTATATTGTTCAGCTATTATCCTTGAAATCTCTGTGTATATGACAACTGTTGTTGTTGACGGGACATCTGCTCATCTCTTAATCATACATTTGGTGTATGACATTAACCTTCTCCTGCTAAATACTTGTCTTTGTTGTTCACTTGACCTTTATCAGGTTTCCTGATATGTCTGAACAGGTTTTTGACATTTATTAACCCTTTAATACTTCTAAGACGAATGCTATATTTTAATATGAAAAGCATATCAAAACACTTTATGGCAGTAACTGTATTACCCCTAAATGACTATGTGACCCCTAAGTCTAATTTTTCTTCCACAATATTTAATTTTTAATCAAATTATAAATATTTTCTGTGATGTATAATTGAATTAATATTGATTTATTTATAACTGAAAAGATAGATGGTTTCTTCCTATCCTGTTTAAGCCTCATTTGTCTGGAGGTGACCATGACTTTATGTAAGCAGACATTAGGAAGTCAAGGGCCAGTCTGAATGCATCTTTCAGTCAGTGAAGGGTTCTACCTAATTGAGTGGGTAGTATTTTCAGGGGAGGCTTAAGTCATTTTATCCCATAAGAAGGCAATGCCAGAGCTTAAAAGTATACTCCAACCAAAAATGAGATTTTTTAAAAATATTTTATTTACCTCCATGTCTGAGACAAATATTTTAAGCTCAAATTTCAGATTGTCAATAACAGCTTTTCACAATAAAAATCTCATGCTTCTCATTTTGCGTAATCCACATGTGAAGTCATTCAGTCATATGCTCACAATTTTACAAACACATGCACTTTTACTAAACTTTTGTTAAGTAAAACACTTGTGGATAGCACTCATATGACTAAAAATAGAACATGCTCAGAAATGAACGAACATTTGAAATAAAGTCCCACCTCCCGTCGTTACATTTAAATTCATAATCACAACTCAAGGAAATACATGGCAACCGTCTGTGAAACTACACAGGAAAATTGGCCTTACACTTTTTTTACTTTTAATCTTTAGTTTTAAATGTCTCACAATGCATGCTTTTTGTGGATATCACGTGAAGTGCAATGTTAGTCAATGAATAAACTATTACTGGGATGGACCCCTGACCAATGAATGAGGCAGGAAGACTAGTTTTCAGTTCAAGTACTCAAGTGTGTCTTGTTTCGTTTTTATTTACAAGAACATTTTTTAGAAAAAGTTTCTTTAAAAATATCTCTCAATTATAAAAGTAAATCCTGAGACAAGACTTTCTCGGAGATAATTTCAACTCCCGCGAGACAAGACTTTTTGTCAAAAGATTTTGGCAAGTCCCACCCTCCTCTCAAACATTTACAACCACGCCCACGGTCCACTCACATCTAATTCGCGTGAATGCTATTGTCAGACACAGTTCCTGCACTGTCAGCTCCAAGTGGGGTTTGAAATAAGACAAAGAGTAGAAGACAAAGTAGAACGTTGTAAGGAGGTTCAAAAACATGCAGAGCAGGTTAGAGGTTATGAAAGTACTGAAATTCGAGTCTCACAAAACTGATAGTAAAGATCGCATTAGCGCTAACAAATGGAAATTATTACTCGGTGAAATAATGGAACAGCGAAAAGAGATTGGATATATGGACATAGGTGATATGACAGAAGTATGTAGATATTGTTTGGCTTTAAACTTTAAGTCAGAGACTTGTAGATCATTTTATTCGTGTTGCCATCAGGGAAAAGTAGTGTTTCTCTCCAATGAAGAGGCGTATCCATGAGAATTAAAACATATGTTGTTTGGTGAAAATGAAATCCACATACATGAGCTGTACACCCGTGGAGTGGCTGGCTGGGGTTGGTGAGCAAAGCAAGCAGGGGGCCGAGCCCCCATGTTGTTGTGTACATTTTATTGGGACTTTGTGAGCAGACAACTGGATGACTTGATGCGGATTATACAATATGATATTTTTTCTTTGTCTTTTGACATTGATTACAGCTGTCTAGTGTTAATCATTAAAGTCCCCTATTATATCAGTAACTACAAACAACATGGAGTAAATAACCTAACCAAAAAAAAATAAATCATATTTGTTACTGCAGTATTCCTTGTACCCCTGCTTATTTAGTCTAAGTAAACAGCTTCAGACAGGATAATAATAGCTCCAATTGGATTAACAAGCTTGTTGGGTTGCCTGCTCTCATCAAAATTGTTCTAATATTATAATGCTGTAAGGCACAAAATACATACAGTGTCCCAGAAGATTTATGATAAGGACCATGAAATCATCAATATGCCATTTCCTTGGACTTTAAGTCTGAATCCAGACAAACATTTCTTGGAGATATTGGAATAATGTTTTGTTCTATCAGGACAGAAATTGTCCCAGGTTAAGGATTAAAAAGGCCTTTAACTAGAGAGCCGTTGAACTTGAAGTTGGGAGCAAAACTGGAAAACTGGTGGGTGGAAAAAAGGCCAAGAATAATGGAGAGAAGGTGCTGGAAGTGATAAGGGATGTGTTAGAAAGCACATCAGGCACCCAACCTGATAAATGGGAGATCTGAACCATTTAGAGAGGGCCTGGCAGACTGAAAGATTTTTGTTTTTACCTTTTTTGTTGTTACCTTGACTTTTCTCATCATTTTTCCATTTTGTATTTATTATTTTGTAATAAAGTACCCTTGCGGGATTCTGGGTTTGGAGATGTCCTGAGAGGCCTTTCCACAGGCTATAGTGAGCATACAGAAAAAATAATGCTAGGGTTTATTTGTATGTTTACATCTTAACTGTGTAAGCTTTGCAAAAAAAGTTCCTGAATTTCCTTAAATTAGGTGAGCATTGTCATGCTGTTTGTTTTATTATATCACTAGCAGTCTGTTCATATTAAATGACATTTCTGTTTGGATGGTAGTAGTAAGGTAGTAGTACAGCAAATGCCTAAAATAAGCAGGTCATCAGGAGATACTTCAGTAAACGCTGTTTGAACTCTCAATTGTATTTCTATGAAGTGATTTTTTTTATGACACTGGACTTACCTTTTGAAGATGTGTACTAAAATAGTAGAAATGGTTTAGTTTGTGTTGTGATTTTATATAGCTTGTAATAAATCATATCTGAGATTTTGTGATTATTATCATGTGGTCCTGTCCTTTTTTCATGAAATAGAGAGGAAATTCTTCAGTCCTTGTTTTCTTTCACAATCCTGCAAGAGAGCTGAATGGAGGGAACAATTTAATAGATGGTTCTTACCTGGCAGCACTCGGCAACATTATTGTTGTAACTGCAAACTTCAGAATTGGAGTGTTTGGATTTCTTACCACAGGTAGGTGACAATAGATGGGTATTTATTTATTTTCCTTCACTCATTGTTATTTATTGAGTTGAAGGTCCTTTCTAAACTTGGCAGACGACATAGTTAGTCTGCATAGCAGTGCTTTTTAAAACTGATGGAGTTTCAAAGTACGCTTTCATGGGAGAATGGCATTGTGATACAGTAGATAACATTATTATCTCTCAGTCTTGGGCGTCTCCCATTTTCTCAACATACTTTCTGTTACATTCAGTGGTGATTACAAATTGCAACATTATGCATGTGTATTGCACTGTGCCTTGTATCTTTCACCTCTGTTTAAAAGCAATTATGCATGGCCTTTCAAAACTATTTGTTTATTAGTTAATTAAAATTTAGGTGACCCAGCCTCTCATCAATGAAGGTTTCCTAAGTGAACTCTTTGCTGTGTAGTACCCTTACTTATATGTGATTTGTGTGTAATTTTTTTTTTTATCTTCTACCAAATATTACATGCACATACTACTTCAGGTCCTTGTTTACTCTCTAGTCTCATCAGTCTGAATCAGAATATTATTTTCTAAATGGTTCTGACATATGGATTATGTCTCATAAGCATAGCATAACGTGAATGATAAAGTTGTAATCAGTACCATTCATTCCCTGTAGTGCCTATGCATCACCTAAGATATGCACTTATCTATACTAATAAAAGGCAAAGCCCTCACTGACTCACTCATCACTAATTCTCCAACTTCCTGTGTAGGTAGAAGGCTGAAATTTGGCAGGCTCATTCCTTACAGGTTACTTACAAAAGTTAAGCAGGTTTCATTTTGAAATTCTGCGTGTAACGGTCATAATTGAATCCTACTTACATACATATGTACGTCCATAGCCTGCAGCTCGGTCGCAGTGTGAGGCGGCATTACGTCCCCCATCTCCACGCCACCCACGTAGTTGGCTGCCTGCCTATATAAGGCCGTCCGTCGTACCGGTCTCTTCATTCCCTTCCTAGCTTCGCCACATTATTTATGTCTCCCTGCTGCTAACTGCAGCCTTTTTATTTAATTCACGGCTTCTCCACTGTTTTATTGTTCGTTTATTACGCTTAGAGTTATTGTGTAGGTATTTTAGACTTACTTTATATTGTTCAGGTACCCATTTCCTTTATCATTCCAACCGTACCCCCATTAACATGTCTATCAAGGTGATCACCATCGATCAAAGAACTGTTACTTACCGAGTGGTTTCCATGCCCGGAGATGGCACCTGCCTTTTCCATTCTCTGTGTTACATATTGCACGGCCATATCAGGCTCACTCTTGATATTCGGAGGAACATTGTGTCTTATGTATTGAATGACTGGGCGGGTTCAAGGTGTGGACTGATGACGGTAGAGGAGATAATTATACTATACAGGAGCACTAGAAGAGTGAAATACTTAAGCCCTTCACCTATGGTTCTGCATGTGAGTTGATGGCTGCCGCTGAATTGTTCGGTTGTCGCTTTCAAGTGTACCGAAATGGCCAAATATTTTACACCTTTGGAGAACCGCCAATGTCTCTTAAACATCTTAGATTGAGAGGTGACAATCTGAGTAGTGGACACTTTGATGTTTATGAATGTTTCAACTCTCAAAAGCTGGATGTGAAGTTATCGATAAAACCGGTTGTATGCTTACAATGCTTGACAGATGCCGAATGTCACTTCAACACAAGACGTCCTGCAAATACTAACGTAATTGAAACAAACCATGAAGCTCAAACCGATTATGACAGCAGCAATCCAAGCTGAGAGAAAACAGTAAAAAGGAGACGTGTCAGACATCATGGTACATTTTCTGATGCAGCTAGACGGAAACAACTTTGTGACGCTGCCACCAAATACTCACAGGCAAATCCACAAGTTCATAGACACGCTGTCGCTAAATACTCGCAGGCAAATCCACAACTTAGTACCGGGAATGCCTGTTAAACATCTTAGATTCACGAGTACCGATTTGGGTAGTGAACACTTCAATGAATGAAACCTGTTATCTTTACAACGGTTGACAAACACGGAATGTAACTTGAACACAACACGTTCTTCAAATACGAACCTGATTGAAAGAAATAATGATAATCAAATCCTTGATGACAGCAACACTCATAACAGTGACAAAACAATTACATTGACAATCATGTTACGTTATTTTTAAAATGTTTCCTTTTCTTTTTCATAAGTTCTTTAACACACTACTTCTCCGCTGCGAAGCGTGGGTATTTTGCTAGTTGCATATATACTGTGGACACCAGGGGGCAGTCCAGCTTCCTAAACACCCAACACAATCAGACACGGACTCAAGTGTAAAAGGTTAAAGAGCCTTTATTTGTCGGAAACTCTTCTTTATCAAGCGTTTCCCACCACATCCACAAGTATATGCAGTAGGCACAATTATAAGCACAATAAAGTAACTCTTTTATCCCTTCTTTCTCTGTCACTGCCTCCTCCACTCCTCCTCACAAGCTTCTTCTATCTGGCCCATCCCTATGAGGCAGGCAGCTCATTTTATCTCCCATTCAAGAGTACTTCCGACAGAAATCCCATGAAGTTGGGCTCCCCATTCCTTGGCAGCACCAACGGAACACAACAGGGCTGAGTCGAAGAACTTCATGTCCCATGCTGACCTGTGAAAATCTGTGGCACAACCCTGGGGGGCTGCTATCCACTGCTCTTCAGGAGATGAAGCCTTGTGCATGCTCTCTTCCTTGGTCCTTCCATCCTGAGGGCATCTTGGCTGTGTAAAGATGTGGGCCATCCTTCACAATGCTCAGTCTGAAACTGTCTTGTGTTCTCAAAAGTAAACTACTCATAACAACCCATACTGATATTTTATAGAAAGCTATAATTTTTCTACTTTTCATGTAAGAACAACGTGAAAAAGTAGAAGTTGTCAAGAGGGTGCAAAAGAGACTTGGATGAGCCACTAGCTTTCCGATTTGTTGCATTTAAAATATGCAGCCACTATAGCCCTCCAGGGCCAGCTTTTCCTAAATTTGATATTAAGGGTATTGGGGATGACTTTGCATAATCTGTGATGGTCACTAAATGCCAGTAAAATAAAAGGGTGCCAAGACGCAGATTGAATCTGATGCTATAACGTGGTAATCAGAGATGCTGAGTTTTTCAATGTGTTTTAAAAAGGGCTTTAACAAAGAATGAAGAGTACCATAACTTGGACAGAGTGGTTTGGGTATATGATAATGTAAGGCCATTTAAAAAGTGCTCATCAGAAGTATTCTCAAAAAAATAAAAATGAACAAGAAAAATAAAAAGGATTATTAAATAGAACTAATAGGAATATATACAAAGTGTTACAATTAATAAAACTAGCCAATATATAAACCAATTACATGTAATAAAATTCTTCAATTTACTTCCATTGAGTGGCTTTAGTCTAACCTAGAACAGTCCTGAGTTTTGTGTCTACTTTCATCTGAGAAAAGAAGTGTTTCACTATCACTTTGTTAATTCAAACAGTTTAAGTATAATTGAATGTGTTATCTGCTGTTATTTATTTTTTCTATTCCTTATTTTGCTATATTCAAAAATAGCATCCACACAGGCAAATGGAAACTTTGGCCTCCAGGATCAAATTGCGGTCCTAAAATGGGTTCAAAAGAACATTGCCAGTTTTGGTGGTGATCCTGGATCAGTGACGCTGGCCTCGGATCGAAGTGGAGCAGATATTGCTGGATTGCATCTGACATCAGTGATGAGCACCAACCTCTTCCAAAGAATTCTCCTCATGGTAGGTTCAAATCTTTTACAATAGATCATTGTATGTGATTATTCCGCCAGTACAGTATATCTAAAAGGCTCCATTTAAAATTTATGCTGATTAAATGAAACCAATTTCAAAAATAAAAACAGTTGAAGATTTAATTCATATACTGAATAAAATATTTCTTTCTACTTTTACAGTGTCATTTTCTAAATCTCAAATTTCACTAAAGTATTTAATGCCTAAATCATCTTCAGCTAAAAAATACAATTGTTACTAAACTCTAAGGTCAATTTTTCAATTGCATAGTGATATCAGATACCTTACAATCTGTAGATGTTCATATTGTTACTTCTTTAAAAATGAAACTGGAAAACAACAAAACTACTTAAAATCCCCAACCTTTCAATAGATCAGCATTTATAATTACTCTGTTATTGATAATACAAATTAGAACAAGACTTTCCTTACTGACATTTTTATTTTATTTGAAATGTGGTTTTGTTTGAGTTTAATTCTCCACCTTCTGGCCTGTAATTCAAATGTATCTTTCACTAGTAAAACACGTGAACCTATGGCACTAATGTATAGGTGATTCATACAGAGGAAGCTGAACGTTTCCATTTTGGCAACATGTTCTTCTGTTTTCACCATGAAAGAATACACCTTCAAAGTGATCACATAGATCATATGAGTCTCCTAATTAATTCTCGTTTGTTGATATGCACTCTTCTCTTGTTCTTACATTCTGTATTCTGGATTTTGTCTTCCATGCCTATGAGCCTTTGTGTCTGCTGCTCAATTCCTCTATCTTAAGCACTCTCTGTGATGTCCTTAATGCTCAGCAGATGTTGCTGCTCCTCTTTTTTCTCTTTTGTATTACAAAGTTTTTTTTTCATGTTTGATGATGATAAATACAATACTTGCACGTGATTATGAATTCTGAACACATACAGTAAGTACTGTGTCCTGGGAGATTATCAATAGATTGACTTGAGGGGACTGTGCTTTTATTACAATAAACATTTTTGCCCACCAGGTTGCCGTGCCAACATTTTTTTTCAATTTCCTGAACATACTAGGCTATATTCGGGATTAATTCTTGCTTGTCTGTGTGTCTTAGCATCTTATCTAGTTATTACAAATTCTGCAATGTGCTTGCTGCTCAGCAGATTTTCCTGGGCTTATTTTTCTTTCTACCATGTCACTTTCTCAACCACGTTGCCATAAGAAACACACAACCACAGGTCACTTTACTGAGGTTAGAGCTAACTCGATTCTTTTAAATTTTCTAAATGCATCTGGTAATCAGCTTTCTATTAAGCCCAAGATCAAGGTTCTTACCACAGCAGTTTGTGAGTAATCATGCGACAGATGGACAGACCTTAGCATTTTACATATATATGCTGTCTTTGAGGATATAAAACTGTAAATTGCAAAGACTTACAGGTATATGACAACCAATGTGTCATATGATGTTACACCGTAGAATTGTGGCTCAGGCCTGGCTCTGCTCTTAACCAGTCATCTTCTCAGTGAGCTATCTCTGTTGGTAACAACTGTCACATCAGATTTCTGCCATTAATTAAACACATTTAGGATAACGATTGAAAATGAATGCTCGTGTCAGAAAATTGTTTATTCCTCACTCAGTGTTAATTCATATTGTTGCTGTTGTCCAAAGGAGATATAGGCCACAAAATATACCATAAAGACTAGATCTGGACATCACCAGTTTGTTCCAAAATAGGCCTCATGCCAGGCAGCCCGACATCAAATTCAAGGAGCAGGATTTCAGGTGTGTAAAAAAAAATCATAAATCATAAATACATGGGCAGCACGGTGGCGCAGTGGTAGCGCTGCTGCCTCGCAGTTAGGAGACCCGGGTTCGCTTCCCGGGTCCTCCCTGCGTGGAGTTTGCATGTTCTCCCTGTGTCTGCATGGGTTTCCTCTGGGCGCTCCGGTTTCCTCCCACAATCCAAAGACATGCAGGTTAGGTGGATTGGCGATTCTAAATTGGCCCTAGTGTGTGCTTGGTGTGTGGGTGTGTTTGTGTGTGTCCTGCGGTGGGTTGGCACCCTGCCCAGGATTGGTTCCTGCCTTGTGCCCTGTGTTGGCTGGGATTGGCTCCAGCAGACCCCCGTGACCCTGTATTCGGATTCAGCGGGTTAGAAAATGGATGGATGGAAATCATAAATACACAAAAGTGCTCTTCCAGAAAAAGTATAAACATAAATCTCTGGCTTGACAAAGAATCCTTATAAATGAAGAATGTCTTTATATTAAGAAAAAGGAGCACGAAATACAGCAAGGAAAAGGTAAAAGGTATACCTAAAAGGGCAACCCAAGGCAAACAAATCAATTTGGTAATCCAGTAATCAGTAATCCCATAAACAGGCAGAAATACCCACAAAACCAGAAAATAAGAGCAATGCTCATAAAGAAATGCAATCCACAATACTAATACAATGACACCCTTAGAGACCTAAGCTCCTTACCCTGAATACAAAGGCTGAGAGAAGTCCTAATGCAGGAATGTCACAGTGGCCTTGCCTCCTGTGGTTCCACCCACAAAACACAAGAAATGTAGCTTTTTGGTACCACATACAATATTAACAAAAATTACAATAACATATGCTGACTCATTAGGATCTAAGGTACATTCACTCTAGGCCTTCCGATTTCCCTGGTATGTGTGATTTGGTGTGATACAATGTAATTCTGGCAATCAGAGGTGCTTTGCCCCAAGGACTGCTAGCACTAGGTGGTTGAAGGAGGTTGAGAAGAATGTATTTGCTTCTGTCAGGTGCATTCTGTCCTTCAGTTGAAAAAAATAATGAAATCCAATATATCAAGCTGTATGTGTTTGTGTGTGTGCTTTTGATCACTACATGTAGTATCATATATCAAGTTCAAATTCTACAGAGCAGTTAGTGGCACCTATGTATATGGAGAAACAGGTGAGGTCCTATGCCCCACCTTAACCACTCAGGTCTGCTGAGGTCTGGTGATGCATTGCCACCTCTGCGTGGTATCAAGTCTTAGCTCACACTCTTTTCATGTGTAGCTACTAGCTAGGAAGATGAGCTGCTCATCTCCATTTGAAATTATGACTCTCTGAATGTGTTTATGAAGTGTTTGAGACTCTCTTGTTTGTTGAATTTTTGCTTAACTGCTGTTAGCTGTCAGGAATTGTAACTTCCTTGCTTTTTCTTCCGAGCTCTAACTTGTGGTGATGAATTTTGTAACCTTGTCCTATAACACTTTTTACCAAACAGTCCCCCAGAGTGATGTTTACTCAATTATGTTGACCTCTTTTGCAAGTTACTTTGGATAAAATCATCTACTAAGCAAATGAATATCAATAAATAAAAATGTAAATGTATGTGTGTGTCCATGTGTTTGTCCACACTGTTAAACCTGCCAGTCAGAGTCTGCACTGATTTTTTCCCCCCAGCCAATGTGTATTACTGCTACTAGCTACTCCGTAAACAATGTTATGGTATCACTTCATTAGTGAATTTTGTTCCTACTTATCCTTCTCTTTGATTTTTCAATATTGAGCTTTTTAATTCTGACTTATGTCTTGATTTCTTTACAGTGTTTGCTCTCAATTTGTATTCAGACCTTTTTTTCTGGCATCCAACTACATCCTTACTTGCTCCTTTATTTCAATTTTTCTTTGATTAATAATAAATGCGCTGTCCTCTTGTTGGCACTTAAACAATGCCTCCATCAATTGTAATTTATGTTTCCTGGCATACGTCCTCTGTGTTCTGTCCAATCTGATACGTCAACAAAATAAAAAATGTGACTACATTCAAGAGGGTATACGGTTATGTGAGGTTTCATTTGCTTGTGGTGATGTGGACCATTCAGGGCCTCATCCAAGTGGTTCTTACTTTTTTGTTGCCTTCTTTTTATTCTGATATCTTGAATGTGTTTTGCATTTGCCATTTTGCTTTTGGTGTAGCTTGATCTATGTTGCCAAAATTCCTGCGCCATGTTTGGGTTAAAATTTTGAAGTTGATGACAATTACTTTCATGGAATGTCCAGCTGGCCATGCTGTACTCACTTTCTCAAGTCATGATGTCAGATGTATGTGAGTGACCAACTTAATACTCACAGGTTGAGTTGCAATAATGCCATCCTTCCTTAAAGCTAATGTTAGTTGTTTTGGTCATCTTTTTGGTTGCAATACCGTAAATGTGGTGAAACGTCTGTATAGACTTCTCGTTTGATTGTACATTTGTTATTGGCAAATTGTTGTAACTTTTTAACCTCAGGTTTAAATTTCCAGAATTTGTTTGATTACATAATAAAATTACTGATAAGGAAAGAACACACTTAACAGCATTTCCAACCAGTGCAGGATATATGAATTTACTGTTAATTCACTTGAGATGACTCAGTAGCTCAGTGAATAATGCCATTGCCTCACAGCTAATTTCATTTTTTAACCTGACGTGTGTACTTCTGACTTTTTACTCGTATCATGCTTCTTCAGAATGACGTAAGGTGTCAAAGTTAAAACACAAAGCCAGTCCAGGATAAGATGAATACCTTTATAGACACCATTATTGATGCCTTAATTATTTATTATAAGCGGAGTCACTCTGTACATGGAAAGATATGGCTGACTTACAGATGGTGATAACAGTTCTTAAATACACTGGTCAATTGCAGAAGTGTGTGATTGGTTTCATTTCTCATGCCTATGCTAGTTACTGATAAACAGGACCCTTACATTCAGGATTCTGCTACATTATATTATACTGGTTTTCTTATCAATACTTGTCCTTGTGCTAAAGTAGCAGCAGGACTGGGTCACAGATCAGGAGACTTACATTAAAATGCTTGTTCTCTTGTTCCCATCGATGGTGAAATGGAGAAGCTGATTTACAAAAGTGAACTGATGGCTGCTCATGCACAAAGGATGGGAAAATCTGGTAGATAATATTTATCACAGCACTTACATATTTTCATGCTTCCAAGTGAAAACATAAAAATGAGAGAAAAATAATAAAAACAGTTGAGTTGCATAACTATAGACAGTGTAATCAGGGAAGTTGCACTGGGGCTCATGGTGATTGCTTGTTTGTTTCACAAGGCTTTATTATTTCATGCTTCTCTATTTGATTCCATAATGAAAAGGTTAATGGTGTTATCATTACCACCATAAAGCTTAATTATGACTATTGACCTTTTATTTTGCCTAAATGCTTAACCTTCTTAGGGTTACACGCAAGCATCACTTGGGCTGTAAAAGCAGTTCTAAAAATCTCCCAAGTGTCACTCGGGCAACTGTATAGATGTGTCTCATGTAAGACCTGGGGATTACTCAAGCTGTAAAAGTGCTAACAGCGTTGCTAGGGCAACAGTACAGATGTGTCTTCAGGCATCAGGCCTGAGTGTTACCTGGGCAACAGTGTAGACCTGACTTCTCCTAGCCTCAAAATGGCATCTTGTAAGACATGCCCCTCTCAGCAGTGATGACGAAGTGAATCTGTCTTCAGGCAGTGAAACTGAAACACTCACTCAAGCCCAAATGGATTCTTTTGAATCTGAAAGTGATGCTTGCGTCACTCGCACATGTGCAATGTGCTACTCATATTATTATTATTATTATTTGTATCATTATTATACTTTCTACACTTCTGACTTAGTACTTTTAGTGTTTTGCATGTTTTACAGTAGAAAGCCAAAAAATGCAGTGTGTTTTTTTGAGAAAAAAATGTAACACTATTAACGTACCTCATTGATAGTGGACATTTTTAAATATGATTTACTTTAATTTTAATATGATTTAATTTTATATCACATGAGGGGGCCTTATTTTTTCAACCTTGGCCAATCAAATTCTACTTCCACAACTGGTACAGTCTGTTTAACTAAACATAATCAGTTCTCACTCTTTCTGAAATCATTATGAAATTGACATCTTAAGTTCCACGGGTCTTGCATTCCACCAGTATGTTTAGCAATGTTTTTCCTAGTTGCACAATCTTCTGTGTTGAAAAGCATTTTTGACATCTGTTTTCAATTTGTTCTTAACAGGCTCCCACCCGAGTGCTGTGCCCTTATTTTAAAGTAACAGCTGGAATCAACTTTATTTAATATATTCCTGTCCCTCTCATTGTAAAAGGTTCAGTCTAGTCAGGAGTTTAAAGCATGGCAAGTGCTAATTTGATCTACAGTAGCATGATACTGTATATGGAGGACTGGAAGGGATACAGCAGTGTTAAACACACAAGAGTAACTGTTTAAACTTGAAATTAGCAATCTCAGGGCACTAAAGGGGTCACTTATCAGATACAAATAGTCTGGAAAAATAACTGGAGGTTCACGGCTTGGAAAGATTTTCCATAAGAAAAGGATGTCAAAGCTGCTTAAAACATACTTGTAAAGAATAGTAAAAGCATTTTGGAGTGCCTTAAACATCTATTTTAAATATTATTTAAACATAAGCAGTTTTGAACCATTTCTGAGATGACATCTCATTTCTGTCATTGGATTTCTTGCTTTTAACAGCATTGTAGACCCTTGGCAGTCATGTGGAAGGCTTAATAATTAACTTTACCACAGGCTGCAATAAACTTCATACTTTTGTTCTATAGTTATGCTTTATCAATGTAGTTCCTTGTTTTAGTCTGTCTGTCACTTTTGCCATGTGTTTTGTTTCATAATTTTAAATTGTTTGTCCTGGATGTCTATAAGTCCCTTTGACACTTGGTTTAAAATTTGTCCAGTATTTCTCTATTGTCTTTTTGCTGTACAGTGATGGGGCCTTGGCTTCATATATTTTATCTGTAACATATGTTTCTTCTTCATTTGGTAATACAATAATAATAGCTTCCACTATACTGTGTAGTTCAAGCTCAGAATGTAACAAATATTCTTTTATTAGTCAAACAAATGAAGAATGTCTACTTTTCCATAGCATACTCACTGAATAATTTATGTATAAGGATATATACTGTATTGTGAAGAATCTGGCTGCATTCCTGCATTTTACAGCTGATTCAATTACAGAGAAAACCCATTTCCAGACAGATATTTGTTTAATAAATGCATAAATAAATATGTATGCAAACATCTGTCTGTCTGTCCTGTATATGCATTTTGAGACTCTCCATAACACAAATAACATAAAGAAACAACTCTTTCCAAATCACGCTTTATTTCAGATTTGGCAGTAGGATTGCAGAGTTTCTAAAACAATTTAAAGAATAGAAGAAAGCTTGACAGCTCAAGCTTTATATTTACATGCAGAGATATTTAATACATATACTGTAAGACAGGGGTCTCCAGCTCGGTCCTGGAGAGTTGCAGTGGCTGCTGGTTTTAATTTTACCTCTTTTCTTAATTAATGACCTGTTTTTGCTGTTAATTAACTTTCATTCCCTTCATTTTAATTGTCTTGTTTTTTTTAAGCTTTGGTTCTCTGAATTGCTTAGTTTTTCCTTAAGCAACACCCAAGCAGAAATGAGGTGTAAAGTGAGCCAACAGATGACCAGCTACAATGGGTTCTTGAACCCCTTCATTAATTCCATAGCTTGTTGGTGCTCTCATTCTGCCAAAGCAGATATTTCCAAAACTGTTGATTGTCATTTTTCTAAGAGCACTGTAAAAATGTTTTGTGCACCTGAGCAGATTAATATTACCACCATTCTTTCATATATTGTATGGTAGACACAGGTTAGCTGGTCATGTGTTGGCTCCTTTTGTGTTCATTATTCTTTGGTTGCTAATTAAAGAAAAAATAAATAATTAAGAGGTCTGAGTCTTAAACAGCACGTCAGTTACAATGAAGGCAAAGATTTAATTAGGGTTAATTATCTGCAAACAAGTTGTCAATTAAGAAAATGATTAGAATGAAAACCTGCAGCCATTGTAGCACTCCAGGACCAGAGCTGGAGACCCCTGTATAATAAGCAGACTTATTTTTCTGCTTTTGTGAAAAATATTTACAGTAATTTACATGTTTAAATGTATTCAGATTTTAACACTGAATTAACAATAACTGCGAATCTGCATTTTCTTTTCTAGTTGTTCATATATACAGTACATGCAGTATACAGTATGATCAGTAAGTGTGGCCAATTGTGACATTAGTGCCTCGGTCTGAATATAGATTCAGTAACAAATTATTAAACAAAATGTTCATATTTTAAATAGCTTAATTAAACTCTTGAAGCCACTTTATTTCCTGATAGAATAAATTACACAGTTTTCAGCAAATATAAATATTACTTTTACCAAAGACCTTTCTATGCTTCTCTTTGCCAACAGAAAACTGAAGTGCTTTCATATTCTTATTGTTTTAAAACTGCCACAGTAAAATCAGTTTTTCATGAGTTCTGGAGGTTAAAAAAAGATGGGCACATCTATATATATAAAATAGTGGTTTGTTCATCTTTTTTCTTCTTTGCTTGCTGAGTACAACAGATCTCAGTTTGTATCTCATGACTGTTTTATTTCCTTTTTGGAATCAAATATATATGTGTATGTGTGTATATATTATATATATATATATTATTAGTAATTAAATTAGAGCTGATCGTGAGCTGATGAATAATAATCATCATTAAAGAGCATATCATCATTTTGTGGTAAGCCATAGACAGATTTGCTCTTTTTTTTGTGGTTGCTGTTCACTGATGTGAGTTCTTTGTCTGTCGTGAGTGACAAGTAGGACATGATGCTGTTCCGCACACCATAACTCAACAGATGGCTGTCATCTTGCACACCATCCTCTCTTGTCCACTGTAACCTGCCAAGGAGAAGAATTTGAATTGAATTTACTGTCACTAAATGCAAAAAATGAAACAAGTACAACTGTTTTAAAGGTAAAAGGTAAAACACATTGCTCCCCCAGTGTCCTCCCCCCTTCCTTCCACCCCTTGTTCTAAAGACCAGATTTAAGTTTTTGAAGTTATAATGAATTCTGTACAGGAGCTTCCAGAAGAAAGAATCAAGAACCATGATATTCCAAGTGCCATGTCATATTTTCTAATAAGGTCTGCAACTGCAAGGCATCCAATATTATTAGAGACCCCAGCCATCTGTCACAGTCTCCTTCTCCATTCTCCATTCAGGATATTGGCACACAATAATATTCACTTGCATCATTACATGCATGGACAGTTTTAAATCACAGATCATAAGGTTGCTCAACAGTACTGATAACTGAGTGAGCATACTTGATGCGTGTTTCTCATATAATTCATCTGGTGTCTTATACAAAACCGTAATCTGCAGGGCTACAAATGTGCATAACAAAATCTTCTGAAGCATATTTTAAGATTTGTTACAATAAATGCAAACTGGTGATACCTTGAAAAGTTTTCAGAGTGTAAAGGATTCTGACGCATCACCACATTGTCATTTGGTTGATTCAGGCCAGTACTAGGTGTAAGACACGGGCTTGTAAGCATACAGCAAAGTCCATCAGCGCTTTCTGTTGAGTTAGGAAAGAGAACACTAATGAATATACAATTCTATAAAAAGTCTTAGGATAAGCCATCTTCTAATGTACAGTTAATATCTCACAAGATACTGAGTAAATGTTGTTCCTGCTATAACATTCATCTCTGAAACTGTAATCCAACTCTACAGTTATCATTGTTTAGGCCTGTCCTAGAAGCGTGACGTTCAAGGCAAGTACTAACCCTGCCTGGGTTTCCTGTCTGTGACCGGATACATTCACTTAGTCACACATGCCCATTCACATACAAGGACAATTTAGAGTGAGAAATTAAAGGCCATGTCACGTTTGACGACTTTTCCAGCAATGTTCAGTCATAGCCTTCATTTACATAATCTTAGCGAGTCATAGCATTTGATGGCACGCTCATGTTAAGGCCTGATGTCTTGTCTGACATGGCCAGTGACCGTTCCAACTAGATCAAGTCAGTTTGAATTTGTCTTTAGGCGTATTGGTGGGCTCTTTGTACAGGAGGGCTGACAACTAATAAATGCTCATCTGGAAGAACAGTGCATATAATGCAGTAGTGAGGAGTAAGGAACGTAGGTGCTCTGGACCTCATAAACGGAAGAGAAGCTCACCTGTCTTAGGTCTTGTATTTTACATACCATGACAAAATTGAAAAAAGAGAAAAGGGTTGAGTGTGGCTGAACTAGATGTACCTGTTAACCTGTCGTGTAGCGCCAGCACCGTTATGGAGCACGCTATTGGTTGTCAGAAAAAGGGGCAAGCACAATTGTGCTGGAAAGTTGTCATGCAGTCACTAAATTTGACATGCCCTGTAATTTTCAGTCTTGTAAATTGTCATAGTTTCATGATGAGATCACTAACTACAGTTGGCAAATCTGACATGTCCCATAACTAAAACTCATATAATGTAACATCAGCTTAACCTAACCTGCACGAAGTTGTTAAATGAGAGGAAATTAAAGTACGCAGAGATAAAAACTGACCAGGAATTTTATATTCATCTTTGTTTTTTTATTTATATGCCTTTTTTTCTGTGAGCAATTTGCTCAGGGTGTTGTTGCCCTCTCATCTGCCCATCCTCCCTGAAGCAGCAAGGTTTTTTGGCCTACAGAATGGTCTTTCTCAGAGATTCTTTTCATCCCTAACAGTCAGTTGAGTTTTAGCCTGTGAGGGTGCCTCTTGTGTAGCAGCTGGCTCTCACTCTTACTAGCTTTGCTACACTTGCCCATCTCCTGAGTCACATTACCATTTTGTCTCTGCTAAGGAATTTGTTCAGGCTGATAACCCACCTCTCAGCTACTCATCCTTCCCGAGACAGTGGAGAGACCTAAACTCAAACTCAAGGCCTACAAAACAACTCTTTCAGACAGTGAAGCAAAAGCAGAACTTCCTTTGGTACAATGGCAGTTTGGGCAAGTTGTAACTACAGGAGCGCCTCTTATGTAGTAGCAGGTGCTCTGTCATTCAGCTTTGTTTCATTCACTTTCAGAGTCAGGAATGTCTTTTGAAAGCCCTGGTTCCTTCTCCATAGAGCTCCATCTGGTTGCCCCAGGTGTTCCTGCACTTCTGAGTCTTTATTTTGAAATCAAGGGTCCAACACTTTTAGTGGCACCCAAGCTCCCTGTCCTCCAAAATCCACAATAAAGTCCCACTTCTTCAGCATTGTAATCTTTTGATGTCACGTAATGAATTTCCTTCTGCCAGTCCCACATATTTTTCTCTTTCTCTTATAGACCCTGCCAGACCTGACACACATGTTCTTCCATTCTGTGGCAATTCTTAAATATAATGCTACTGTATTATTTATTCATTTTTCATAATGTGTTTTAAAATAATTATGCCACAATTTTTAAAAAAATCATTTATCTTGCATCCTAAGGACCAAAATGGTGAATCAACGATGAACTCTGCTGCCTAATAGCCCATGGAAATGGGATTCATTTCACAGCCTGCTGCCTATGTGTTCTCCATGTGTCTGTGTGGGTTATTCTGGTTTACCCCTTATGCTACAAATATACGGGTTGATAAGTGACTCTAAACCGGTCCTGTTTAAGTGGGCACTTTGATAGTTTGGCACACTTTCTTGGGTAGCTTCCTTTTACAGCACTTGATTAGCTTGATATCTCTGAACTGGATTAAATCAATTTGATGATGGGTGGATGAATGGATGAACAGTATATAATTGTTTACTGTTGTCCTTTATAATTGAAGAATACAAAATGGAAAACGTTCACACTTTTGAAACATTTTTCAAACCCCACATATTAAAAAGACATGCAATTTATTTACAGTCTGATCTGTCTTTTTTTACCAAGACAATGTGCACCACATATTCAGATTGTATCACTGATGGCTGGTGTCACGTCTCCTGTACAGTCTGGGCAAAGAAAGGGTTGATTGTTGTAGTAATGACTTTTGCTTTTTGTATTACAGACAACATAAGAGTGTATCACTGTTCTGCATTAATTTAATAACATTTGCGTAAGTTATACAATACAGAACTTAACTGCCAGGTTTGAATAGAATAGCTTCAGATAGACTGACAATGCCATAATGTATTTGACTACAATACTGCCTTATTATACTGACTACAATATTCTGTTCACTTTCAAATACACATATGACTAGATGTACTCTGAACCATTCTGGCATCACTTTGTGTTTGGCACATCAGCAATTTTCTGTGTTTAATGTTTGTGTCTTCTAAAATAACATTGAGAGGTGCTACAGTTTTTGATCTAATAACATTTCAGTTCTAATTTCATTTCGCTCTTTGTGGAATTTGTTTGTGCCCTCCAGCTGACATTTGCTAACTCAGGTTTGTTACCACATTCTAAAACTCATGAAATGTCCTTCAAAACCAGTATAAAGTTAGAGAGATCATGATATCTATATGAATGATCCAATTCAAAATGAACTGAAATGAAGTAATTACTGTTTCCCATTGAAAACTCACCAGAGTAGTGATTTACCAGTTCTTCTAGGCACTGAAAGGTGAGCCGTGGAGAAATATAGTACCAGTTGTTGGGCAGGCGTAAGATCCTGTAATGCTTCACCGTTCTGTGTCTGACTGACAACGAGTATTGACCTGGAAATATTAAGATTGTCAGCTCATTTACTCATTGTCCCAGCCTGATGCACTTATTCCTGTATGGAAGAGTTATATAATACTCATAATAAGCACATTTATCAATTATTTAAATAATATTATATGCATAGGTTATATACATAGCATTCTTATAATTAGCAATTCACTGTTTTCTATATTTATAATGAGAACAGCGTAATATTTCTCAAACCATAAGGTAATAATAGTCATAAAAATCCAAAATTACACAGAAACATAGTTTTATATGAATATTGCATGGCGATCATGTTTTAGTTTTGCTTTTTTGACTCAGGCGCCGCCGCGGGTGGCAGCCTTTTCAGCAGCTCCATGTACGACTTTTATTTTTCTACCTTTTTCTCTATTTTATTGATCACTCCTATCACTTTCTTTTATATGGACTCATTCCCTGAACACTTTTTAGTACTTTTACTACTACTGTGAATTTCCCCTTGGGATTAATAAAGTATCTATCTATCTATCTCTATGTACCTTTTTCAATAACGTTAATATGCACTTCACTCAGCCTGTCTATGGGAAGTATACACTGTACAAAAATAAAGTAAAATGTACTGAAAAAAAACTTTGACTGGTTCACACAAAAAGATGCATTGTGTTTTACGAGGAGTGAATTGTTTTTTTTTTTTTTCCCCTTAATAGTGACTATGATAGGATGGCTTGGTGGCACAGCAGTTAAAGCTGCTGCCTTACTGCTTCAAAAGATTGGGCTTAAAAGCCAGCCTGCTGTTTTTCTGTGTGGTTTTGTAGGTTTGTAGCTTCCTTCCACATGTAGATTACTTCCATTAGAGACTCTAGAATGGCCTAACAAAAATAGAAATTGTGAGTGAGTGAGTGAATGCTGCAAAGGAATATTCAGGACTGCTTTGAACCAGTGCTGCTGCGGTGAGCTCCATCTCTGTAAGAACATACTGAAAATGGAGTGGTGGTGCCTATGACTATGAAAAAAAAACAAAAAACTTGAGAATTAAGTTGTCAACAACAACAATAATAATAATAAAAATAGATGTCATGTCGTTTTGTAACCCAGACTATGGTCAGCGAGTTCTGGCGGGGTTTTGGAGCCTTTCCCAGTGAGCATAAGACACAAGGCAAGAACAAACTCTGGACAGAGTGCCAGTCCATTGCAATAATAATACATATATTTAACACATTTCGTACCCTAAAGTTCTTTTAAAACAATAGCAATAAAATTGCTTTCAGAAAAATCTAACTATAAAACTAAAAACAAATACTAGTGAAATATGCTATGGAAAGTATATGGTAATATTAATAATATTTTAGTTTACTATTTCTGCAAAGATGAAGTGTGTAACAGCAGAATAAATTCTACTAAAAATGAAAATAACTATTTGGCTGATTTAGTTATAAGTTCCATGCCACTTTATGATACAAACCACTAAAATGTGTACTTCTGTCCATAGCAGAAATGCTTTCAGAAGGAAAATAGCTGAATATATGAATTTAGTCTTTTATACACTACACAGACATTACTGCAGTGTTCCATCACATATAATAGATAGATAGATAGATAGATAGATAGATAGATAGATAGATAGATACTTTATTAATCCCAAGGGGAAATTCACATAATCCAGCAGCAGTATACTGATACAAAGAAACAATATTAAATTAAATAGTAATAAAAATGAAAAAAAAAATGAAAAAAATTTAAATAAAATTAATGTTAGCATTTACTCCCCCGGGTGGAATTGAAGAGTCGCATAGTGTGGGGGAGGAACGATCTCCTCAGTCTGTCAGTGGAGCAGGACAGTGACAAAAGTCTGTCACTGAAGCTACTCCTCTGTCTGGAGATGACACTGTTCAGTGGATGCAGTGGATTATTCATGATTGAGTTTGCTTAGTGCCCGTCGCTCTGCCACAGATGTTAAACTGTCCAACTTTACTCCTACAATAGAGCCTGCCTTCTTAACAAGTTTGTCCAGGCGTGAGGCGTCTTTAATCTTTAATAACAGAAGTACTTCAAAAAGAAACTGGTGCATCCAAAACAACACACCTTTATAGAGCTTGACATAGAAATGGGGACAGGATGTCACAATCCGTTTTTTTTTTTAATCAGGTGTTGACATGAACCCCATATAGAATACACCCCTCCTAAATATGTGCCAAGCTTTTGTTAGTTCAGGTCAGAACTCCACATCGAACACAACCCTCTCAACTGAACATCTCTGCAGAATTCGATGAGACCTTCCTTCAAGCTCCTGCGTCTTTGGTGATATGTTTTGGCTATGGCTGTGACTTAACCCTTACTTTACGGCTGTCTTTATCTTTTATTCAAGCAGCTTTGAGACAACCATGCATCCTTACTCTCTAATAATTATTTTATTTTAATTCCAGAGGGAACGCTCTAGCACTTTGAGCTCTTCGGTGTGATAACTTTTGTTGCATCACATGTTTGCCATTTAATCCTGATTAATTCCAAGTATTCTATCTCATGTACCATTTTACAGTGTTGGCAATATGTATCAAATTATTTAAAAATGGAAAGCTGCTTAGAAATTCTTCATGCTTGGCAGTCCTTTTGTGACACAGTCATCAATCTACATGATATATGAATGAGATTTTGGTGACAAGCCAGGTAGGTAATAGGTAACTAAATGAGTCTGTTGTCCTAAATAGATTCCTCTCAATTAGGGTTAGTTAAATTTCTAATATTTTTGCAGCCCATTATATTGACAGAACCATGGCCATTTTTTAGTTTTTTTTCCCCAGAATATTAGAAAAACACCAAATGCTAACATTTTGGAAATATTTAAAGATATGCAACTAATAGTAAAGTGAATATGCAGTAAGAGTCAAATATAGCACATTTTTTCCTACCTCTTTCTGATTGGCTTTCTCTCACCATGAAAGAACCAACCCTGTTGTTTGGCAGTTGCAGCAGTTCTTCGGCTTTGTGTCTTTCCACACCTTCAAAAAGCCAACTAATAAAAGAAAAAGAGGAACAGGATTACAATTCAAGGTTCTCATTGGCATAGATATTTTTTTTTTCATTTGAACACTTTCAAAAATAGCGCTATTATCTAAACTACATTGCATTCTCTTTCTCTACATCTCTTTGGTCAATAACTCTTCTCTTTAGCTGTGTCATGGTCTGACTCTTATTTTTAATTGTTGCTTTGCTCCCTCCCCCAGCATAACCTATCATCTATGGGGGAGGAACAAAAGCTTTAGATTTGTCAAAAATTTCGATCTCCAGTTTCTGCGGATCTCAACATTTTAGGGTCCCCTAATACCGAAAACATTGATATCTCAATGATGGGTGTGTGTCTGTCTACAGTATGTGTCAAAGTTTCTTGAGGACGGTCTAGAGCTAAAACGGCTGGACAGAAAAATACTAAACTTGAAACTTAAGCCTGTTATGAGATGACAATGTGCTGATTAGTTTTTGAGCCAAATTGTGCAAGAGAAAGAGGCACTGAAACACTGTAATTCTGCATTTTATTATGAATTCTTCTTGTCAATTATCATCGTAATGACCTATTTTATGATCACAAAGATCAGCATCAGAGCGGTAAATAATCATTGAAATGTTATAGAATAGTTTGGGTAACTTCATTTCCAGGCCGCAAAGCCTACTGATGCTCCCGACCAAATTTTTTTTATATACTGTAGATTCTGATTCTCTAAAAATAATGTGTATGTTGTTTTGGAAGTGTTTGACACCAAGGAATCCAATGGTCAATTTAATTTTTATTTCAGGATGTTTCTACTAATGTTAAAATTGAATTCCATTCTCCCGCAGCACTGTTTTGCTTTTGTTTGAGTGCCGCTGTTTTCAGCAGCATTTTACGTATGATTTCTATGAAATTGCTTAGAGAAGTCAATTGGACCATTTTCTAGTTGTCTAAGTTTGTGGATACAACTTAAAAAGCCTAATGTTATTTTCTTTAAATCTAAAATTGATTTCTGGTTACAAACGCTTTTCTGTTCTTTTGACCACGATCCTCAACTTACATTTCAGTTTGCGTGTAAATTCCTAGTTTTGACTCTGTTGATTTGAATCATGATTAAGATTATTGTTTCACGTGTGTTGAATTTGCATGTTCTCATTTTGCCTGTGTGTGTTTTGATTGTTTCTGATCCTCGTCATTGTGTATTTTATTGTGGTCGGATGCTATCCAGTCACACATTCAAGACACAGTTTTTCCTGCTTCAACCTGCTGAAAACACTTTTGCGATTTTCTTTTCATATTTTATCAACTTACTGAACCATTGAGTCATGTGTGGCATATTTACAGTCCTGCTTTATGTCCTGTTTTAATCATTACTAGAAAATAACAATTTCTCTTTTTAACTGCTGGATATTTTACATTAGAACTTTGAACACTTTTAGCCTCATCAATAAAGTAAAAGTTTTTGATCTGATGCTCTAGTCAGTTTGTCTAATCAGTTGTTGAAAATCAAAGTATTCTGAGTCAGACATGTTCACTTTAGTTCTAACAGAACTCAGTTTTTCCCCAGAATACTTTGCAATTGGCAAAGTTTTCATTTTTGTCCCTTTAAAGAACTTCTACACTGCAGACCTTGTTTAACTTGCAGAAGTGGAGACCTAGAAGTGCATTATGCATGCATGCCTCTTATATAAAAAAAAATGTATATATAGTTTTTGTTTTTTATTTTTTACTGCACTGACACCTAAGTACCCACAGCTGGCATTGCTACACTTGAACCTGTGTCAATGAAAGTCATGTACTGAGGATGAGCTGGACAATTCAGATGAATAAGAGTGGGTGAAAGAGTGCACTGTGCTTTTATTCACCACAAAAACAAAGTGCTTTAAAAAAAAGAGTACGGTGCAGTCTTCTGTGGAGTAAATAAGTCAATAAATAATCCAATAAAACAGTGTCGCTTGTGGAAGTTAAAATCAACAATAAATAAAATATGCATAGTCATTAAAAGTTCACAGTTTAGAATACTGTCAGTATCTGCCCATTAAAAGCTTCAGTGCCTGCATCTACAATCACATCTCAAACACAGTCTACCTTTTGACTGACTGATGCCTCCACTGCCATCCCTTAGCATTCATTGGGGAACTTTTCAAGCCCTGCTTCCATCTCCCACCACTGTCCCATGGCATTCTATAAGATGTCCGGTTCGGTTAGATACTTCTGCTCCTTGAGCATTAAATAGGAGCAACCATGCCCTGTGAGTGCTATCTGCTTGCTCCACCTGGGGCCATCTCTGACCTCTTGCCTCCATTCTACAGCACTAGCTCAGCTTCAGTCCTTACACTCCCTTCTTATCCTTTCCTTTAACCTCCTGGTTTCTCTTTCATTCTTTCTTTCTTGTTCACTACCTCAATCTTCCTACTCGGACATCTCTGTACTCAAGAGGGCATAGGCGCCTTAAATACTATGCCCAAAGCACCATTGAGGAAACCAGCTGAGCGGCACGTGTCTGCCCATGCATGCATGCCCAGCCAATCTTCTCAACAACACTCAGGGGCCGTTTGGCTGCACTACCACACACACCTATCCCACCCCAAGAGCCTGAGGGCACTGTTTTTAATTTAAAACGTTCCACATTGCCACAGACCCTCAATGTGCATCATCACAACCACCCAAACTATAAAACCAGCTGGCAATTGATAGCTTCTATGCTAGTTTGCTGAGTGCCTATTTTGCTCAAAAGTCTATTTAAATGGGTTGCCGGTAAATTGGTGCATTACTAGTTTCTAAAGTTATTTACATCAACCACTTACCCGTGGTAAATTTTGGCCACATTATTGGTTGGAATATAATTTTCATTTCCTGTAGTGACTGAACAGGCCTTCCACCAGCCACCCTCTCTGTAGACAAACAAACAAATACAACATACGTTTATTGTTCTCTTTAGTTTGATGAATACTCGCATAAGTGAAAGTTTGGAGAGAAATTTCTTTAATGCTGACATTTTGTGTGGTACCTTGTAATAAAAAGAATAAACACTCGATTTTCATTGGTTTAATATACACTCACTGAGTAAATTCTTAGGAATCTGCACTAATACTGTGTAGGGCTTCCTGTTGCTCTCAGTTTCTCGTGTTATGGATTTCACAAGATGTTGGAAACGTTCCTTTGAGGTTCTGGTCCCTATTGACATGATCGCATTGAGCAATTTTTGCAGATTATTCAGCTGCACATTCATGCTATGAATCTCCCATTCTATAACACCCCAAACGTTTTCTGTTGGATTCAAATTTGGTGACTGGGAAGGCCACTGAAGATCACTGAACTCATTGTCATGTCCATAAAGCCAGCCTGAGTCCATTTTTGCTTTGTTACATGGTGCATTATCATACTGGAAGCAGCAATCAGAAGATGGGTAAATTGTGGCCATGAAGGTATGCACATGGTCAACAAAACTCAAACAGGCCATGGCATTCAGGCAATAATTGATTGGTATTAATGGGCCCAATTTGTGCCATGAAAGCATTCCCAAACTCATACCACCACCACCACCAGCCTGGACTGTTGACACAAGGCATGCTGTTGTTGCTAAATTCTCACCATCTTTGTAGCATAGCAGTCATTGAGATTCATCAGAGCACTCTACATTTTTCCAGTCTTCAACTGTCTAGTTGTGGTGAGCCTGTGTCCACTGCAGTTTCAGATTTCTATTCCTGTCTGAAAGGAGTTGGAACCCATCATGGTTTTCTGCTGTTGTAGCCCATCCATCTCAGGGTTCAACATTTTGTGCGTTTTAGATGCTTTTCTGCTCACGACAGTTACACAGAGTGGTTATCTCAGTTATCATAGCCTTTCTGTCTTGCTTGAACCATCCTCCTGAGATCTCTGTCAAGGTGTTCCCATCTGCATAGTTCCTGCTCACTGGATGTTGTTTTTTTTTTTTTTTTTTTTTGTTTTTGCAACATTACAAGTAAACTCTGAAGACGGCAGTGTGAGAAAATCCCAGAAGATCAGCAGTTTATGGAAATACTTGAACCAGCTGGTCTATCGCCAACAATAATGTCATGGTCAAAATCACTTGAGGTCACATTGATTCCCCACTCTGATGCCTGATGTAAACATTAACTGAAGCACCTGACTTACATCTGCATGATTTTTTGGATTACCCTGTTGCAATATGATTGGCTGATTAGATAATGCCAAGAATAAGCAGATGTATAGGTGTTCCTAATAATTTTCTCAATGAGTGTAAATAGTATTATGAAAAAAGAAATACTACCATTTTATTGTACTGCTTTGTGGTATGAAATGCAGTTTTTGCCTTTCCATATTAACAATACTTGGGAGTCAATTTCATTTTTCTTTTATTCCCTAACATGTAACTAAATGTTGTATGAATCAAGTGCAGGGACATCATTATACATGTTAGGGCCCAGAACAGAACTATACTAATGGGCCCATCTTCAGCCTCATAATGTATTAGCCATTGAACAACACTAACAGAAAATCATCAATGTGTATTTTTGAACATTACATTTCAACCCAAATGCAAAAAATTGTTTTATTGTATTTCAAGCCAAAAGCAAACAATTATCAGATTGTATTTTGTAATACTGCAAACCAAATATAACAAACTATCTTTTTAACATCATGTAACCAAATATAGTAAGTAACGCGTCATATCCTACCACAGTAATTGCTACAGAACCCACTTTCGAGCTTTCACAGTTACAAGGTTTGAAGCTTTGTGACAAACTAACACCAGCAGAAAATTATTTGAACAACATCCTTGTATACTTGTAGTTTTGTTAAATAAAAACAAATTTTGCATTTAAGCAATTGTACCTTTTTGTTTGTACATTGCTTCGATAAGATGTATTGGTATGAAATAAAGTATTTGCTTTACCTGTTTTTGTTGACACTCTAAACTGAAATAGAAGACTTGGCATATGTAACGCTGTTTAAATGTCTTGAGGCAAACACATTAAAATTGAACTGATCACAGAATCCCTCACTGTGCAGTTGTCACTGAGCTTATCTAACAGTTAGTCAGAATGTAGAAAATAGATCTAATTTAAATGGCATACTCCATTACAAGTTGATGGGGCAACTCGGGTCCATTCTTGCTATCATTATGTGGCAACTGTAGATTCCTACTTGGCTGGGTCCTCCTGTGTTTTGTAATTCAGTTGCAGAATCAAATTCTCTAGAGAACAGTTCTTCCATAGGAATAATTTTTGAAGAAGAAAATAAATAACAATTTTCTGTAAAAATAGCCGCACTTACTCAGATAATGCTCGAAGTTTCTCTCCAATCCGAAATACTGGCTCACTCACATTGGAAGGTGGATAGTCATAAAGCACAACAAGAACAATATCTGTGAATATAGGAAAAACCAAGAAATAATTAATCACATTATGTAAAGGTATCTGGAAGGTGGCCAGTTCAACTCTGGTTACTGCCAGAAGGGATCCTACTGCGCTGGGCCCTTGAGTAAGACCCTTAACTTGAAAATTGCTCCATTGGCACTGTACAATGGGTAACCCTGCACTCTGACCTCCTAAGGTCATGTGAAAAGAGCATTGAATCAAAAATCATAACATTTTTTAAGGGAATTTGCAGTTCAAAGCAAATCCTTATTGTCGTCTTAACTTCTGAAGAAAGGTGGAGAAACTGAAACTTACAGTCTTAAAACGCTTCTAGAGGTCCTTGATCTTCCTGAACATCTTTTAAGAACTGGGTCTTGCTATTTTAAAGGGCCAGTTTGGTCCCATAAATTCTCACCAGTGGCTGGGTGACCACTCCGGTGACTAGGAGGTCTCCAACCTCTTGTCTTCCCATTTCTCTTTTTAAGGAGGCACCTTGCATCTGCTGGCCCTCCTTCCCTCTGTGACATGAGGAAATAGGCCTTCAGATTGGAGTATAGGTAGTGATAAGCCAAACCAGTCAGTTTTGATTCATATACAGTTTTGTGAATGTTATGTTAAAACTCTTTTTGTAGATGATATTGCAATTGTGAAACTCACTAAAATGAGTTTTTTTTAGGAATTTTAAGTGTGGAAAATAAGTAATATCCTCTTTAATAAAAGCCTTGTGTGCGATCAGGTGTCCGTGTGTGTGTGTCCTCTGGTGAAGTGCGCATGTGCGGGTCCACAACACATATCGCACGACACCTTGGTCGCACACACACTGGAAGCTGGGCACACAGTGAATGGCCAAACCGCGGCAGCACATGATAAGCAAATAAAAGACATCATTGCTGGGAGAGTGCTGATTAGGTAGTCACAGCCGCGCACATAAAATCAGCTACACGCCAGCACAGATTAAAATACTTGCTGGGGAGACGACACAGTCACGATTATCAACTGCACGCCACACATTACATCAGTTGTCGGGGACACTCTGCTGATTGCCCACTGTTGTGACAGAAAATGAAAGTCATATTACGGACATCAAAGCCAGTATTACTGTCAGAGAAAAGTATAGGCATTTTACGGAAATACAAACCAGTATTACTGCGAGAGAAAATATTACGGACATATCTACTAACAACATGCCACCCAAAAAAAAAAAAGGACACGTCAAGTAGGACAAAAGACACAGACAATCAAATCCTATATAAGTAACATCTCCTGGAAGAACGGTCAGCTCAACAAGTAAACATCAACAAAAGAAAGGCTGAAAGACAAAGAAAAATACGAGCAAATAGGTCAATTGAGAAAAAGAAAATGAGCATCAGAAAACGCTAAAAGAGAGAGACTCAGAACAGCAAACCTTACAAAAAGTTGGCATTTACTTGACAGAACCAGCATTCAGCCACGGTCAGTTATATGTTGCATTATCAAGAGTCAGAAGTTTTCCAGATGTTGTTGTCAACGTTGTAGATGGTCCTGAACAAGGCAAACTCTTGCCAAACTTGGACAGAATATTTACAAGAAATGTTGTCTATAATGAAATTTTCTAGAAAAATTTCATGAGGTAAAAAAATAGAAAATTTTTCCTAAATATCTTCTTCAAATATTGTGTATTACAGATTGTTACAAATGTTTACACTAAGGCAATATTAATTATACTTACTGTATTGTCATACGTTTCTATTTTATTTTTATTATTATTTTACTTTAGGCTTCTTGCAAAAATATTTTTGACAAAAAAAATTAAGACAAGAAACAGAATGAGGTCAAGGTCCCTTGCCATTTAATACAGACTGTCCTACTAATGTTTATGCACTACTGTTCTAGCACCCGTTATTGTAACGAGCTTAATGTCTAGTTGCTCTAAAAAGCCTCACTCACAGTATTGTGTTTAGTGTTGTACTTTCCTGCTGCTGCAAAATAGTTTTATTTATGCATTTCGTTCACATTACTGCAGAGGAGCACTGTGTATTTTATAAAAATGTGACTAACTGCATAAGGCTGACATGTTAAATAATGACATTTGAGACAAGGCAGATTTTTGCCATTCCTCTCAGTGCCCCCAATATATATCTTTGTAGATATGACTCGATACACTTAACCATTTAACATACAAAACATGCAGGATTTATATTACAATAATCCCACCATCATTTAAACATACAAAAGAGACATTAAAAACAATACAAATGTGTACATTCTTCCTAGTTTCTTTGTGACCCAAATAAATATTTGTGTTGAGTTTTGCTATTGAGATTTTAAATTAAAAAAAATTCGGTTGATTCACTTTTCTGCCCATGCGTCACTAAATATTTCAGCAGTCCTGCAAACCGAAAGGCTTCTGCACATTCTAACTAAATATGTGCATTTCAAGCTTTAAAGATATGTAACAGACATTGTGCCTGCGACTGACTAATTTTATAGAAATGAACACAATTTAATAAGTGACAATCAAGATATACACGATATAATATGTGAAAAATCAGGAAAATGAATGGCAATATCAATCACTGACAAGTCACTTTGAAATGCACATGCATCTGTTTTGATGCTGAAAAGTTTACAGCATGCCAAAATGGTGCAAACTGATTAAAATTAAAATATATGTTACAAATTTTAAAATGCATGCACCGACACTGCACAGTGCCACACCCACCACATGATGAACTACCTCAGGGTCCCCAATTAGGGAGTGTAGCCATACAATGGGTGACACGTCAGCACCACATTAGTTTGATTTTTAAAGGCAGTGTATAAATTAGACACTATGAATGTATCTTTTACAGTTCATAATTTACTCATTTTTTTATTATTTTGGAAAGTAAAAATACTCTTGTATGAAAATGCCTCCCTCTGATGGTATGCAGGCTCCATGTGATGTTGAGTTTTGAGTTTCTTTTCTATCTACAAATCTACAAAAAAACTCGGCTGATGGCTCAACTAAAGTCTAAAATGACAGGAAACAAGTAGGCTCATTTTTCCTAACTGGAGATCTTTATTTAATACTAAATGACAGGCAGATGCGTATGGAATTAAACGATCCCAGACAGCAACAGTGTCATCTCCAGACAGTGGAGCAGCTTCAGCGACAGACTGCTGTCACCGTCCTGCTCCACTGACAGACTGAGGAGATCGTTCCTCCCCCACACTATGCGACTCTTCAACTCCACCCAGGGGAGTAAACGTTAACATTATACAAAGTTATTATTGTCTGTTATACCTACCTTGCTCTCTCCACCTTGCATTTTTTAACTTGCACTGCATTTTTATCACTCTTTAATTAATATTGTTTTTATCAGTATGCTGCTGCTGGAGTATGTGAATTTCCCCTTGGGGATTACTAAAGTGTCTGTCTGTCTGAATGGCCTTCTTCTTGTGTCATTGGCACGAATTTCACTGAAAGCAAAACACTTTCATTTCACAAAATTTTTTTCCAAATTGAAGCGTCAAGTTTGGTGCTAATTTAGTTTCACTTGAATCGTTTCTCTCATTACTAGGTATAGTTGATAGTTCCATAAATCTAGAGAATATTTTTGTTTGTCATCTCTTCCAATTGATAGATATACAGCAAGTCCCCTACATAACGAACTTTGTTCGTAAGTCCACCAATGCCAATCTAGGCACCTAATGAACACAATGCAACCCCCATCCTTCAACTTCTATTGAAAACATGTACGGCTATTTGTAAATAAGAAGATTTTTTAAAAGTTGATATCTGTATTTCGTTACAGATTTCTTGTGTATTTTAACAATAAACAACAGAAAGTTAATATTTGTTTCCTTTGTTTCCCGCCAGCTGATATCGGTAAAGTAGACCTGCTTACTACTAGTGAACAAGCCTTACATGGTTGTTTCAAATCCATTTCTGACTGCCTCACACAAATTTAATTCTGAAGGCAGTCATTTGAGAGGCAGTCTTTCATGGCAGAATACTATGTGCTTCTTCATTATGGGATATAAAGAGGTCTTATCCTAGTATATATAGACTAGGCGAGAATAATTCACTGAAGACGTTCTGTTCTCTAGTATTAGAAATTCAATAATACCATCAATAAATAACTGATTTTGAAATTTTCTGCATTCATGTTGACTAGGGGCGGCACGGTGGCGCAGTGGTAGCGCTGCTGCCTCGCAGTTAGGAGACCCGGGTTCTCTTCCCGGGTCCTCCCTGCGTGAAGTTTGCATGTTCTCCCCGTGTCTGCGTGGGTTTCCTCCGGGCGCTCCGGTTTCCTCCCACAATCCAAACACATGCAGGTTAGGTGGATTGGCGATTCTAAATTGTCCCTAGTGTGTGCTTGGTGTTTGTGTGTGTCCTGCGGTGGGTTGGCACCCTGCCCAGGATTGGTTCCTGCCTTGTGCCCTGTGTTGGCTGGGATTGGCTCCAGCGGACCCCCGTGACCCTGTATTCGGATTCAGCGGGTTAGACAATGGATGGATGTTGACTAGGCTCTGAAATATGCAGCAAGCATTTTAAACCACAAATTTCAAGAAACCTGCGTAACCGGTGTTCGCTGGATACGCTGTATTGTGCGCACTGGCTTTGAATCCAGTTAAACTATGAAGCTTCTGCATTATAATTTTCAATGTGCCACCATGAAGGAGTAAAGCAACAACACTGATCTCCTTTATCTGTTAATGTTTATTATTAACAAGCTGAAGTGGAAAAACATAAAATATGAATGCTCAAGCTCTATCCTTACAATTCTTCCACTCACAGTTATACATAATGAACACCGGGAGAGGCCTACACTGGTAATGTAACATAACATGGGTAACAGATTAAGGAAATACACCATTAAAACATACAACATAATGAATATTGTCACAATTTGCTATATATCACTAAAATTAGAATTGTAGACACCTGTTGCACTTGCAGTCTGCATATTTTACTATACAGAAGTTCATCCTTGGGCGGCACGGTGGCGCAGTGGTAGCGCTGCTGCCTCGCAGTTAGGAGACCCGGGTTCTCTTCCCGGTCCTCCCTGCGTGAAGTTTGCATGTTCTCCCGTGTCTGCGTGGGTTTCCTCCGGGCGCTCCGGTTTCCTCCCACAATCCAAACACATGCAGGTTAGGTGGATTGGCGATTCTAAATTGTCCCTAGTGTGTGCTTGGTGTTTGTGTGTGTCCTGCGGTGGGTTGGCACCCTGCCCAGGATTGGTTCCTTCCTTGTGCCCTGTGTTGGCTGGGATTGGCTCCAGCGGACCCCCGTGCCCCTGTATTCGGATTCAGCTGGTTAGAAAATGGATGGATGGATGGATGAAGTTCATCCTTGACTAACACATCAGTACAGCACAGTAGAATGTGTTTGACGTTTAAGCTCAAAACATTTTGATCACCCCTAGTATATGATGGTTTCACAAAAACCTTCCACACTTTCCAAGTAATGTTTGTGAGGTTGCTTTCTGAGACATTGCAATGTAGTCTGATGGTTTTGTACTTGACCTGAGTCATCAACATGACTGCTTCTGTCAATCTGTACCATAGAAAAGAATGAAAATATTGTGCAAGTTTTGTGGGCAGAAGGTGCTAAAAAAGCTGAAATTCACGTTTATTTATGCACTCACTATGGAGGCAATGGTTTACCTCATTGACGTGTATACTAGTCATTCTAGAAGAGCTAAATAATATGTGTTTTTAGTAACCCCACCTGTGTTAGAAGAAGAGATCATGGTATTAAAGTGCTGACTGCCATCAGACATATGCTGAGCTGCTGGAAGAAGGAATCCATGAATGCAGATGTCAATATGTGTTACTGCTCTATAAATATTCAGTCAGTGGGTAGCATGACCAGTTCTTGTCCAAATACACATTTTACTCTGTTTAATTAGGTTCAGTAGTGTCTTATCATGTAAGGTCTTATGGTGAACCTATTTTTCCCCTTTTATACTTTATTGTGTAGACCTTCATAAAATGTCTAAAATCTTACACACTTACCACTCTGCAATGTGGTACTTTAGCACTCCCAGTCCCTCCTAACCTTCACTTCTACATCTGTATCCTCAAGCAATTAGACAGAGTAACGAAACAGGCAGGAGTTAAGTTACACATTTAGTTATGTATTATTGATAAAAATGCCCAGAAATATTAAGGAAGTTGAATACTATGTGAATATTGGCAAACCATACTCTTACAGCCTACATAGCAGTGCACCTTGTGTCCATAGGCAGCTCTCAATTTATTCTTCAGTCACTACCACATGGCCTTTGAATGGAGTCCTGAAACATGCCACATGCCCGTCTCAGTATGGCTGCCAAGGCAAAGTTGTCTTCATCGTGGTTTTCTGTTGATGGCCAGATGGTGAGGGAGAGGGGTAAAGGCAAGGTGACCAACTTTATTCGTTTCTTAACACAGAGCACAAACCAATGGGGTGTTGTAGTAATGAATGGCCTCCACTTCCAAACCAATCATAAACAGCCATACTTTAGAACAATAGAATCAATTTCCCAGTCCCTTCCTGACCAGGTACCAATGAAAGCACTCATGTACAACTCATCCCCCATTTGCTTTGTTTAGTCAGTTTATGGCCTTCCTGCATTAGATGGCTTGTAGGCCCATACAAGTCCAAACACAGTCACCCCTGCCAAGCTGGTCTGATGCTCCATCCCATCCATTCATTATCCAACCCGCTATATCCTAACTACAGGGTCACGGGAGTCTGCTGGAGCCAATCCCAGCCAACACAGGGCACAAGGCAGGAAACAAACCCCAGGCAGGGCGCGCACACACACACACACACACACACACCAAGCACACACTAGGGACAATTTAGAATCGGCAATGCACCTAACCTGCATGTCTTTGGACTGTGGGAGGAAACCAAAATACCTGGAGGAGACCCACACAGACACGGGGAGAACATGCAAACTCCACGCAAAGAGGACCCGGGAAGCGAACCCAGGTCTCCTAACTGCGAGGGAGCAGCGCTACCCACTGTGCCACCATTCTCCATCCCATTCAGCATAAATTCCTCACCCTGAGTCAGTCCTAAAGACTGGGGGTGTTAGTCAATTAAGCATCAAAGCGCTCCTACTATAATCAATGAAGTAAAACATACCTCCTGAAACACTATTTTATTTTATTTATTTATTTATCAAGCACTTTAAAAACAACATCAAGGCTGACCAAAGCGCTGTACAATAAAAACCCAACCTATCAGACAAACAATAACCAAAGGGTAAAAGAAACAGAAACACATAAGAGCTGAAGAGATTCATAATAAAAAGTACACAGACAGTCAACATATCATACTGGGTTAAAGGCCAGGGAGTAAAAGTGCATTTTTAAATAAGATTTAAAGACAGCAAGTGAAGGAGCCTGCCTAACGTACAACGGCAAATCATTCCAGTGTTTTGGAGCTGCAACTGAAAAAGCCCGATCACCTCGTAGTTTAGGAACCTTAGGAACACGTAAAAGCATCTGGTCTGCTGACCTGAGAGAGTGAGATGGTACATAATGGTGCAGCAGTTCCGACAAATAAAATGGGGCACGACCATTTAAAAACAAATACAAGGATTTTAAAATGGATTTGAAAATGAACCGGAAGCCAGTGAAGGGAAGCCAAAATTGGGGTAACGTGCTCATGCTTTCTTGTGCCAGTTAAAAATCGAGTAGCGGCATTTTGCACCAGCTGTAGGCAAGCAATGGAGGCCTGGCTAATTTCAAAAAGAAGCACATTGCAGTAATCTAGATGAGAGGTTATAAAAGCTTGGATCACTGTTTCAAGGTTGCGCTTAGACAAAACAGGTTTGATTTTTGACAGCCGTCTCAACTGGAAAAAGCAAGATTTTACCACTGCGTTCACGTGGCTATCAAGTTTTAAAGTGGAATCCATTTTCACACCTAAATTTGTGATCATGAATTTCTCAAGTTGAGCCACAATGGAAAGGTTGATGCAGGGGGGTCCCGCTGGTACCATTGGGTATAAATAGCATGAGTTCTGTTTTGTTTTCATTAAAATTTAGAAAATTTAATGCCATTCAACTCCTGATGTCAATAAGGCAATCAAGCAGGGGCTGGACAGAACATGGACCAGGGTGCTTCAGAGGGAAATAAACCTGACAGTCGTCTGCATAAAGATGAAAGCAAATACTGTGTTTCTGGAAAATAGCGCAGAGTGGCGCTGTCTAACATTACATTTGCTTTGTGTATCTTACAAATAAAGACATACAAAATATTCATCAACGTACTGTATATACTAGAAATCAGTCTACCACAAGCAGTACAAGCAGTAACAGACCCTGATGTTTGACACCAATCTTATTTACTATCAAAAATTCCCTTTTTAGTCATTCACTGACAGACCTTAAGCCTTAACCCTATCCCCCAGTTTGGATCATATTGTCTGTCTGTGTAGTGACTCTGTATGGAAGTTTCTCCTTCCCGAGTTTGTGTTTCATAACCTGTTGAAAAATCTGTTGGATTCACTTAGTCAAGGCTTTTGGGGATTTTGTATTTGTGTACAGGACAGACCAAATATTCAAAGTGGCTGTTAAAACTAAAGAAAGGACCAATTCCAAGTTGAAAAAACACTTATGAACGTATCAATTTAATCACTGCATAAGAGCAGCGCTCATTTGTAGAGATTGTTTACCATAAAGATTTCTCCAAACAGACTGAGAAGTTACATAATCATATTGGAGAAATTTTCTAGTTTTTATGACACAACTAGGAAACATAGATAGGCCTTGAAAAATTCAAAAATTAAGGTTCCAACCCCAGCAGTTCACAACTACCAGCACATAGCAGATGCTGAGGCTGTCATTTTTTCTTTATCCTTTCATGTAGTCAGCTCCTGCAATGTGCTTCACACTCAGCAGATGTTGCTCTTCTTTTTTTTTTTTTCTCTTCCTTGTCTCCTTCTTCATCAGTTTTCCTATGCAGTTTGTTATAAGAAAGACACAAACCCCAATAACTTTGCAGAGGTTGCTGCTAGCCACATGCATCACATCATAAGCTTTCTTATAAGACCAAGATCTAGTGTCTAGTCTTAGTGGTTTGTCACGGACACATACAGTATATAGATCAGAAGAGTTTTTAATAACCAGACTTAAGCGTTACACAGAGATTCAGAAAACTTTGCAACCAAGATCAAACTAATAACTAAGTACCATATCATCCCATACCATTTTCTAAATCCACTTAATCGGGGTATGGGACCTGTCCCAGCAAGCATAAGGTACAAGGCAGAATAAGGAGCCAGCCTATCACAGTGTGAACACTCACACACACTCACACACACAGTTCAGTGATGCTATCCACCTAACCTGCTTGTCTTTGGACAGTGATAGTAAACTGGAGGAAACCCATGCAGACACAGGGAGACTATGTGAGATAACTAAATTCAAACTCAAAATGCTATTGAAAATCAGAATTGCACAAAACTCAAATTAGTCCTGTTTTTGTTTGTCCTCTTATAGTAGACAATCACAAGATCCTTCCCTCATTTTTATTCTAAGTACAGATACCAGATAGGGTGAGACAATGATGTTACATTTTGTATTGCTGTTGATAGCAATGGGTGTTGTTACTGTCAGAAATATGATGGCAACCATAAAAAGAATAAAACATACAGTTGATGGTGCCTATAGAAAAATGTTAAATGAAATGGTAATATGATGATGTCTAAAAAATAACAGTAAAAAATGAAATGATTCATGGCTATATTTAAACTCCATCTATAGAAAATATCTTCTATTCAGTCCCTCAATTTACTGAACACACTTTGTCCAGTGGTAGAATACAGAGGGGCAGGAGCCTATTGCAGCAGCAGCAGCAGCAGCACTGGATGCAAGGCAATGCCATTACCAAAACTGGACTTGGTGCCATTCATCATAGGACATACTGACTCATGCCACACGGATTTATTGCCTCCAAATAATCTAACGTGCATAATTCAGATAAAAAAAAAGAAAAATAAAGAAGCCAGATCTAAACATTGACTGGCCCAGGATTTGAACCCAAAGCATTAGAGCTGTGCTATCCAGTCTGACATAGTGGTTACAGCTTTAGACTTAATGCTCTGAGGTTGTGTGTTCAAATGCCACTCCTGGCACTGTGTGACCATGAACAAGTAAAAATCACCTGCTTGTGCTCCGATAAAACCAATCTATGTATCTCAAATTTTGGATAAAGGCATCTGCCATATAAATAAATGTACTATCCACGGTGTAGCCCTTATTTAATCAAATCCACCCTAAGGTGACAAGAGTTTAGAAAATAAATAGTTGTATCAATAGTAAAGCTCCATTTGTAGGTCCTGATAACTGCACACTTTCACAAATGTAGTATATTTAAAATCACCAGAATGAACACACTCAAACAAGGCCATTTTGGAATCACCAATCAACTTAACAATTACATTTTGGAGATAAAGAAGAAAAAATGAATGTGATCGTGGGAAGAACATGTAAACTCTATGTGGACAATGAATATGTCCAGGATTGTGAACAAGGGCACTGGATGTTACCAACAATGCAAGATATTTTTGCATAATTTATAAATTGTTAGTACTTGTGCACAGTAAATAGTCAGCCATGCAAAAATCTGATTTTTTTCAGGTTGTGAAGAAACTGAACCAAAAACCGAAAGTTCTTAGAAGGAACTTTGCTGTTGCCTATGAAATGATAGTCACTTCCTTTTTTTACTTTTGTCATCTTTCACTTTTTATTGTTCTCAATTAAAGGAAGAGAGACACACAGTAAGTGCTCCTAGCCTCTTGTTTCCACAATAGATGTTAAAACCAGAAAGAACCTCTTTCTGAGTCCTAGACTGTAACATTTCTGTGAGGCGAAGATAGGAGAAGTGACAAACCAGCCTGACCTTTTTGTACGTACTTTTATTAAGAATTATTTGAACAGTGTGTGAGAGTTGAGAAAGTTTTCTGACATTTGAAAATGTTACTTGCTTCAATAGCCTTTTATAAAAAAAAACCCCTAAGATCATACAAATGAACTAAACAGTGGAGTCATTTTTTTCAGTAACTCTAAATTTTAATATAGTCTGAAAATCTTTTCAGTTTTTCTTCTATTACAAATATAAGCATTGTCATTGCCTTTCCTCTTTTTGTGTTTAACGCAGTATTTATAGACTGATCTACATTTAGTGAAAACTCTTACTTTGAGTGACGAGCAGCTTGGGGCAGGGACAGAGCATTGCAGCACCAAATGTGTGAGGACAATGAACACTGGCTGACGGTGGTAATGTTAATCACCTTCTCAGTGGCCAAGGAAGAGCACAGCCAGGGGAAGTAATCTGTGTTTATGTTCTCAGCAAAAATAATGGATGGGGTGCCATGCAATGTTCCAATAGGACACTTGCTGTTAGTTGACTCAGCCTATGTTGGTGAAACTTGACATAAAGCAGAGAAAGGCGAAAACACAAGGAGCTGGCAAGACGAGCACCTCCTGGCTGATCACAGGAAGCATATGGCTCCAACTCAGAAGTGTCATCATGTTGCACTTTTAAAAGGACTCTCCAGGTTTCTTTACCCACCCAGCCTGTTATGTGGCAGCACGTGGTTCCAGTGAAAACTTTGAACTTAAGCACTCCACAATCTGCCTTACAGGTTGACCCTTCAAGAGCTACAAATGTCTCGGGGCTTGCTCGATCTGGTTGACAAGAGGACCCATCCTGACCAACAAACCAAATTCACAATCCCTCTTCACACATGCATAAAAATATAAATGCATCCGTGTTTAAGTATTTTAATAACTTGACATACAAAACTCTTAACTTTTACTCACAATGAAATCAAACATTAACGGGACGGGGGAAGCATTATTTAAAACTGGAGACACACCTGCCCTGCACAATGTATGTCTTTAGTTGCAAGCTAAATGTTATTGTGGAATGAAGTGTAACTAAAAAAAATGGCAAGTGCAAGCAGATTTAGGAACAAATGACTATCATGAACTGGAGAGGTGAAAAGTCAAGGAAAAGAAGCAAGATTTAAATGTGGCAATTAAAAAGTCTTTTGAAAAGACTGGTAAAAACCAGGAGTGTAGAAGAAGACAGTGATCTTGGTGATACAAGATGTTAGTGACCCACCTAATGCTATCAATAGCTTAAGCATCAACTGTACGGGTTAGTTAGGTGGGTACTTCATCACCTTGCCACAACTCCCTGCTGCCACTAATCCACAGAAGAATCCTGCAACACGAATCCCACCACGTCACCCCCAAATACAACCCCCGAGTGAGGGTGTTATGGCTTGCTCTCCTTGAGACTTTAGCGTCACACTGGAGGTTACTCCAGAAGGGTGTTCATAGCCACCTCAATCGGCAGTGCCACTAAGCGTAGTGCTGTGAGATTAGCTGAGACAAAGGCTCACTTGTGGGAGTAAGAGAGGTAAATTAAGTACTCGAGGACACCAGTGGAAATTAAGGGGAAGTGCATATAAAACTGAAATGAAGAAGCACTTCTTTATTCATATCATTGTGGAACCCTGGAACAAACTACCAAGATATGTCATTGAAGCAGAAACCTTGATAACCTTTAAGATGTATCTGGATGAGATATTGGGATGCTTAACCATTAGCTAAACAAACGAGCCTGATGGATTGAATGGTCTCCTCTTGCTTATCAGATTTCTTATGTTCCTGTGAGCAACTAATAATTGCGGACTCTTGTGTAGAACTCAAGCTTTGTGCCTCTATTGTCTTTGAGTATGTGATTCACCCTTAAATTGAAAGAATTCTACTAGATCTACTATATCAGTGCCTTTGAGGATTTTAAATACCTGGACTAGGTTCCCACACGGTCTCCACTGCTCATGTCTAAACAGGTTTAATTCTCTGAATCTGTCAGAGTAGGACATGTCCTTAAGTCCTCAAATGCACCTGGTTGCGCTCATCTGCAAAGCTTTAATTGCTGATATGTATTTTTTGCAATGTGGTGACCAGAATTGAGCACAATTACTCCAGATGTGGTCTCAATAGTGCATTATATACTCTAAACATAATGTCCCTCAATTTATATTCAACATTTTTGGGATATAACCTAACATTTTATTTGCCTCTTTAATTGTTTCTTTTCAGTTGTTGCTTCCTGTAAGACAATGTCTCCCATCTTGTATTTATAATTTACCATTAACCATAGACAGATGCATGTGAAAAGCCTTATATACTGTAACAGATTTATAGGAGATCTAATCCCATTGTGTTCACTTTCTTTTTGCTGTTTGCACATTTCCGCCTGCTGTGTGCGTGGGCTTTCCTCCATGTGTTACTCTTTCCAACCATAAATGATTGATGTACCTCTTAGGCTTATTAGTGACTCACAATTTTTCAAATGTAAGTGTGAGACACGCAGTGTTGGACCAGTAAGTGCTTTCTTCTGAACATAAAATTATACTAACTGGATTCAGCAAATGGGTGATTATTCAGAGTCCTCCACATGTTAACGGGTTATAATAAGATTTAAAGTTTGTGCATTAATATATTTGTACTCATTTCCCCTTACTTTAAATTATGTATTGCATTATAACTGCTCACTTCTAACAGGCCTGTGACGAACTGGCGCCCTGTCCAGTGTTTGTTCCTACCTTGCGCTCTATGCTAGCTCCAGCAAACCCCTGTGATTCTGATTAAGCGGGTTAGAAAAATGACTGACTGATTTCTAACAGGGACTTGCAAGAAAATAATTATTACCAGGCTATTGCCTTTATCCAAGGCAATTTATAACATTTAAAATAAAACTGATTACATTTCTTTTGTGCTTCCAATTAGTACACAGACAGGTGAAGTAACTTGAGTTCACATAGTGGAGTTGCAGGATTAGAACCCACAATCTCAGAGTATAAAGCCTTATCTACTACACTACACCCCATAATAATGAAATTACTGTTTTGAAAGAGTGATTTTTTTTTTTTATTCTCTCTACAAGGGTTTTTTTATTTTTTATTTTTCTCATCATGTTAGAGGAGTCAATTCTAGGGGACTGTCAAAAATCAGGGCCAGCTAAAGCCCATTGGGACATTCCTTGTGTGATTTGTGGCTATATAAGAAGTAAATTGTTGTTGTTGAAAATAACTAAGTATAATGCAATGGAAATTGTTCAAGGTAATTTATTTCCTATTGCGTGAAGGTTACAAATGGGGTATACTCACTATTTAATTCAAAACAAGCCATTTCACTCATTAGTTCCTGTTCACTTGACATTTTGTAAATAATGTGGAGTCGAGATTTTGATATTCTGATGAAAATGAGTGATAACTTCAAAGGGATGATAAAGGTATGAACTCATCTAAAATAGCTCACAGCTTCCACCCAATGGTGTGAAAAATATGCCATCAGCAAAATCTGTCATAGTGTTACTGTAAAAGGAGAGTCTACAATAATTAATATCAAAAGTGCAGCTTTTGCAAGTATACCTATGTCTAAAATTAGAATATGCTGATAAGTTTAACCCAAATACAGGAAATTGTACTAAGTGGAAAATTAACCTATGGTTTGATAAAATCACATCAAAATGGTGTTATGTTGTTTAAAAGCAGGCAGTTTTATGTTAGAGATACCGTGCTAAAAAATCCTGTCATACAGGATCTTGTTTAAGTTATTCACCAAAGAACCTGTCAATGAATTGAAAAAGGCCCAGAACTATGGGTGCCTTTCAAATTGTCACAGGTTCAATTAGGTTACACTAATATTTGTTGTTTCAAAAGTATTTATTTTAAAAGAGATTGATTGAAATGGAGCCATGATCTAGCCATGTATTTTTAAATTTCAGTTTTAAACATTATTGTTAAAAGCTAATCACATAATTGGAGCTACTGTGTTAACTCCCAGTGAACATTTAAACTGATGACATCTGTCTTCGAGGCTTCTGCCCACAGGAAGAAAGGCAACTGATATATTTAAAAAATGTTCTTAGACAAAATGCAGTTTTGAGCTGGGCCTTCCTTAAAGGGACTCTGTGTTGTCGGTAGTGTCTTGTTATAGATTTCAGTGTAATCATCTAATGTTTTAATGTAGTTTAGAAAAGAGTGGGCTTGATCTACTAAATGTATCTTTTCAAGTGTGTCCTGTTTATAATATTTTTCTTTGCTCCTCACATGAAGATGAAATTTCAGGTATTTTAAATTAGTTGGGTGGGTTATAAATAAGATAAATTGATTAATAAATCAGTTAAATTTCTGACTTGGCAGTCCCAGTGAGGCCTTATGCAGGCATATTGCCGTTGGTGTAGATTTTCTTGACACAGTGTGTCAGAGAGAGGATGTGCACAATTGTTCATAATGGCACTCAGTTTTGTTTTTATTCTTTCCTTTGCTGCTACTTCCAGAGGGTCCAGAGTGTCCCATAACTGAAGCTGCCCTTTTAATTAGCTTGTTAATCCGGTGGGCCACTTTTGGAGTGATGTTACCAGCCAAGCACATCACAGTGTAGAAAGTCGCACTGCCCATCACAGAGTTGTAGAAAATGTGAAGGATGTCACTGCTCACGTTAAAGCAACACAGTCTTCTAAGATAAAAGAGCCAGCTCTGCTCTTTCTTATATAGGTCATCTGTGCAACAAGAGCAGTCTAATCTGTCATTAATGTGGACCACCTCTACGTACAAACCTTGAATATTGACTTGGACATAGAGGCTCTATGGTGCAGTGAAAGGTAATAACCACTTCTTGGGTTTTGTTGAGCTTAAGAAGCAGTCAATTCCCTTTGCACCAAGAAACAAAGTTCTCTGCCTGACTCCCCTCCTCGGCCTCACCCCCTTTATCAGAACATCCCATAAGTCCAGAATCACCTGAGAATTTCTGCAAGTGACATGACGTGCAGTTGTATTTATAGTCTGAAGTGTACAGAGTCAAAAGAAAAAGAGGCAGGACTGTTTCTTGTGGTGCTCCAGTGTTGCTCACATCCAAATCAGAAACACAGTCCTTGAGTTCTTGACAGATGGTCCATTATTCAGGACGCCATAGGCTCATGCACCTGCGTATCTCTAAGTTTACTCCTTAACAGAGATAGCTGGGTGTTGTTGAAGGCACTGGAGAAATCACAATTTATAATCCTTGCAGTGCTACCAACTTTGTCCAGCTGAGAACAAGTGGACTAGAGCAGATAGATAATTGCATTTTCCACTCCAATCTTTGTCCAATAGGCAAACTGCAGTGGGTCTAATACTCCATTAGCTGTGAGCAAGTGCCTCAGGGCTGGCAGGTTTTATTTATTTGTGTGAAATGTTCAGAGTGCAATGGTTAGTGCTGGGCTTCCTTGAATGGAGTTTGCATGTTCACTCCTTGTCTGCATGGGCTTTTTTCCTGTATCTTCTAGGTTTCTTCCTTCATAGTAATGACATGCATCTTAGGTCATCTGCTAATTCTAAACAGACGCAGTATGAGGGAGTTTGAGTGAATGTGAGTATGCACTGTGCACCCAATGCATTCATCATGTTTGGATTTGTTATTTTTCCTTATGGCTTTACATTTCTTTATTAAACTGATACATTTAATCTATCACAATTGCAGTTCAATAATTTTCACATACTTTGGCCTGGGTACTTGCAGCATAAGTGACTTGCTCCAAGTCACAGAGTAATTTGGCCCAGGAGTTGAGCAAGCAACAGGACTTTAGCCACAACATCACACCATCTGCTCCCTGCTGTCATCTTAAAAATTTTATAAACCATTCTATTTTATCAATGCAGCTATAGTAGTCAACTAACCAAAGACTTAAGGTTGCCTGTCTATAAGAAGAAAATCTACACAGGCATGGGAGGAAATGTGCCAACGAGGAATGACTGGGCTAGGGTTTGAATCTCGGACTGCCAAGCTGTGAGGCAGCAGGGCAAAGTGTTTTGATAAGCAACCTTCTCAGACGTTTTCCGTTTGATTAAGTTAAATTGTCTCACGTTTGTGGGTGAAGTTTAAAGATTTAAGAAAACTGTAGCAATGAAACAGTACATATTTGCCTTTTTATAGTCATTTTTACATTTATCTGGTATGAATGAAGACAAGCCAGGTGTTGCTCTGATGATATGAAAGTGCAGCACCTCAGGAAGCAGCTCTTACAGGTTGTCTTGCACTCCTTGAAACTGAGTCGAGAAATTCAAGACTTCATAGGCAATCAAGCTTAATGAGAATGTCTTCAGTCAGACTGACCATTCATACTTTTGACTCCTGTACTTTTCAATTAGAACCACAAATGCTAAAAAGCATATTGCTTCTATGTTGTTTAATTTAACATGTTGAATATTTACCTGCTTTCCAGTCTGGGAAATATGGAGAAATTTCTCCATTCTAATTATGAAACCTGTTTTTTCCAGCTTCTTTGGTATTGTTCTATATGATCTCTTATTATGTATTTCCTCAGATTTATCTTTAAGCATTGCTCTTGAAGATGTCACCCTTTCGTCATCAGTCACAGAAACTGTGGTGTGACTCTGGACTCCTTACTTTCAATCATCTTTATATATATAAATATATATATATAATCGAAATGTGCATATGTCTGTCTGTTTGTTTGTTTGTCTGTCCAGTTTTCATGTGGTCTACTGCTTAACAGGTTTAGATCAGGTTTTTTTCTGTAATTTGCTTAAACATTCTGGTTGATTTTGCGACTTCTAGCAGTCTGTCGCTGAAGCTGCTCCTCTGCCTGGAGATGACACTGTTCAGTGGATGCAGTGGATTCTCCATGATTGACAGGATCCTGCTCAGCGCCAGTCGCTCTGCCACAGATGTTAAACTATCCAGCTTCATTCCTACAATAGAGCCAGCATTCCTCACAAGTTTGTCCAGGTGTGAGGTGTCCTTCTTCTTTATGCTGCCTCCCCAGCACACCACCGCGTAGAAGAAGGCACTCACCACAACCGTCTGGTAGAACATCTGCAGCATCTTATTGCAGATGTTGAAGGACGCCAGCCTTCTAAGGAAGTATAGTCGGCTCTGACCTTTTCTTACACAGAGCATCAGTATTGGCAGTCCAGTCCAAATTATCATCCAGCTGCACTCCCAGGTATTTATAGGTCTGTAGTCTCTGCACACAGTCTCCTCTGATGATCACGGGGTCCAAGAGGGTCCTGGGCCTCCTAAAATCCACCACCAGTTCCTTGGTCTTGCTGGTGTTCAGGTGTAAGTGGTTTGAGTCGCACCATTTAACAAAGTCCTTGATTAGCTTCCTATACTCCTCCTCCTGCCCACTCCTGATGCAGCCCGCGATAGCAATAATATTCAGAGAATTCAACCCTTCCTCACTAAATATGCCACGCAACTCTTGTTCAGACACTGGTTCTATTTTGGCTGGACTATTGCAACTCTCTCCTGCCGGGACTTCAGCTCCTCCCAAATGCAGCTGATCAACTGGTGCCCTTTGTTCCATTTTTCACTCCTACTGTTTCTTTGCTTCATTCTTTCCACTGTCTCCCTGTTTCTACTAGGGCCCAGTTCACAATTCTTGACTTGACCTACAGTTCTCTGTATGGCTCTGATTGTCAATTTCTCCAGCCTTTTAGCCTTTCTATATGTCCCATCGAGAACTCTCCATTCTGCCTCTGCTGGTCTACTAAGTGTCCCTTCTCTTGTCAGATGTGACATGACAGGACAATGTTTCTCTATTCTTGCACCAGGGTTATTGAATGATCTCCCTTTATCTATACAAACTGCACCCGACATGCTCAGATTTAGGCATCTTTTGAAAACTTTTCATTAAATATTTTGGAACTGCTTAGTTTCCCTTTTACAGGATAGCTGTTCTTGTACTGAAAAAGACTTTAGGATACTGACTTTTGTCTCTCTAGTTGCAGGAGTAATTGTATAGAACTATTACTCCACCTTGCTCGGTTTTTGTCTTCTTCTCTAGTTGCTTGTAATCATTCTTGTAAACATTATAACTTGCTTTGTAATTCACCTTAGATAAGGGTGCCTACTAAATAAATAAATAATGACAGCAATAATAATAATGTGTTGATGTTTACAAGCTGCATTAAACATCATCACTAGCCCATACTGTTTGCTGTTTTGTGTGTTCCCATCCACTCATTACTCTAGTTTATCACAAATGAGTGAGTACATCACTAAATCAAACCCAAACCAATTCAGTTAAAAATGATTCACATAGTCACAATGTTTCCGTTGCAGGTTTGTCACATGCAAAGTAACATGAGTTAAAACCAGCCAGTGACTGTGATATTGGTAAGCATCTTTGGAGGTCCTGTGGATATAAAGCAGGAACCAAGTGATTCTGGAAATAATATCATACAGTAGGCGGTCCCGGTAATTTAAAATAAATCATCCATTTTCATAACCCCACCAATCACAAGGACTGTGTTTCTGATACGGATGTGAGCAACACTGGAGCACCACGGACAACAATCCTGTTTCCTTTTCTCTTCACTCTGAACACCCCAGACTATAAATATAACAGCAGGTCATATCACTTGCAGAAATTCACAGATGATTCTGCACTTATGGGGTTTATTGATGGGGGGGGGTGGGACACAAAGGAGAGGAGTCAAGTGGAAAGTTTGTTTCTGGGTGCAAAGGGAATTATCTACATCTTAAAATCAGCAAAACGAAGGAACTGGTTATTGAATTTCACTGTGCCAAAGAGCCTCTAGGTCCGGTCACTATTCATGGAGAGGATGTAGAGGTGGTGCACTCCTACAAGTCCTGTCGGGTCCACGTCAATGACAGCTTGGATTGGTCTTGAAAGGCTATATAAGAAAGGACAGAACAGACTCTATTTTTCTTAGGAGACTGAGTCCTTTTAATGTGGGTAAATTGCATCCTTCACATCTTCAACAACTATGTGATGGCCAGTGTGATTTTCTACTCTGTGGTGTGTGGTGGTCCAATAGCATCACTTCAAGAGAGGTCCACCAAATCAACAAGGTAATTAAAAAGGCAGGTTTAGTTATGGGACACACTCTGGACCCCCTGGAGATAGCAGTGAGGTAGAGAATGAAAATAAAACTAAGTCTCATTATGAACAATGCTGCACATTCTCTCTGTGACACACTAATATTGGTTACTTTAAGCTAATGAATTATTCAGAAGATGTGTGTCAAGAAACACTACAGGAGCTCCTTTATAAAAATGACATTATGCTTGCAAAAGGCTACACAGGGACTGGGACTGCCAAGTCAGAAGTTTTCTTTCTTCTTAAATCTTCATTTGTTTTAGTCATTCTTATTTGTGTTCAGACCATATACAGTAGTGTGTATGCATATATATATATTTATCTATTTGTGTGTTTGTTTATTTAAACAGATTCTGTAAAAAGCCAAAATTTCCCCCGGAAACAAAGACATTTCTCGCTGTCTATCATATAGTGCCTTATCTATCTGTCTGTCTATCTGGACAGCTATAGGTTCATGGTAGTAAGTATCCTTAGACAGGAACAGGTCCATTGCAGGGTGCATCATACACACGTCCACATTTACACATATCAGACACATTAAGAGCTGAGGAAGGCAGTAGGAATAAAACAAGTAACAGTCTCAGATATTTTCCACTGGGATTCTGATTAGACAAATAACAATATAGCAGAAATTAGCTCCAGGATAAATATGGAAACAATATTTTTCTTCTTACTAACAGTGTATATTTGAATCATATGTTATTTAATCGTTCATATGATTCTCACTTGTGCCATAAAAGGACAGTACGGATTGCAGTTTCATTGCTATGCTGATCTATCTACATACAGCAACAATGTAAACCTTAATATCCCACCATCCCCACCCACATTGCTTGCCTTTCTGACTGATGTAAAGCAATGGTTGGCTGATAATTTTCTCAGATTAAATAGTGAAAAAGCAAAGACCACAATCATCTCATCTCCAGGTGTTTTAAGGAAAAGGGACACTTTTTCTTTGACAATCACTCTTTATCTACACAAATCTTGGTGTCATTCTTGACACTTCACTCTTTTTTGAACCACATATCAAAAGCATCACTAAGGCAGTTTTTTCCATCTCAAGCAAATTTCAAAGTTGTATCCCTCTCTCTGATATCACAACCAAGACATTTATTCACGTTATTGTCACCTCACGACGTGATTATTGAAATGCCGTCCTGCTAGGTGCCTAAACAGATTGCAATATGTGTAAAATTTAGCAGCAGGAGTCCTCGTACGTTTAAAACCCTGAGAACATATTTCTCTAACACTGGCTCCCTGTTCATTTTGCATTCACTGTAAACTCCTCTTTTAAGTATTTACGGTCTTTCATGATCTCTCCCCACCTTTTCTTTTCTCCTTACTAAAGTCATACACCCCATCACGTTCTTGTCATTCCTCTGGCACCATGTTGTTAAATGTTATATTGTGCAGGGTCTGCAGTATGGTTGACAGAGCTTTTAGTGTGGTGGGCCCACAGTTGTGGAATGCCCTGCCTTTGGAGATCCATGCCTGCACCTCACTTTGTTTTTAAATCTCAACTTAAAAATCTTTTTAATGTTGTATTTTGTTATCTTTTTTTTTTAACTTTGTATATTTTTATTGTTTTGTTTTGTTTTATTCTTTGTTATATTTTCTGATGTACAGTTGCCTTGGGTATTTTGAAAGATGCTTTTAAATAAAATATGTCCATGTAACAACAATAATAATATTAATTATTATTGTTATTATTATTACTGCGGTGGGCTGGCGCCCTGCCCGGGGTTTGTTTCCTACCTTGCACCCTGTATTGGCTGGGATTGGCTCCAGCAGACCTCCGTGACCCTGTAGTTAGGATATAGCGGGTTGGATAATGGATGGATTGTTATTATTATTATTGTTAGATGGACATCTTTATTCCAGAATGCACTGCAATTGCTTATAAGAAAGTTAGTTGACTTGTTCAGGTAAATCATTGAATCAAAAGTAGGAACCAAACCGGCAGCCTTTTTTTTATGGTCCAGTACCTTAGCCAATGCACCATATTCTACACATCTGGACTAAAATGTTCACCATAAATGTTTTTATGGTGGTGCACACTTTGGAAGAGCTACACAAAAGTAATGACAGATTGCTCCTTATTCCTGTCTATCATCTTAAAAATTCATTACAATATAAAAACTGCAAGCAGTCCTTACATTATACAGGATTTTCCATATTTTAAATTATTTAGCAGTTTTTTGGATGGCATTATTTAAATGAACAGCTGCTTACCTTTCAGCCGTGGATCGAAGTATCTTGTTTCTTTATCAGCCTCTGAACTGCCTGCTTTCAGTGAATTCCCCATCTTCTTCTAATGAGTGGTGGGCTCCAAATCATCAAGTCCTAATATAAAACAAAGGCAGCCATGGATTTCATATACTGTATACATAGCCCAAGTGATATGGATTTCAAATCAAAGGACAGGCAGTGTGATGGCCTTTCTTACCCCTGAGCTACAATGTTTTCGCTTGTTTTTTTTATGTGTCTTTTTGAAAATATAATGCAAGTTTACAAACTGAGATGTAAGTAAAAGGGCAGCCTTCTGCAGAATGGGGAAGTCAGGGAGTGCTGTTGTTGACCAGCATTTTCCATTACCCCTAACTGTTCAAAAATAGGAAGTACAGCAAATAAATTCTGAGACCTATAAAGAGAGTTAAACTGGCTCATTCAGACAGAAAAAGAAGAAAGACGTCTTTAGAGAGAGAGTTATAGGTAGCATTTATACCTATAATAGTCACAATAACACACCTGAAATTCTTTTAATTATCTGCATTTTAGAGAATGAAATTATGAATATATCTGCTGCTAAATGATAGTTAATTTGAATTTTCAAAAGACAGTGTCTTTAAGGTGCAATGCAGGAATCAATTAGCATGTCATTTTATTTTAAAAAGTATTGTCTTTCAGCACACTCACACTCTTTAATATGCAATGCAGTTAATTACTGCAGACAGATGTTCCGTTATATACAACGTCAGTGATAATTATTTTATAATGCAAATGTTTAACATGCAGATGTGGTCTACAACATTTTCACTTTTCTGTTATGTTTGTATTAATACACTGTGCAAGAGTGCGTACACTTTGTTCATATCCCACAGGTTATCTTACCACTACATTGACAGATGCCTCGTTCATCTGATTATTCCATACAAGGATGAACCCTCGTTCTTTTAACAAGGCAAACAACTTCTACCTTATGGTCAATTTTTTTAATAATCATTAAGACTATTCTTCAGGCAGTTAAAGTTGCTGGTTCATCCTGATTTATATTATCTTCTGGGTATAATAGGCTTTTTGGTGTTAGAAAAACAGTAACAGTAAAACACAACCATCACCAACACAATCTGGGACATGAACCCCAAAAGCTTTTTTGGGAATTAGGTGGGGAGTAGTCTGTGTTCACCAGCCTTTGACTTCCCTCATGGACTTCAAGCCATGATTGTTGCTTTGTTAGGTCTATTACATTAGTTTTAAAAACAATTATTTTTTTATTATTATTGTTATGTTTAACATGTGCAGTACTATAAACCCATCTATAAACAAACATGCTGTATGGACTAAATTGGTTCTCCAGTTTGCCTCCATCGCCAAAGGATATAAGAATTTCTGGAGAATCTGAATTGGCTTGGGATGAATAAGTTTGAATATTTGTGAGTATCTGCTGCTATTGACAGGCAAATCATTCATGGTTGGTTCTGGTCATATGGCCTGATACCCCAAATAGGCTCTTGCCCTCTATGAGTCTGAATTAGTTAAGGGAATAAATAATGAATGTACGTATGAATGTTTGCATTGAGCTTACCATCACTGAATATAAAAAACAGAAAGACAGAGAGGACTCTTTTATATATCAGGACTATTCTTGCAATTATTGTTGTTAAAAATATCTGTAAAATGCTTTGAGATGGCATTCACCATGACAGAATAAACTGTCACGTCTGATTATGAATCATTAATTTCATAAATCCTTAGACAGTCAAGAAAACAAATTTAAATTGTGTCTTTTTCCTAATGTTTAACACTTCAAAATTAGAATAGATTTTATAGAATTGTTATTGTGCTACCCATTTTAATTATTTAATCCATTTTATTAACTATTTTTTTTTTTTACATATGCACATTCGAGGCATGTGGTAGGGAACTAGATTTAATGGAGAAAACTGACAGATATACAGACATTACTGACCCCAAAATGAAATTGGAGTGTTTTGTCAGCCTACATCTGCGGTGGGCTGGCGCCCTGCCTGGGGTTTAATTTCCTGCCTTGCACCCTGTGTTGGCTGGGATTGGCTCCAGCAGACCCCCGTGACCCTGTAGTTAAGATCTAGTGGATTGGATAATGGATGGATGGTTGGATGTCAGCCTACATATAATAAAAGCAAACAGCCAAACACAAAATTTGTGGCATAGACTCAAGTTTAAACAGTAAAATAATAAATATGTCTCTGATCTGTTTTAAATTAACTTATTAAAATATCAAAAAGTCTAGCCAGAATGTATATTCTACAGTCTAATGAAGTTGCTAAAAAATCTTAAAAAGTGTTTCCTGGAGCTCCATAGTCAAATCAGCCTTGTGCTGAAGGTGCTCCACTGCTTGACTAGGGTGTCACACAGAAGGTGTCCAGCGGCATAGCAGTTCTAGCACCCCTGGAGAGTCTAAGAAAGTGTTCAGAATAGAGCCGGCCCTGCTGATTAAGTGGTTCAGTGTGTTGGCATTTCCTTTTTTTTTATTTTTTTTATTTTGATATACTTTGTTAATCCCCAAGGTGAAATTGTCTTTTGGCATGAAAGTCACAATACAACACAGAAAGATGTAAAATGTGTTATAGTAGATAACCTAGAGAAATAGAAAAAGCACTATAGAAACTCTCTCACAAGTACCTGTATTTATAGCCTTGAAAAGCTTTAACGTTTTGTTCAGCTTAAATTGATACATACTGTAATATTCTCAAGCCCAGTTATTCCACTAAATCTATTAAGATAATATACTCACATTTTAAAATACATTTTTGCATATAATGTGAGCTAAATATTGTCACACACACATCGCTAGCTATGTGAAGTTTCTCCTCATATCTGAGCAGTGTTTTTCTCTGTACCTTACTTCCAAAATCAAAATGACATATTTGTTAATTTAGTTGGCAGCTCTCCATTAGCTCCATATGACTAAGTGTGGGTGTGTGTATGAATGTGTCCCGTTGCTTAATTGGTGTCTAGTGTAGGGTCGCTTTCTGCCTTGTGCCCAGTGTAGTTGGAATTGGCATTGTCTGTCCTAAAAATTGAACTGAATAAATTTGTTATAAAATGGAGGGATGGTCCATAATGGCACTGTATATTTCATCTTTTTAACGTCCTGTTTAAAATGCTGTGGATGGAACAGAATGAAGAACCCCTCTACTGGTTTACAAACACCAAGTGAATAAATGATAGAAAAGTCTTACTGCCATGGTGCTTTTAATCATCAAGTAAAATTCAAATAGCCATCCATCATGCAATACCATACTGTTCATGTATTCTGTTTTACAAGTGTGGAAGGGTGTCTTTTTTAACGCTAAAACCAAAACGAACTTTCCTGAATTTTGTGATAAGTAGTTGAACTGGACTCTTCACTTTCACCATGCAGATATTATACACAAGTCATGAGGAAGACTAATAGGGTATAAGTTGTAGTGTGAGTCACAATGGCTGACGAACAATTCAGAAGATTATGCTTAAGCTACAGTACATAACATACTAATGAGGACTCTTGGAACACAGTGTGCAGTTTTGATCTTTGTGTTAAAAAAGACAAAGCAGCTCTAGAGAAAGTAGACTGATTCTGTTATAAGCCATGAGGAAAGACTGAAGGAGATTAACCTTTTCATTTTAGGGATGAACAGAGTAAGTAGAAACATGACCAACATGTTCAAAATTATGAAGGGAATTAGCACAGTGGATTTAAGGTGTTACTTTAATATCAGTTCTTTAAAAAGAACATGGGGACACAGGTGAAAATTTGTTATGGGTAGATTTCATACAAACATTAGAAAGTGTTTCTTCCCACACAAAACTATTGCTATTTGGAATATACAGTACTATCAAATAATCTGTCAGACTGGCACTTTATGGACATTCTGAATTTGACTCAATGTAACATTTGAGACTTTAAGATTTTTGAGTTGTTATGCTGAGTGGCCTGTTCTCATCAAGATTGCTGTAATGTTTTAATATCGTGGCACAATTACTTACTTGATTAAACTGGGTTTGCAATTTATGTTACATGAATGTCTGAGAGGAAGATGCAAAGAACACCCTAACACTACACAGACAGTGACTCAGCTGTGGAGCTTTGGGGATGTGAGGCATCAGCGCAATATCACCACAGCCCTTTGTCATCCGTTTTATTTTTTTATTTACACGTTTTACTAATTATTTTAATTATGTTATATTCAATATAGCTTTTATATTGGTAAGTGCTGCTGAGTCACAGATGCAAGATCCTGGATTCAAATCCTTTTTCCAAATGGTGTCCATGTGGACTCTTTATTTTTTTCCCCATGTGTGTGTTTTTTCTTCCTCTTAGTACTCGAAATTCCTTTCTCTTTCCCAAATACATGCAGTAACTGACTGGCTGTAATGTATATTTATGTGTGAGTGACTCTTCATTGCATTGGTACCCTGTCCAGAATCTGTTGCCCGCCTTGCTGCAAGTGCTGCCAGGAAAGGCTAAATGGGATTGAGAACATTATGTTATCTAAGAGTTCCTCTTTTTGATAAATGTCTAACCAGATTAAACAATGGATTGATAGTCCTGCTGCTTCTAGAGTAAGAGTCACTCTAAGCCTAAATCGTCTGTTAACATGATCCCATTTTGTAAAGTTGGTACCACTATAGTTTGCTCAAGTTATCAAATGCACTCATGCTATGGCTGTAGAACCTTGATGTCCTGACGGCACGTTAGATAAACAAGTTACTGCACTGAGTTTGATTTTATTAATCAGCTAGCAGAATACCCGCGCTTCACAGCGGAGAAGTAGTGTGTTAAAGAAGTTATGAAAAAGAAAAGGAAAAATTAAAAAAATAACGTAATATGATTGTTAATGTAATTGTTTTGTCTTTGATATGAGTGTTGTTGTCATATCTATATATCTATATATATCTATATATATATACATACATACATGTGTACATATATACACACACACATATACTATGGGGTGCCAAACAGGCAAATAAATTGATTTTGTGAATATATAAAGTCAGCGTCAGAATATATAAAGTCAAAACTTGAATATATAAAGTCGGCGTCAGAATATATAAAGTCAAAACTTGAATATATAAAGTCATTTCTGAATATATAAAGTCAAAACTTGAATATATAAAGTCAGCGTCAGAATATATAAAGTCAGCTCTGGAGTATATAAAGTCAAAAGTTGAATAAAGTCATCGCTGGAATATATAAAGTCAGCATTGGAATTTATAAAGTCATTCCTGATTATATAAAGTCAACATCAGAGTATATAAACTCACTCCTGAATATATAAAGTGAAAGTCAAAATCTATTGATTGAAACGACTCTGAACTGAACTAAGTTAACAAAAACGTATTCAGAAAAATAAAATAAAAAAACACTGTTCAGGATTGGTTCCTGCCTTGCACCCAGTGTTGGCTGGGATTGTCTCCAGCAGACCCCGTGACCCTGTGGTCGGATTCAACGTGTTGGGAAATGGATGGATATTCCGACGCTGACTTTATATATTTAAGTTTTGACTTTATATATTCCAGCGCTTACTTTATATATTCAGGTTTTGACTTTATATATTTGGGAATGACTTTAGGCTATATATTCAAGTTTTGACTTTATATATTCAGAAACAAGTATTGACTTTATATATACCGACGCTGACTTTATATATTAAAGTTTTGACTTTATATAGTTAAATGTAGTCATCATTGCATAACTTTTTCTTTACCATAGAAATTTAAAGACTAAATTCAACTTCCATTCCTAACAAAGATATTTCTGGCGACTAAATAGAAGCTACTTATATCCAAATTCGAGCTATTGAGCTGTCGCCTGCCTGCCTGAATAAGTCACCCTCGCTTCGGTCTTACTTTTTTACCGTTCATTTAATCATGGCTAGTGGCGGAAAAATTATAAAATGGAAGGAGGATTACACTGAGTATGGCTTTACCAAAACAATTATTGATGGCGAATCGATTATTCATAAAGCTTCAATTGGTGATCTGTTTTTCTGTGTTAACCTCATATTTTTTCAGACTTCTTCTCAAACCAAGGGGGTGCGAGGGTAAAATGAATCGGGAAGCGCTGGTCAATGTAATCGGTGTACCAGGAAATCATGCATTGACTGAAGTTCCCCTTTTGCTTGTGATTAAATGCATGATTTTTAATGCATTATGGAGCACATGCATCGAAGCTTCTCAGCTGTGCTTGTGCTAAGAAAAGGAACTATTTTAAAAATAACACGATTGTCAATGTAACCTTTTGTAAGTAGTGCCTGGAGGATTCAGTGTGGAGAAACTGTAGAGACAGCGTGTTTATTAACTTGTGGATTTTTCTGTGAGTATTTGGTGGCAGCAATTACAAAGTCGCTTCCGTAACACTGCGTTAGCTGTGGACCTCAGCTCAGAGCGAAATGAGGTGAATGGGAGGGGAGATGATGACGTGACTCCCCCCGCCTTAACTGTCAATCCCCCACAAACACAGTCTCTCGGAATTTGCATAAGAACAGCCCCTCACCTGCAATTTTAACTTAGTTACAAAGTGATCAAAATTCTCGTTTATATCCTGCGTCCTCTCATTAAACTTGTATCCTGCATTACCCGTGGGCATGACAAACGCCAGCGGCAGCCTGTCTATGAACTTAATTTAAACTTTAGGTTTACACCGTGCTTTGTTTCCTGAAGTAGCTGCAGTCATGAATATGATAGTATGTGTCACTCGCTCGCTTCTTATTGTTTCGCTGCCTTCTGAATTATATAATGCATGTTTTCTTCAGCGCTTTTTTGAGCTCTTCCTGGTTTTCTATGTACTGCGTTGACAGTCAGTTCACGTGATTACGTGGGAGGCGTGATGATGTCACACGAAACTCCACCCCCCACGGCTTTCGAGCTCAACTCCATTACAGTATATGTAGAAAAATAGCTTCCAGTTATGACCATTACGTGTAGAATTTCAAAATGAAACCTGCCCAACTTTTGTAAGTAAGCTGTAAGGAATGAGCCTGCCAAATTTCAGCCTTCTACCTACACGGGAAGTTGGAGAATTAGTGATGAGTGAGTGAGTGAGGGCTTTGCCTTTTATTAGTATAGATAAGACATTGCAAATGATAATTTAATAGCATTCTCAATCTCTTTCAGAGCATGGGCCTATCTGGGCAGCACTGGGTGCAATGCAGGAAGTAACTCAGTGCCCACCACCTGGCACATTCACAGACACAGAGCACCACTAAAAGGCCAAGTTGAAATCTCAGCTAACATGACCTGCTTATTTTGGGATTTAAGGGGAAAATAGGAGTATCCAGACAAAAAGCCCCAGCGACATTAACAGCATTGTTAACTACTGCACCACCAAGCTGCCTCCAAATTATTATATAATGTCATCAATATTAAAATAGTTTTTTAATCTAAAACATATAGGTTTACTCTACAAGCTGCAAATATATAATAAGGGTATAAATATTCAGTCTTCTCTTCGACTTGTTTGCATTTTATAGTGTTAAAGTATGGAACCATACTATTGTATTTTCATCCATCCATTTCTTGAACAGCCTTATTTCAGTATTTTAATGTAGAGCCTGAGCAACTCTCGGCAGCATCAAGTCAAAGGTGGTAACCAACCAGCCTTGGAAGAGACAATAGTCCATTGTAGAGTTCACATTCATAATCAATACCTGCATTCACCCATGCCGAACACAAGGGCACAGTATGAGATTTGAACCCAAAATGCTTTAGTCATAAGGCAGCAGTGCAAACCACTGTGCAGCCTGGCTGCCATTGCATTGCATAGTACTGTTTTTGCTGCTAATAAGCACACGAAAGTATAATGTTTTTAGATATGATTAACAGCATTATTTTAGGTGCCGATTCTGTTATCACTTTAATTATTGATAATTCACTTAGAGATGTGAGTGTCCACTACTTTTCCTTCTGGCAGTGCTTATTCTGTGGCAAAAAAATCAAAATGTGCCCTTGTTTAGAAAAAAATACCACAACTGCAAGAGAGCAGTGTAATTTTATAGGCAGACCAGTACTGCAGACACTTACAACAGTAAGATGTAAAAACAAAGAATAGACCACAAAATGGGAATCCATTAATACGAGTACAGAATATCATAAATCAATAGACCAACAGAAAAATATCAGATCATTGCCACAACAAATTAAGCACTTGGGTGGATTAAATCTTGCCTGAAGAAGGAGTCTGAGCTGGAAAGGTTGCACATTATAATCTTTTTAGTTAGCCAGTAAAAGGTGTCATTTTGCTTCACTTCTCACTGCATCCATAATGGTGAATAGGCTACAACAACCTACTACTACACTCGGGTTGCAAATTAATCATTTATCTCTACATAATACATCAAAGAGACATTTTCTGCAATCAGTTGCACTCTATATTCCTCACTCATGTAAACCTATGGCTTATTCCTCTGCATCTCTCTTTGAAACAATATGTTTTTCTTCAGATATCCGGTTATAACAAATATTTAAGTTAAAGTAGTTCTTCTCAGTTATCATGGCGCCGGAGAGCGGCCACATGCTGCATGTTGACTAGCACATGCAAGTGAGAATTTCTGTTCACTCTGTATGTATGACAGAAATGACCCTTTGGTAGTAGCCTAGATTCACCTTGGCTGGTGACCCATAGAGTGAACGAGAGTCATATTCGACTGAACGGATAAACAGAAATAGAAAACGGTGGGATCTACAGTGCGTATCACAGTATAGGAGTTGGGCTGTCTCCTCTATGCGACTCTTCAATTCCACCCGGGGGAGTAAATGCTAACATTAATTTTATTTTAATTTTTTTCATTTTTATTACTATTTAATTTAATATTGTTTCTTTGTATCAGTATACTGCTGCTGGATTATGTGAATTTCCCCTTGGGATTAATAAAGTATCTATCTATCTATCTATCTATCTATCTATCTATCTATCTATCTATCTATCTATCTAGTAAGTGGACAGTAAGAGGTGAGTGAAAGAGAGCATATGTGTTTTGAAAAGTGTGGGGCAAAAGGAGTCTGACTATATTTTATTTGTTCAAAAATTTCCAAAGTGGATCGGATTGATTCCATCTGTTAAGGTTTTGGTTAAAGTCTTGCAACCGTTTGCCCTGTCTGACATTAACCCTCTCAGTTTATCCCAGCTTGGGACAAGCCCCAAAGTCAGGATGGTTTGCCTTGCTCTAAAATGTGTTGTTTTTTTATCTTCTCTCAAATTACTGAATGATATCTAATAATCCATCCATCAATGGTCAAACCTGCTTTACCAGGTTACTCTTGTCTTGTGGACTTCAGCAGTGGGCTGAAGACAGTATCCATTAATGGATGGAGGAGATTCACACATGGAGACCTAATGTAGAATGACTTATTAACGTGACATGCACATGCTTGGGACGTGGAAGGAAAACCAGAGTAGCTGGAGAAGAGCCCAACCAGACACAGTGAGAACATGCAAGCCTCTCACAGAATGTAAGAGGGCACAGAATATGAGCCCAGGACTCCAAATCCACTTAATTTAATATTTATTAGACTATATAATTGAATATAACAATCTGTCCATTCTCAGACAAACTTACTGTAGATCAATTAATTTAAATAATTGGATTCTCAGATATTTGTTACTTCTGAAGCGACACTAGCTTTGCACAAAATTTTAATTTTGGTTATCTACGTATATAATCTAATGAACCTTTAGGTGCTACTACATTTTGAGGTGTTGACTCGCACAGCTACAGATATAAAAATAATAAAAATCATGCAATATCATCTATGGAATTTGTTTCTTTTAAGAAAGTTTTATTCACTTACCTTTAGAAGGCAGGCATCTTCTGGCTCTATTCAAAGTGGCAGAGTGAAAAGCAGAGTGCATGGATGTTTTGTGGGTATCAAGAGCTCAGTGACTGGCTTTCCGGGTTGTTAAAAACAGTAAATAGAGCTGATGACCACATGCTTCCTCTGATGAAATGAGGAACATTTTAATACGCACTGAATTGGACTGTGACTTCCTGTTTGCACTGAAAAGTTGGGCACACAGCTCGATTCCTTAGATACAATATTAAACATTAACTCATTTATTTATCATTTGAATTATGATTCCTGGAAGATACTCAGGGACTTTACGCTTTGTAATGTGTTGAGGTAAAAAAATAATAATACAAATAACTGCCATCTTCTTTTTCAATCAACTTGCTTGTTTGAGCTTACAAAATTAGTGCAGGTATTAGATTGATTCTATTTATGTGAAATGCATCATAGAGTAAAATACTGAATTATGAGTGTTTTTAACTTTCTAATGTTGTAAAAGGGCAGGAATTACAAAATAAAAAGCATTAACATTTAGGATATGAACCACCCTAGTCAGCATATTCAGATACACTGTATCTGAAAAGGTGTTTGAGTGCTTTATAGTGCAATTTACTGAGATCCACATCCTTATATTTTTGAGCTGGGCTTGGTCAGGCACACTGCTCTTGTGCATACATTCAATTAATCTATTTGATTTGTGCCTAAACCTGTCAGTTTCAGTTTCGGGTGCAGACCCACAAGGTCATGTTGACCATTCACCCAGAATAGTACATATCGTTGCAGGTCAATTTTCCTACATAAGACTTCACCTCAAGAAATAAAAAAAAAAAGTTTTCACAGAGTCTGAAAGTACATTTTTTAGTTGCTATTTGTTTTAGTGAAGTTTCTGTCATAGTTTATAATACAAGCACTGACTTCATTTTACTTGTAATCAGCTATTTTAGTTTCCTTGTTTCCTGTCTCAGGCCTTTTGTCTCCGTCTCCCCACAACTCTAAGCTGGTTGAAAAGGGTTAGAGAACATGTTTTGTTTAATAAATGAGTCATTATATCATGCATTTCTCTGAAGTAAAACAGCAATTTCCACAGCTTCAAAAAAATAAAACTAGAAGGAAGTGATAGCTGTTGTCAACAGTTATCAGATTTCAGCGTTTTTCTGTCTATTTACACGATGACTTTCACAAGGAAGACAATGACATTGTGCTTTTCAAGGCAAATAAGAGCAAGTGTAAAGAACAAAATACTTCAGACAAAGCATTCAATCATATACAGTGGTGTGAAAAACTATTTGCCCCCTTCCTGATTTCTTATTCTTTTGCATGTTTGTCACACAAAATGTTTCTGATCATCAAACACATTTAACCATTAGTCAAATATAACACAAGTAAACACAAAATGCAGTTTTTAAATGATGGTTTTTATTATTTAGGGAGAAAAAAAAATCCAAACCTACATGGCCCTGTGTGAAAAAGTAATTGCCCCTGAACCTAATAACTGGTTGGGCCACCCTTAGCAGCAATAACTGCAATCAAGCGTTTGCGATAACTTGCAATGAGTCTTTTACAGCACTCTGGAGGAATTTTGGCCCACTCATCTTTGCAGAATTGTTGTAATTCAGCTTTATTTGAGGGTTTTCTAGCATGAACCACCTTTTTAAGGTCATGCCATAGCATCTCAATTGGATTCAGGTCAGGACTTTGACTAGGCCACTCCAAAGTCTTCATTTTGTTTTTCTTCAGCCATTCAGAGGTGGATTTGCTGGTGTGTTTTGGGTCATTGTCCTGTTGCAGCACCCAAGATCGCTTCAGCTTGAGTTGACGAACAGATGGCTGGACATTCTCCTTCAGGATTTTTTGGTAGACAGTAGAATTCATGGTTCCATCTATCACAGCAAGCCTTCCAGGTCCTGAAGCAGGAAAACAACCCCAGACCATCACACTACCACCACCATATTTTACTGTTGGTATGATGTTCTTTTTCTGAAATGCTGTGTTCCTTTTACGCCAGATGTAACGGGACATTTGCCTTCCAAACAGTTCCACTTTTGTCTCATCAGTCCACAAGGTATTTTCCCAAAAGTTTTGGCAATCATTGAGATGTTTCTTAGCAAAATTGAGACGAGCCCTAATGTTCTTTTGCTTAACAGTGGTTTGCGTCTTGGAAATCTGCCATGCAGGCCGTTTTTGCCCAGTCTCTTTCTTATGGTGGAGTCGTGAACACTGACCTTAATTGAGGCAAGTGAGGCCTGCAGTTCTTTAGACGTTGTCCTGGGGTCTTTTGTGACCTCTTGGATGAGTCATCTCTGCGCTCTTGGGGTAATTTTGGTCGGCCGGCCACTCTTGGGAAGGTTCACCACTGTTCCATGTTTTTGCCATTTGTGGATAATGGCTCTCACTGTTGTTCGCTGGAGTCCCAAAGCTTTAGAAATGGCTTTATAACCTTTACCAGACTGATAGATCTCAATTACTTCTGTTCTCATTTGTTCCTGAATTTCTTTGGATCTTGGCATGATGTCTAGCTTTTGAGGTGCTTTTGGTCTACTTCTCTGTGTCAGGCAGCTCCTATTTAAGTGATTTCTTGATTGAAACAGGTGTGGCAGTAATCAGGCCTGGGGGTGGCTACAGAAATTGAACTCAGGTGTGATACACCACAGTTAGGTTATTTTTAACAAGGGGCAATTACTTTTCACACAGGGCCATGTAGGTTTGGATTTTTTTCTCCCTAAATAATAAAAACCATCATTTAAAAACTGCATTTTGTGTTTACTTGTGTTATATTTGACTAATGGTTAAATGTGTTTGATGATCAGAAACATTTTGTGTGACAAACATGCAAAAGAATAAGAAATCAGGAAGCGGGCAAATAGTTTTTCACACCACTGTATTTATAATTGCTCACTTAACAGTCTGAGGTTGCACAATGGAATAATACCTGGTGCTGTTGCTTCAAATCTTCCTTTAATTTCCAGCTTGGTCACCATGAGAATAGAGTTTGCATGTTTTCTCCACGTTCTTGAGGATTTTCTCCTGATAACCAGGTTTCTTCCCACATCATAGACATGTGCCATTACCTTAGCTGCTACCTCTATATGTACATCAGCGTGCCCTCAGTCTAGTGCTAGCTCCTGTTATGTACCCAGTACAGCTAGGAAGGGGTTTTGCTTCTCCTAGTCATAGCCATTTTAATCTTTCCATATGAACATGAGTACAGCACATAGCAATGAGTAGCAGTGATATTTAAGGGCAAACTGAAGAGGATCATCATGCAGAAAGCTAGTTCAAAATTGGTAAATCACACATGCAAATCAACTTCAAAGTTGCTATGTTCATAATGGGTTAAACCAGAAACAAATTCTTTATATTAAATTACACAAGAAAATGCTTTTCGTCCTGTGGGTTTTCTGTTATTAACAAAAACCTATTGTGATATTCAGAAAGATGGCTCAACCTTCAGTAAAATGTTGTGATATCTCACAATGCTTCTCATGTGTGTGCACATGCCTTAGCAGTATGTTGCTTCATAGAAATCCCTGAAAAAGTGTGCACGGCTATTTTTTATATTGTGGTCATCACAATGTAAGTGGTCATGCATATATATCATGGGTCTAGAGGGCAAATGCTCGAAAATGGTGGCACTCATGAAACAAACACACAAAATGTCACCAACTATATAAAAAACAAATCACAAAATGGTGATCAGATGACATTGCCAAAATAACCAAATCTATTAAAAAAAATCAAAAGCAAGTGACATTAACAAGCTTATAACATGGTCTTAGCATTTCATTCCTCCCCATTAAATGTAGCTTAGGTTGATTTGAAATCTATAAATCAATGCACTTTGCATGTGGGGTTGGTTGCTTCCTGATGCAGGGATTGTCACCAGTTCTCTGAAAATGGATTAATCTAAACCAGAAGATGGACAGATGGATTTAATAGTGCACACAAGAAATCAACTCAAACAACAGAGAAACAAACCACAGCAAAAAATTACTAAAATATCTAATAAAACAATGGGAAAGAAGGTCTATCAGGCCTTCAGAAGCATCTCAGTTGTGTTATTAATCAGATACGTATAAGACATTAGCAGAAATTCATGTGTCTTTGGATATCTGAGGTAAGTATGAGGTTACACTGCAGTTACCATATTAATATATTGGACAAAAAATGGACTCACCAATGAAGCTTATGGTAAGCCAATTGACCTTGCAGAGAACACCACCAGTGGCATCAGATTAGTAATGCTGGAGTTGGCACAGTGCAGGAAACCTAATGTATTTCTTCCGTCATTTCAGTAAAATTCTGTGCTTGACATTTGCAAAGACAGTAGTGAGATAAAAGTAATAACCCCCTATAGGGAGATTCAGCACCAACAGCAAAGAGGAAGACATTTACTATGAGAGTAATACAGGACTGTGGCATGGCCAAATCCTGACAGAAAAGATAAAAACTAGATGCTAATGTGATGAGATTGTTTTTTGCCCCTAGAATTACCCCAAGGAAGCCAGAAATTAACAAAATTGTGTTTTTTATGACCTACAAGAAATGGTGTACAAAAAGGAGAACACAAAATGCAAAATAACAAACCTTGCTGCATCCCTGAGCCTATCTGATGAAGAGGCTTACCACCAGCCAACCTCAGTGCTATACCAAACACACTCCTTTTCTCACCTACCACCTTCCTCTCTCTGTCTAAACATTTACCTTTTTTCTTCCCGCCAGTTGAGCATTCATAACAATCTTGTACAAACTCTGCATTCAATGACATCTGGCTCTGAGGTGGCATTACACCTAATTCCAGTATCCCTTACAACTTTTACCCACAATTATTTCTGGGGTAAGAGGCAGCCTTTCATTTGCTACAGCAACACCAGGCTAAAACTCTGTCTCTCAATTATCTCTGGTGTCCATCCATCCCTGAATATTCAGTTGTCCTAAGTAGGGCTGTCATGGTCCCATATGTAGACTGCTTTCCATCTAGAGGCCGGGACATGTTGCCACCTATGGTATTTTTTCTTAGTCTCTCTTTCTCTCTGTGTGTGTCTAGAGGACCAGACATCTTATCTCATAAAAGGCCACTTGCTCTCTAACTTCGTGGGAGGGCTTTGCACGCTTTCACCAAGACTATATCAATGGAGCATTCATGATGATACCCCTACCTGTAGCTCTACTGGGGAACAGAGAAGTGTGTAATACACCCCTACTACTCCTGTACTCCCATACTAGCATGTGTAGGACCTTCCTGCTCTCTCTCATAGAGGTCTAAAGTAGCACATAGCCCTTCCCTGTGCCATTCTGGTGACACCTTTACCATGGTTTTGGCAGTCATGCAGGTCTGTCTGGCAGTAGGTGTCAAACTGTGAAAAGCTGCAGTAAATGGAAAATAAGAGGAGTGCGAAAGAGATCATATGTGTTTGGAAAAATGTTGGGCAGAAGGAGTCTGTTAAGGCCTAGGCAACGGTCAAAAGTCAAAGCGAACTTTATTGTCATCTCAACCATATGCAAGTATACAAATAGACGAAATTGAGAAGCTCAGGATCTACAGTGTAACAACATGAAGTGCAAATAAAAAATTAAAATTAAATTAAAAATAGAATTAAAATTAAACATTAAAATTAAAACACAAACAAGACAAGTCATTGTGCAAAGACAAGACAAAGAAATAGCAGCAATATTGACGTGTAGTAAGCAATATGAACATTGATGCAATGTATGGTATTATGCAATCTAGATACAAATATATAGTCACTAAATATGTAATATAATAAATAACTAATAGATAAAGATAATACAGAAATTATCAGTGTATGATAATAGTTGTGTAAGACATGTGTAAAAAATGTCAGGTCAGAATGTTTCACAGCAGAAGGATATCAAAGAATGTCAGAGTGCATTGTCAAAATACTTAAAGGCCAGTGTGAGATTTTCATTTTTTTTGTACATGCACACTAGTCTTTGCAGGAAAGTGGCTTGGAAGTGTGGAAGATCCCAGGGGGCAGCATGGTGTTAAGGAGTCTGACAGCTTGGGGGTTAAAACTATCCTGCAGCCTGGCAGATCTGGCTTGGATGGCAGAATGGTGAAAAGTCCATGTGAGGGGTGTAAGGGGTCCTGCACAATGCTGCAGGCCTTGTAGACACTGCATTTGTAAAATATGTCCTGTAGTAAAGGGAGAGGCACCCCAAAAATGTTCTCTGCTGTCTTCACTATCCTTTGCAGGTGCTCACAGTCGGATATGTTGCAGTTGCCACACTCTCAATGGTGCCTCTGTAGAACATGGTGAGGATGGAAGGGTGAAGACTTGCTTGCTTCATCTACCTCTGGAAGTATAGTCTCTGCTGGGCTTTCTTGATTAGTGATGAGGTGTTATGCGTCCACGTAAGTTCCTCAGTTATGTGCACACCGAGGAACTTGGTACTCCTAACAGTCTCCACATCCAAAGTGGGATCTGGGCGGATGTGATTTTCTGAAGTCCACAGTTATCTCTTTTATCTTGTCAACATTGAGAGATAGATTGTTGTCTTCACACCATGTGGACAGCCGTTCCACCTCATCTCTGTATGCTGTTTTATCATCCCTGCTTATCAGTCCCAGCACAGTTGTACCAACCTCAAGCTTGATGATGGGGTTGATGTTGTGTGTGGCTGTGCAGTCGTGAGTCAGCAGGGTGAAGAGCAGTGGACTAAGCACTCAGTCCTGTGGTGATCCAGTGCTCAGTGAGATGATACTGGAAGTGTTGCAACCCATCCGAACTGACTGGGGCCTCTCTGTCAAGAAGTCCAGGATTCAATTGCAGAGGGTGGTATTCAGGCCCAACCTGCTCAGTTTTACAACCAGCTTTTGAGGGATGATTGTGTTGAAGGCGGAGCTAAAGTCTATGAATGGCAGACATATGTGTTTGTTTTATCCAGATGTGTCAGGGAGAGGTGAAGGGCAGAGCATATTCATCCTCAGTTGACCTGTTTGAGCGGTTTGCAAACTGAAGAGGGTCAGGGGAGGCAGGGAGATTAGTCTTTATGTGTGACATAACTAACTTTTTGAAGCATTTCATGATGATTGGCGTGAGTGCAACTGGTCGGTAGTCATTCAAGTATGTCACTGATTACTTCTTCGGCACTGGTATGATTGTGGTCGACTTGAAGCATGCTGGACTGACGACTGGCTCAGAAATGTGCTGAAGATGTCTGGGAGGACACCAGCCAGTTGACTGGCGCATTCTTTGAGCACACAGCCAGGTATGTTGTCAGGTCCTGCAGCCTTGCGTGGATTGACTCTGGATTGAGTCCTCCTCACGTCCATTAGAGCACCTGGTCAGTGGAGGGAGGTGATGCTTTTCTCACAGGCTGTTTGTTCTGTGCCTCAAATCATGCAAAGAAGTTGTTCAGCTCATCCGGTAGGGAGGCATCACCATTGCTGCTGTGTGGTTTGGGCTTGTAGTTTGTAGTGGTGTAAGAATGGTGGTAAAGAGATAGTCATAGAAGGTAGGGATCACTTAACGGTCAGAGATTGTGTGATTAGCTGAAATGATGTTAGGTGGAGAAATTCCTTAAGACAAAACTACATCTAGAGTATGGCCAGCAACACTATATGAAGAGAGTGGTTACTGATTTAGTTTAAAAGATTTGTTGAGAGTGCAAGAGCAGCTGAAGGGATGTTTATACAGATGTTATAGTGGCAGAGAATAAGAACATTACTTCTGGAAGTTTAAAGTACAGAAGGAAAAAAGTAGTCATTAGGGTTGACAACTTAAAGGAATGAGAAAAAGAATTGATACCATTTTAAATATTATATTGATAGCCGAGGGAGCAGGACTTCAGAAAGTGTTGTGGAGAAATCTTCAGTAAAAATTAGCAGAGTCTAAGTTAAGAGTTAAAACTTTATTGCATAGAATAGAAAATAATTGCAGAGCACATAAAGCCTGTCTCAGTTCATGAAGTGAAACCAATAGTTTGGGTGCGGTTAGTTTTTATTTCAATTGTAATCATAAAAACATCTGTATTTCGTACATAATTATCGGCATCCACTTTACATGTTATCTTCATAATAATTACCTCGTGCTGTACCTGTTTTCATAACAATTACCTCTCCTTGTAAACGTCTTTCTCGTAATAATAATCGATCTTTTCATAACAATCATTAGGACTCGAAGGTCGTACTTGTCGCCTGGTCCGGAGATGACCAACATGTGATCAAGTTTTACATTCCTCACATTCCCCAATCTTGAGCTAATAAAAATTGGAGGCCTTTTAATTGATCAGTCCTCATCAATAACTTGGAACTGGGATGACCCACATATGAAAAACTGAACTGTTCAATTAATACTTGCTTGTTGCACCAGCATACAGTAAGACTAAAATCATAGGCAGCTGTGCTGGTAAGCACAGCATGCAGCTTTACTGATAAGAGGTAAGCTAATGCAGCTGGAAGCAGACGAGAGGCCTTACATGCTATCTGGAACGTATATATACAGCCAATGTTACAGCCTTAGAGCAAAAGCAGTTGTGTCATCAGCCAGTGACGCACAGCCACATACGATCTGACTTACCAATACAGGGGCTACCCTTCATAATCAATTCTTAAAGCTTCTATATAATTCAACCTAAGTAACACAATACAGCTTGCTTTTCATCTGATCATCTGAAATGTTCATAAGCCTTAATATAGAAATCCATCCATCCATCCATCCATTTTCTAACCCGCTGAATCCGAATACAGGGACACGGGGTAATCCCAGCCAACACAGGGCACAAGGCAGGAACCAATAGAACCCACCGCAGGACACACACAAACACACCCACACACCAAGCACACACTTTAAATGCTAAAATGTTTATTTGTTTAAAGTGTTATGTGCTAGGGTGTCAGTTTACTTAGTTTCCTTTAAGTTTGGGGGCATTGAAGGTTTTTTCAAAAACTTGTTTAAACTCTAGTAAGTCAAAAGGCCCAATGTCCCAAAACAAAAACTTGTCTCTTTAGTTCCCTCAAAAACACAGCGTCCTTAGTCCTTTAAAAATGGCCTCATTAAGCCATATAAAAAGATGTCAAACAACTGCTTTTATTAATCAATAGTTCTAAAACCAATAACAAGGCATATAAACTTAAATGCTAGCTAAATTAAATATGTATGTGCATGCTAATATAAGAGCCCAGCGCTGTTAAGTCATGGCACACAGCTGCAGAGTGGTCTGACAGAGGCCAAGCCACTGCTTACTTTGAGGCACGTGTTCAGGAAAATGTCCCTAACTTTCAACAATCAACTTTTAAGCCCCTATAGTGCTCAAACTAACTACTATCATAATATATGGTATTTTAATCTTATTGCTTAAGGTATTAAAGAGCCATAATACTTCTAAACGCCATTTGAGTGCTTATATGTTATATGCACTAGCCTGAGAGCTTGCGCTTTACTCACACAGGCAAAGGTCTTACACGCAGTTTGTTTGGTCTTCTATCAGCACTTTGCATCCTTAAAACAAAATATGCTGCTTGCTTCCTCAAAGAACATGATGACTTCGGCTCACAGCTTTGATTCACAGAAACTCGAAACAAAGTAAGCGAGAAGGACAAGCAGCCTCTCTAGCAAAATAAATGGTGCCTTTTTAAAGTTGCTCCAGGCCTAGGCTTTACCTGGCTAAAAGCACTACAACTAATAATAAAGCATACTGATCCTTAATCAAAATTCTGAACAAAAGTCTTACATATTGAAGGAGTAAAAATAAGGGAGTTTTGATATTTCTTACTTCGTGCATTCATTCGTTTTTTACATGGTTACTTCTATATGGTACTAAATGATGTGTGCATGAGTTGAGAAACAGAAGTATTCTTTTGCAAATAAAGAATGTGCTTATATTACCTTTTCCATCAGTTTTACACAAGTTTCAAAATGTATTCTTAAAAATGATGTAAATGTCATGCTACATCAAATTACAATTAAGTTAATGGAAACATAGAAAGCATACCTTTGCTGTAATTTACTGTAAAATTAAATTCAAAAACTATATTTCATATCTAACAATCCACATCTTAATAGCTAAGGTGATGAACACTATGCTTGGGCTCACTTTCTTCACAATTATTTGTTATTATCAGTCTGCTGTTTGCCTTTAGGAATGTGACATTAGTCTCATTTTCACCTTTCATCCACACAACCCTGGCGTTTTTTACCCCTGAAAATGGAGACTTTTGAAAAAGCTCTCCAGAGCAGTTATAATTCTGAAACGGCTATCTCAGTGTTTAATGTGGATGGGCGAAAATGCAGATTCAAAATTGCAGACTCTTATCGCACTCTGATTTGTTTGTTGTTATTACGTAATCTGTTGGCGAATGGATCCCACTCATTACAACATCTCATTCCCTCATCATCCATCATGGACGAAAACCGTATTCCAACACAGCAGACACAGAAGAGTTATTTTGATTTGCTTACCTGTATGCGTCTAAATAGCATTTTGTATGGTTTGAATGCTGCATACATGCATGGAAGGCAAAGAATTTACTGGTCACTACAGCTTTGCGATAAATCCTGTGGCCAGTGATGTGACAACCCCTTCAAGAATTTTTCCACTGTGCACATGCTCATTGTAGGCAAACTTCTATGTCATATGTGTTTTCCTTCATTTTAATGTCGTCAGCGTTGCTTTCATAAATTATGAGAAAAGGTTAGTGTGGACAGATACCGCTTTCATTTAAAAATGCCATTTTGTGGTGGAGTGTGGATGTAGCCTTAGAGTAGAACATTAATACAGATGTTAGCACTGCTTCTTCAATAGTCCAGAGTTTTCATCTCGAGTTGTGTTCTCAGTTGTTGCCAATGTGGACTTTGCACATTCTTCCAGTGTCTGTATGGGTTTTTTTGCACAAAGGTGTGCAGGTTGGGTTAACTGGTCACTTGGAGTTGTTCCCATGCTTGGGGTGAGTATGGGAGTGTATGACTTGGCCCTGCCATGTAATGCCGCTCTGTTCAGGGCTGTTTCCTGCTTTACACTCAATGCTCTCTTCTACTCTAAACTGGATTACGTGGGATTGAAAAACTCCTGTGGTATTATTTTGTAGTCCTGTTGATAAATTAATTATTCCATTTCAGTCATTATGTATTCTATGTGGTGTACTAAAACACAGAATATCTTAATGTGTAATTAATTATTGTAGAGTAATTAAATGGCCTGTCCTATTCTGGTTTCTGCCTTGTGCTCAGTGGTGCTGGGATAGTCCCTATGTCTCCTGAATAAGATGGTCTGAGAATGTTCGGATTTGTTATTTTACTTTTTACAGTTTGTGGTATTTGGCCGGCTTGTCATCCCGGCCAATACCCCCAGGCCGCCGGATGGAGCCCTCCCTGCAGTATGGAGGTGCCCGGAAGACCAGCAGGGAGTCATGGACTTTGTAGTTTTTATCCTCAGCTCTGCTGTGTACCACAGGGGCCGCAAGAGGGAGCTGCAGGGAGGACCGAAGACTTATTTGTGCCCTATAACTCGGAAGTGCATCAAAGGAAGAGCGACGTGCTTCCGAGGTGAAGAAGAAGGACTTATACCTGACCCGGAAGTAAAATTGAATCACATGGACTGGGGATTGGGAACACTTCCGGGTCAGGGAGAATAAAAGGACTTTGGGAGCTCCCAGACGGCGAGCTGAGCTGGGTGGAAGGGTGGCAACGCGTCTGGGAGTTGGAGGATTGTTTATTGTATTTATTATTGTTGATTTATGAGTATAGTGGAGGAGAGGGTGCTTTATGCACTGTGGCGATTTAATAAAGTCATCGTGTGGACTTTTACCTGGTGTCTGGAGTAGTGGACAGGGGTTCAAGGGAGCAAGAAAGCCCTAATCTGTCACAAGTTCTATATTTTGTTTTTTTTTCCTCTTAGTTTCTCTCTTTACCTGGTACACTTTAAAAAAAGACATTCAATATGTCATCCAACGTTATGTTTGAACAGTGTTACCTTTGGCATGTCTCATCCAGTTGCATTTTCATATCTCTTGCACCAAATGACTTGTAGTGCTTTTAATATGCCAGGGTTACACACAAGAACATATACAATACCAGTGTGGAAGTTCCAACTAATGTTTAGGCCAGCAGCAGCAGCAGGGTGGTTTTTGGATTTTGGTAGGACACCCACATAAAACACAGGCATCCCAAATGAAAGCGGAACTGGGCAACTGACTGCTGCCCTGAATCTGCACACTTTTATGTAAAGTATTTACGTCTCAAATGAATGCTGTCTTCATAGTTTAAATTAAAAAAAGCTCAAATATAATCTAAAAAGTCATGTTTTAGACAACCTGTTATTTAGAACAGACAACCATTAAACTGTAGCAAGTGTTTTGCAGGATAACACAGCTGTTCTCTCCAATAGTTTTACAAATGATATCTGGTTGAGCTTCTGTGGTTACCCATCTAAATGTTACTCTCAACCTTGTGGCCTTAACTGCCTTTTCTGTTATTTTTAGATGTTAGTATTAGTTTTCATGTTAGTGGTAACATTGTGTATTGTACATATCAGTTGGCTCAAGTTATATTTCATTAGGAATAATTATATTTTTATAACAATGTATGTGCTTATCACTATGTTTTTGTTATTTTGTGGTAACTTTGAACATTTATTTTTTGACATGATGTTATCTCCACTTTTGCCCAGGAGTCAAAATTATATTTTTGTATTAGTATCTCAGAGTTCAAATGCATTAAGACACCCGTGCAGTTGATCACGGGCGATGCATGGTAGAGGGCAGGGCTGCTTGGCTGTCTTTATATCTGGAATGTGGCTTGCATTCTAAAAATAAATTTCCGTCAAAGAAATTACGTTTCTGTGGTTGAGCATAGAGCAAGCACTTCACTTTTTCAAAATAAGTGTGTTTTAATAGTATAAAAGCAACTTGTACATCAGTTTTAATTGAAGTCAGTGTGTTTTTGTTGACATTAAAGGAAACCATGTGTCAAGTTAATAATAGCTAATGTGGGATGCTGATGTTTAAATGAGCAATGAATTAGCATTTACAAGTTTATATTAAGTGAACATTTGAGTTCAGTAAAACAGAACTCTCTCAGAATCTCTGATATTGTCTTACTTCTCCAAACAAGCCTTTGAGCATTGCAAACACTCTCCTAAAAGCAGTATTAGATGAAGATCCCTAACTTTCAAAAATTGTTAGAACAGTTTTTTTTATATCTTTATTCTGCTCCATTAGGGAGGAACGGAAACATCAGAATAGACAAATTTTCAAAACCGTTGTCATGGGAAACCACAAATTCTATGGTAGCCTCATGTTGAACATGAGACAGTGGACATCAGTACATTTTCAATTCTCCAATCTGCAAAATGATGAATAAACATAATTTGTGCCAAAACAACTATGTGCCAGTCTTAGGCTTTAATTGTGAAATAAGCCTTGAGCAATGTTTTCAACATCAAATATTAAGCAATACAGTATTTCAAATGTAAGATAAAAGAGATGCCACAGTTCTCTGTATCATTAAGAGTCTAATTTCATAGAATTTACTGTCATTTTATATATTTCTATGAATTCAGGTGCTATTACCAAAAAATGTAACTAAACTATAATTTAAAAGCTGAAGAGTCAATTGAGCTGGCACAGTGGTTAATACTATTGTCTTACAGCTCCACTGTCCTCCGTTTGAATCTTGGCTGAAATTTGGCATGCGACCACAGTTCTTGCTATCTGTAATATTACAGGTGTCTGACTTTTCTGCATATGAAATGTATATTATGTACAGTACCGTTCAAACATCTAGACACATTCAGAAATGTTCATGTCTTTCATGAGAAATGGATATCTTATTTGTATCAAAATACCATTCAATTGATTTAAAATGCAACCAATACCTTACTAATATTTCTAATGACTATTACTGGTTGGAATGACTGATTTTTAATTTATTATTCACATATGACAGCAAGATCCCATTTTCAGCAGCCTTTCCTTCAGTGTCCTACTGTTCAATTCCCTTCCCTTATCCTTAATTAGTCATTTTAAATGCTAACTGATTATTGGTGAGACCTTTGTAATTAGATTAGCCCCTCTGAAACCTCTTATTCTGTTCACTTGGGGTACAAAGTCCTGGCATTCCTAAAGTTCAATTCTGGGTTCAAAAATGGCCAAAGTAAAACAACAATCTCAAGAAGCATGTCTATTTCATGTGACAGATTGCTAAGAAACTGAAGATTTCATACAAAGGTGTCTTGAGAGAAGTTGGCAAATTGGATCTAACCAGGATAGAAAAAAAGGGCAAGGTCCAGATGGGCAACTGCATAAGAGTATACACACATCAGAATGTGGAGTGTGAAAAAACAAACATCTTACAGGTCCTCAGTTGGCATCTTCCTTAAAGACACGCTATGGTCAGAAGGCACAATAACTGTCTTGAAAACCAAGGATTTTTAGGGCATCAAGTGGATCGACCCTTTTATTCATCGCCAGATGCATTGAAAGAAATGAAAAAAGAAAACAAAATGTGCAATTTATCAATTTTCCCCGATCTGGGGCTTCATCCTGTGATTTCTCTGGCCTCTAATCTGGCCTCTTTTCCTGGGGCACCCAGCTTTTATGCTGGTTGGACAGAAAGGGGTGGAAGTAGGTGTCTTCACTAGGTGGCTTCTCAGCACTGTGAGAGAAGAAGACAAAGTTAGCAGTAGCCCCCCTCTTGTCTCAGCAGGCTATTGCATACCTTAACTGAGCCTGCAAAGGAGGCCTTCAACAAACATGCATAACAATGCCAAATACCAAAGTTATCCACAACAGAGAGAAGATTACTCCAGGATGCTGACCATAATACATTTTTATATCATCTGCCATCCCATGTCTATGTTTATTTGCCCATTTTAATCTAGACTTTTTATTTGTCAGATTCAGATATGGCTTTTCCTTTGAAACTGTGCCTCTTATGCTTGCTGGCTAGAGTCATCTTTTTTTCTGTTACAGGTGGCACTTGTATTTGGAGTGTATTTAAGGAAGAAGCTAACTGAGGAATAGTAAGGTGTTTGTTTCTCGCACTGCCAGCTCTGATGTCCTTATCCTCTTACCCTTTTGTCTATCTGGGCCTTTCCCTTCCTTGTCTCTCCTGATTAGATCAAGTTTGTCCTCTTCTCTCAAGAGAGTAATAGACACCTTTGTATGGAATTCTCTGCTTCTTGGCAATCTGTCACATATATTCATCTTCATTCTACCAGAAAGAGAGAGCTGTTTCATTTTAGCCATTTTTGAACCTAGAACTGAACTTTAGGAATGCCAGTACCTTATAACCCAGAACAGTATGTTGCAGCTGTGCTAAAACAATGACAAAGGTTTCTTTAATAAACAAACAGCAATTAATATAGTATATATATATTGTAGCAGTAGGGGGCGCTAGTGCTCCCTTGAACCCTCAGGTACCACGCCAGACACCAGGTAAAAGTGCTACAATTCTTTGTTTTATTATAAGAATTACGTGCACCAAGCACCCTCCACTCCACACTATTCATTAACCAATACAATAATAATAATCACAATACCAATCCTCCGACTCCCAGACGCGTTGCCCTCCTACCTTCCAGCTCAGCTCATTGTCTGGGAGTTCCCATGGTCCTTTTATACTCCCTGACCCGGAGGTGTTCCTGCCCAACAGTCCACAAGTCCTTATTCCTTCCGGGTCAGGGTAAATAGTCCTTATCTTCACCCCGGAAGCACATCATCCCTTCCGCTCATGTGACTTGGAAGTACTTCCAGGGTATAGGGCAAAAAGAAGTCTTTGGTCCTCCCTGCAGCTCCCTCTTGCAGCCCCTGTGGCATCCAGCAGGGCTGAGGATAAAAACTACAAAGTCCATGACTCCCTGCTGGTCTTCGGGGCACCTCCATACTGCAGGGAGGGCTCCATCTGGCGGCTTGGGGGACTTGGCCGGGATAAACTGCCGGGCACAGTCCACTATATATATATATATATATATATACACACTAAACATTTGTGGTTGCATGGTCATCAGAAATCTACCTAAACTATACATAATTCAGTATTTGTTAATGACTTCCCTTCTTGTTGAAATAATTTTCAGTGCAAATAAGAGCTGTGTCACCAAATACTGTCTTGTTATAGACTACCTGACTAAAAATACATTTTAAATATTTTTATAAGAGCAAAACTCAAAAGGAGGAATGCTTACAGAGAAAAAAGCTTCAGCTATCCCTTACAAATAATAAAGGAAGCTGTGCTTTCTGTGTGATGTTCATCCAGTGTCTGTGTGGGTTTTTCCTCCAAATACTCCAAGTGGTTATTTGACCGTACTAAATTAACCCTGTGTGTGTGTGTACACATGACTAAGCTGCTCTGTGGACTGACCTGCCATCTAAGATTGTATCCTAGTTTGTGCCCATTGCTGACAACAGAGTCCAGCCTCATGCTACAGTGAACTGGAATAATAAAAATGGAAGGATTAATGAATTATTAAAGTAGTCATGGTACATATGTAATGTAAACCTTGTCTATTTTATACATTAAAAAAGAATGAGAAACATCCTATTTATTTAATGAATGCTATTGTTTTTACACGTTAACAAAATATTTAGTTCATATTAAATAATTATACATAAATTTGCATTAAAGAAATATTACACTAAAGCAAAATGTAACTATTTCCTAAAGCTGTGTATTGACAGAGCAGTAATAAAACTGAGTATTGCATAGGATTGGATTCTTCTTTTAATTAGCCCTAAATCCCAAATAAATAATGGACAACGCTTTAGTTTAGGTACGAAAAAATGCATTGTTGTTCATATAACGTTATGTATAAGACCTTAACAGAGGCTTCTTTTGGTCTTAATGTCACTTATAAAGCATCAGTACATTTGGTACATTGGTTATTTATCTCTGCAGAGTGGCCTACTAAATAAGCTTCACTTTGGAAAGTCAGAGTTGGCTTAAGTGAGACATACTTCTCTTGATATTGCATAGTTCAGAATAATGTCCGAATCCTTCATATTCACAAGTAATTTTACTAGCGCATCCTAAGATGTTAATAAGCCACAGCACAGATTGATGTTATTAAGACCAAAAGAAGCCTTTGTTAATGCTTCGTTACATACAGTAGCTGAAGTTGTCTGGATGGGCTTCATCTCTCCTTGACACAGTAGTGAAAAACAATAGTTTAAAAATGGATAGATGGGTGTAAATGTTAATAAATGAATGGATGGAAACAGTAGTGGAGAATGCAAATACACATTTAGCTTACATTTTTATCCAATGTGACATACTGTAAATTTCAACTCAAAGTGTAAACATTTCCATGTTTAAGTTGTGGAAGTAGTTGCTGTCTCAGTGACTCAAGCTCATAAAGTAAATCAATGACAAGTAAACCTGTTGCCAATCAATCTCTTTATAAAAAAAATAACGTCACGTGAGACAAGGCAGTGAGACAGAAGGACAGCTGCTGTACAGGCTTTTAAATGATCAACGTGCAGAGCAACAAGAAGAACACGCAGCTCAGCAGCAGCAGGAGAAAGACAGCACCTGAACAGACCGCATCTCCTCAGCGTACTTTCAGCCCCATCCACATCCCCATCCCCAATTTATTAAATGTACAAATGTTCTCAGCCTTAAATGAATGAACTTCACTGCTAATATTACACTTGTCAGGTTCATAATTCTTACACAGTACACCGAAAGTAAACAATATTAATATGATATTGAAATAGATTGATATTTCAAGAAGTCAGGCTATTTTTCACTGCTTTTGTACATTTTTAATGTTATCATGTATTTTAGTTGATCCTTCATCACTTGACACTCTTCTAGCAGTGTGACCTTTTAGTGAATTTAGTCATAACTGGACTATATGCTTGTAGTCTGAAAGATGAGGTAATGCTTAAAAAAGCAATATCAGATCCTATCAACTGACATACTCATGTTGTCATTTTAAACAAAACCAACACAATAGTTTCTGGTGTTGAAAATATGAATGTGCTACAGTATGTAATGAAAGGTTTTGTATTTATCAACTAACCTTTACTCAGCCTAAACGTTAAGCACAGAAAGCTGTGGAATTAAGTTATTTGTTGTTTATAAAATGCTTATATAAATAGTGACATTTATGCCAGAGGCCCTCTGCTTTATTGTGTTGTCAGATGACCTATAACATGCACCTAAGCAAATGTGTCAACTAACCCCTTAGTTTCTTTTTTTTAAATGGGAGATAATAAAAGAGCTTCACAAAGTCATCCTCAAGTGCCATTTAGAGACCACAGCTAGGCAAGGATCAGACAATCTAGCCTTTCGGCTCATTAGTAACACTTAAATAGAGACAGTGATGGGAGTTTTCACTTAAAAAATATTTATTTACATGAGCACCAAGAGCAGCAAATATAAGCGATACAAAGAAGAATACAACCTAGGTGGTTAAGTCTTCATTCAGTCCCAAAGGACAATTACCTGATTTTTTTTTTATCAGTACTTGCAATTTATATTCTTAATTAAAATGTGAAAATAGAAAAGTTTCTTGCTGGATAGATTTATTATTTTCCAAGTTCCCAGGAGCTAAGAGACAGAGCTCCATCAAAGTTCCCTTTCAGTTTTAACAAAGCAGCAGGGATATGGAGAAATGTTTCTTGCAAGTGTCCATTTTTTCAGCTAGACTGAGCTCTTTACAAACGTTTAAGAAAAACAACAACTGAACTGATAGTTGAATAAGAGTGACCATTTGAACTGAGAGTGAACTGTTTTTCGAAAAAGGCTGTCCTGTCCCTCTCCATTCCTGCACACACAAAACACCTGGCTTACTTATTTTCATCTCAGTTACCAAAACACTGACATTTTTCAGTTTTCTCAAAACACACAAAATGTTAATGAATCATTATCATTAATTTCAAGGGTATTTTCTGATGTGTATCAACAGCCTCACATACTACCCAAAATATCCTAAATCCTGCTTCATGTTTCAGCTTTCCCAGAATACATTGCACTCGTTTTCAGCTTGACAAGACATTCGGTCTAAGGCCTATCACCTGAAATCTGTCTTCTGATCCAAACTTAAAGTATCCCCTATATATCATCATTCTAGGTTCTTGCTGACTGTAGGCAATCCCCCACATTTGTTTTAAAATTACCCATTTGGATTTTGACAACATCATTAATGGTGGTGGGTTGTTGTTTTTAGCCCCTGGTCTCTGGCTTGCAGCCCCTGATATTTAAGACATCACACCTCCACCTGTTCAATGCATGCATGACTGGCCCCAGATCTTCTAGAGGCCAGCCTTAGTTTTTCCCCATTTAACTTACGTTAACAGCATGAAAACTCAAAGGAAGACCCAGACCACTTTAGTCATTAGAGAGCTGGGACTAAGCCCCTAATAATTGCTGAAGTTAGCAATGCCACTCCTCCAAACCTACTGTCTTTAACAAGGGGAATACTCTAAATAAATACTCTAAACTCTAGATGTTTATTGATGAACAGAAATGAAAACTAAGTCGAATCTTTTATCCATCAGTGTATCTCCATCTGTATGATAGCCAGCTTTTGAATATCTTCACACCCACTTCTCCTTTGGCAAATTCCCAAAGTAGGGTAGAGACCACACATACTGCGAGATCTTAGTATATGTGAAGCACTAAGTCCAAATATAAGTAGCTGGCATTTTTGAGCATTCTCAGACTCTGGCATTACATTTTTAAAGTTTGGTATGCCTAAATCTGATCTTTATGTACCTGTTATTTCACAGCAATCCTACTTGACCCCTAAAGTTTAATTTCTGATTGGTGAGCCCATTCAATGGCTGTCCATGGCTATTTTAGGTATATGATTCAATGAAACATCTAGCAAAGTTCTGAAAGTGTGTATTTTTGTCCCTGTTGCTCCTACTCCTATGGTTTGGTTACACATGTGGGCTTTAAATATCAGATTGCTTTATGTCTACCTTGGTCCCTCCCCATAAGCCAGTTCATAAAAAGGAAGCTCTACCAGAAACATAGGGCTGCCCAATACATAGCTCTGACAGCACTTCTAGTGGCTACAGGCCCCTTCATGACAATGTCATAGTGTTGGTTGATGCTGGAAAAACTCAGCTTTAAATTAGCACAGTGCAAATGTATGTGTGAGTATAGCTGGTAATAGCTTGGCATCCCATCTAGAGATGGTTCCTACCCAAACCTCAATTAAACTAGAATAAGTTTTGCTCTGTTTTTATCGGTGCATCAAACCGAGTCAAAGTTTTTCAACAAGAAAATATTCTCAACTTTAAACCTGATATTTAAAACAAACTGTCGTAGCTCTCCATTGTTCTACCATATTTATTTGTGACTTTGGATAACCAATATCTAAATCAACTTTTGTATTTCCGAGAAACTGAATGTTAAGTAAAAATGACACTCTATCTCAAAAAATGTGTTTATATGCACACAAAGCTCGATGGTCAACAAAAGACCTCAGCTTCCCTGTTTTAGAATGAGCAGAGAACATTTGGGGTTAACCAAATCTCAGATAATACTCCAGTGCTGACAGACAAGTCTCTAATTTTGTTATCAACAACAAATACTGTTATCTTTGTGATGCATTCTCTCATTTTCTATTTGTTCAGCTATGAACTCATAGTGTGAATTTTGCAACATACAGTAGCTAAACCCACGCAGACACAGGAGACCGTGAAAATGAAATGACCAACTCAGGGTCCAGACCCAGCCTCCTGGAGATTTCTTGTAGCAATTTAAATTCTAGGTACAAGCCATCCATTGTTTCATTATGTTGTAAAAGCTTTGCATTGCTCATACCTCTAATTAGACTGGAACATGTATTTCCAAAAATGATTAACGCAGCTGCGTTGTACAAAAATGGACACCTTAACTTGTTGAGCTGAAGAAAGAATCATGTGTGTTTTGAAGCTACTATGACTCGTCTTCAAGGTACAAATACACTTTTAACTCTCTGAACTTGCCACATTCGGTAAAAAGTAATCCACTTCTGACAAAAATGTAACTTGCTGCAGATCAATACCCACGTGCACCTCATATTGACCAGTATAGCCATTGAGTGGAGAACATTATTACTGTACAAGATGCTCCAATGTGTAGAGTCCAGCTAGAAGTGCATGAAATTCAAAACCTTTTACATGATGAAACAGTTGGCATATATTGTACCTACACTCGTAAAAATAATGGTTCTTTACTAGATTGTGTGGTTCCTCGTATTTGCTTGATAAAGATCCACTTCATTTGGGGAAGGGTTCTCTGTATATGAAGCTGGTTCTTTGTGCTTTGAAAAACTTTCTAATATGTAGCAAAAAAAAACATCTTTAATGTATGGTAGTCTACCTTGCAGAAGAGTAATAAAGTAAGAAAACCTGGACTTAGCCTGTGTTGTTTTGGGACAGGTAAACTATTAAATAAACAAATGGGCTTGATGGACTGAATGGCCTTCTCTCATTTGTCAGATTTCTTATGTTATTATGCAACCAGAGTCCTTTTAAATGAGTCATTGGTGTTTCACAAATCAGTTACCATCTATGCATCTATGGATGTTTACTGTATGGAGCATGTAATGAATCTAAATAAATAAAGGTTCTTTCTGAAACCATCATGTGGATGAGTCTTTTGGGAACCAAAATGGCTCCCCTATGGAATCTCTCTGAAGAACCACTCTGGCACCTTTATTTTTAAGAGTGTACTGTAACATAGTGGACACTGCCACAAGACATGCTTATCAGGATTAAAAAAGTGGTGAAGGTGATGGTAATGGTGATGATAATACAATGTTGTGTACTTAATTATGCTTCACCACTTAGGCCAAATATCTTTATTTTTTAATTATATTTGTGACAAATCAAACAACCAGAAAAATATGAAGCATAAGAAGTCAGTTTTTGACCAAATAAAAAGCCAAAACTCTCCATCAATGACCTCAGGGAACACCTACCCAACCTAAAGCCCAGCCCGAACTAACCCAGTAAAGGAGGTCATCAGGAGTTTCAGAGAATAAACATACAGGGAAAGAAATGTAACACGCACTGCCATAGAATAAATAAGGTTATAAATACTATAAAGAGGAGAATCAGAAGATTGCAATACCAACTACAAAGCATACACTCCCTTTAAAATAAAGGCGCTAAAGTAGTTCTTCAGAGTTCAAGTGTTCCTGATTGTTTGTATTCTGCTAGATAGCCAGCTATACTTTAAATATTTGTGATTTTTCCACATATTAAGAATATTTTCAAAGCCCAAAGATCCAGATTCATATGCAAAGAACCCTTCTAAAACACGAATGGTTCTTTTTCATGTGTTCTACAAGGAACAACATGTCCCAGTAAAATGCAATTGTAGAGCCATTATTTTTAGGAGTCTACCTCTAGATCTCTCAGTGTTGGGGTAAGAACATATCTTCAAAAGAAAACTCAATAGATTATATAAATTTATACAGTACATAAAACCTATTTCTCAAGATCCAACATCTTCAAATTTGTTATCAAGTTTTCTTTTTCAGCCTTTACTGTTTCTGCTTGGGAGGATTTTTGCTTTTTTCTTGCTGTCTCACCCAGGATTACCTACTCCTTTGCTCTGATTACTTATAGAGTTCATTCTGGCTCGCTTCTACCCTGCTCAGAAAATGAATGGATATTTGTTTTTCCTTCCAATTTAGCTCTTAGCTTGTTTATCTTTTTTTTTCTTTTTTGTCAAAATTACATTTAAAAATTTCAAACAGCTGTGCCTTGATGCTGATGCTGGCATAGAAATCCTTTGCACTGCTCCTGACATGAATGGTCCACTCCAAACAGTAATCCTTTGTTTCCTGTGTACAAGTCAGATCTTTTTTTTCAGTATGGACATCCCAATCCCAAAACCTAAACATTACAGCTATATGACTAATTTCTTGTGAGGCGTTTGATCAAAGGCTATTTGTAAGTCTTAACAGAGACCTGCTGTGCAGACTAATACTGTGTGTCAACTCCTGGTTTCAGTGATGATGAACTGAGATGGAATGAAAACCAGCAGGCGTGAGCTGGGGCCGTGGCAGGAACAATAGAAAATTGCAAAAAAAAACAGTTATTCAAAATAAACACCAATAAACACAACATGCTTGCTTTATGGGAAACACATACTGTAAATAATAATATTGTAATTCAAAGCTGGTGGTGGGGTGGATAGCTGCTTCTTAATGGTTCTAGCGTCCTGGGTTCTAATTATGGGTTCATTCTGTGTCTTTTTAGAGTTTAGTTGCTTTTCTTGTTGTTTTTGAAGATTTTCTTCTTGGTATTTGAGTTGTCCACTGCCATCCTTAAAATATGCATGTTAGGTTAGGTTTAGGTTCACTTCATGTTGGCACTGAGAGTGCATTAGACTTGCTCCCAATTCAGGGTTGGCTCATGCCTTTAGTCAGGTGCTTGTGGGATAGGCTGTATCCCATATAACTCTGAATATTATCTTTTAAATAAGAGATGGATGGAATAATGCAAGGATTTGCCCATTTCACTTTAATTATGATATAATAATCCTAAAACAAATATACAGAGGTGCACAAAAGTAGGTTTACAGTTGTTCATATGGAAAAATATATGCAGGCTGTGATTATTACAATAGCCTGATGATAACAATAATAATAAGAAGAAGAAGACAATTAAGAAGACACATAATATAAATAAATATTAAAATTATTTATAAATAAATAATAATACAAGAATAAACTCTGTGTTATACTTGCAATTATAAACTTACTTTTGCCCACCCCTGTACTGTAAATACTGCAAAAAGTGCAAAAAATCTTATAAGAAATGTTTAAAAAATCAAATTTTCTAAAATGGATTTAGCATTCCGACTTTGTTTGATTTTGAAGAGAGAGCACCAAAGAAATGTAAAGTTATCTTACTTTTTTTGTGTGACTTTCTTGCACTTGGGCCAATATGTGGAAATAAGGAAATGTTTCTCACCATGTTTTGACCCAGAGCTCTTGAACTGCTCGGCACCTCCCTCTGTGCATATTTTTCTTTTGGTACATTTAATATTGAGGAATGTGAAGAGAGCAATAACTTACCAGTCACTGAGACACAGAAGTAAAGTACAACATCAAAAAATGAAAGCAGGAAAATCACAAGAATGTAAAAGGAAATGTCTAGCACAAGATTTGAGAAAATGCATACTCAGAAAAATCCTTCCTTATAAAAAGTGTGACTAGTTGACTTCTCCATTTTCTTGTTTCCATCCACAGTAAAGTAAATAAGGCACATGGTAAAAACATTCTTTCTTGATTTAATTCCTGTCTAGAGAGGACCTTAGGTGATCTTTTGTATGTATTTCTGTACTGTTAGTTAATTTGATTTGTACATGGAGAGGTTCAACCTAAGGGCAGAACAACTGCCTCTGAACTCAAGGGATCTGAGTTTTATTCACAGTCTCGTCATCGTTTACGTGGGCTTGGCACATTCTTTCTATATTTGTGGAAGTTCTCCCCATATAACATTCACTTTCTTCCCACTTCCCAAAAATGCGTGTTCGATTAACTTGTGACTATAAACAGTCCAACTGAGTCTGAATATGTCTATTAGTTAGACTGGCACCATATCCAAGGTTAGTTACAGCTTTGGAATCAGTGCTTTTGGAACAGGCCTTAGCCCCGAGCACACTATACTGAAATAAATGGGCTTGGAAAATCTACATTTGCATTTATTTATTTAGCAGGTGCATTTTTCCAAAATGACTTACAAAGGATGTCAACATAATCAAGTAAATATCAGTTAGGGGGACAGTCTAGAAACAATTGTTATGGGACAATAGTACAAAATTGACCATTGATAGTGAAGAATTGAGAACAAAATACAAGCGAGTTACGATTCTTAGATTAGAAAACAAAACAGCTAATATCAGTTAGACAGAAATTCACCAAGTAGGAGTCTTCAAACCCTTCTTAAGCACATTGAGGGAGTAAGAGTTTTGAATGGAGGTGGGAAGCACTTGTATTCAGAGTCTAATGCATAGTTATAATTGATTCACATAGTCTGATTTCTGTTTTATCTGGGTTTCTATTAATTATATTTTACATATGCATATTCTAGGCATGTAGTAGGGAACTGGAATTAATTGAGAACTAGAAAACTGTTCTGTATTTGTAATGTATGGCAGACTGAACTTATAAAGGATAGATTGATCGATAGTTAGATACTTGTCAGTTTAGAATTGATCAGAAGTAGAACATTTAGAAAGATTTTGTCTTTGTTTCAGCTAGCTGACCCAGTTGTCAGTTTATTTTTCAATTCAGTTTACTCTTGTATAGCACCTTTCAGTGAGTGCAGATGCAGTGGTGTGACATCCTCCCAGATAAAATGCAAATACAAACTTTTCAGATCACTAATTACATAGTGAGTACACATGAAGACATAGATGTGTTTAAATAGACAGCAAAACAAAGTAGTTTGAAAATGATTGACATAAATGCAACCCAATCTATCCATTCATAAATTGTTGAACTTATCCTTTTATTAAGATGGACAGCTCACTTCACTGAGTGCAGGTGCAGAGCACTGTAATAAGTTTACAGGTAGATACAAGTAAAAATCAGATAAATTACTACTTACATACTTAGAATACATAAAGTTGTAGATTTCAAGCAAAACTGATAAACATCAAGATAGCTCAGCAATATCTGTCCAGTTGACAATGTAGAAGAGGAAAAAAAAAACTCCACGTCACTAACATTCCTGAAGAAAATTAATCTCTGAGGGGTCCTTGGTTAATTATAGCAGGGGTGGTCAATGACAAAGTCAAACAGTCACAATCCTGGAGATCATGGTCACCTGGCTGCCCACCTGCTTCTTGTCATTTAAGATTAGAGTCTGAGCTAGACTGTCTAATATGATGACAGAATCCTTCTTTCTGTTGATTCCAAGGCTCCCAGTATCAGAGATGTCTTTTCCATTTCCAGAAAAACAGCTTGACAGTACAGCAGCAGGATAATGAAAATCAAAATGGAACGCAGGAGTGATAGCAATGGTTTAAAACTATTGTAATATCTATATTTTTGCACAAGTGACTAACAAACAGAGATGCATTATGCACAGCTAATCAGCAACTCTAATCATGGCATGCTTGACTAAACTGGTGGTCCTTCAGCCTGCATTTAAAAGCTAAAACAAAATAGGCATCTCCTATATAAGCAAGCAGATCGTTCCACAGCTTTGGGGACCTGTAACTAAAAGCTTGACCTCCTGCTGCTGTTTTCTTAACCCTTGGAATCCTTAGTAGGCCAACATCCTGAGATCTTAATACACACTCTGGTTTGTAAGTAATAATAAGTTCAGATAAGTAAGCAGGACTTTGGTCTTTTAAGGCTTTATATGTAAGAAGAAGAATTTTGAAATCTAAGCTTGACTGGAAACCAGTGTAAGGACTTGAGAACTAGAGTTACAGTCATATGAAAAAGTTTGGGAACCCCTCTCAGCCTGCATAATAATTTACTCTCAACAAGTATCTATCTATCTATCTATCTATCTATCTATCTATCTATCTATCTATCTATCTATCTATCTATCTATCTATCTATCTATCTATCTAAAAGATAACAGTGGTATGTCTAATCCAATAAATTTAATGTCACTGCTGAAATACTACTGTTACCATAAGGCATGTCATATATTAAAAGGAAGTTGCTACTTTGAAAGCTCAGCCAATTATAAACAAAAATCCAAAGAATTAAGAGGGGTTCCCAAACTTTTTCATATGACTGTATGTGTTTGCACTTTGTAGTTCTTGTAATGATTCTCGCAACAGCATTTTGAATTAGCTGAAAGCTGCATAAAGGAACAATTTCAACAGCTTGTGAATAATGCATTGCTGTAGTCATCCTACTATAAATAAATGCATGAATCAATTTTGCTGTATTTAGAAAACGTCTTTGTTTTCCATTATTTTTAAAACTAAAAACTCATGTTATGAATAGTTTTGTAAAGTATATTTTATAAGAAAACTCTAAGTTGTGTATCGATTTGGTAAAACTTAGTGCTTAATTCATCTGAGATAAAAAGTGACAGAATACTGTATGTTGCAGCCTGTGTCATTCTCCCTAATAACTACCTTTTCTGATTTCTTTCTGTATTCCACTTGTGTGTGTTTAGTTTCTAGCAGGTCTTTTATTCTTAATGTTGGTCTAAACTACAGACACTTTCATAGTGCAAATTTATATCTGAAGGACAATGAATATTTGCCTCTTTCTCCAAAGGGCATTTAGCATGGCAGTATTTATTAGAAATTAACTCCTGTATTATAACATTGCTTAATTCAGTGATTTTTAACAGGCCCGTGAAAGATTACTAGCATTCTTCATTACAATTCAAATTTTTAAATGTCATGGGAAAATAAAGCCCAGACTGTCTGCTACTTCAGAATTGGCAAAAGCATCGATAAAGTGAAGCCTGCAGAATGTGTTTAGGTAAGTCTCAAAACAATCACATACTCAAGGGTCATCAGCGGAAATTAAGAAGAAGCACATTCAATATGTAAACCAGCAGGGAATTATGAGAATCTGGAAAACACTTTTGAAACACTGGGAAATTTTTTAAAAAGTCTAAACAAGAAACAGCAGCAACCCAACTTATAGCTACTCAAGTGAGCTCACTGAATTGAATGGCATTCATCTGTAAAATGTCTTAAAGGCTCTTAAAAAGAACTCTTATTAAATAAAGAGTTTAATAAGGCACACAAGTTTTTGATTAAGATAGCCTGCACCCAGTTTAATCCTCCAGGCAATAAAGTTCAGTAGCCAGATTGTATACTGTCTGAAAAAGAATAATGCATTCAGGCAAATAGAGAGGACAAAACTATATAGATAGATATCATATAGATATAGATAGAAATCATTCATATAAACAAATTTCAGTAAAAATGGAAATGAAAGTGATCATATCAAGGCACATACTGTATCTTGCATAGTCAAAGAGAAAATCTACATTGTTCTGCTAAAAGAAGCCTTGTTTAGAGAATAAATTTATTGCCATAATGCTATGTTTAAAAAGAGCTACTGCTTCAGGTTGGACTGCAAGCCAATAGTCTAATTGTGCAGGGTGCACCTGTAGTGGAGCATATAGAGCAGCCCTGCTGTTTTAGGTTCAAGCCATCCAGAACCTTGTTGAAGTCTGCAAAGGTTTCCTAAGCCTGGGCTCCTCAGTTCCAGTGTTCTGAGCAACTTAGTACTGGGTAACAAGTAGTTTCAGATGTCACTCCTAGTGATGAACGAACATTAAAACATTAGAACAATCTAGATGAGAACAGGCCATTCAGCCCAACAAAACTTGCCAGTCCTATCCACTTAATTCTTCTAAAAAACATCAAGACTAGTTTTCAAAGTACCTAAAGTCTTACTCTCTACCACACTACTTGGTAACATATTCCAAGTGTCTATGGTTCTCTGTGTAAAGAAAAACGTCCTAAAGTTTGTGCAAAATTTACCCTTAACAAGTTTCTAACTATGTCCCCTTGTTCTTGATGACCTCATTTTAAAATAAATGTCTCAATCCACAGTACTGATTCCATTTATAGTTTTAAACATTTAATTCATATGACCTTTTACTTAAACTGAAAAGGCTCAGCTCTTTTAATATTTCTTCACAATTCATCCCCCTTAGCCTTAGAATCAGCGTAGTTGCTCTTCTCTGGACCTTTTCTAGTGCTGCTATGTCATTTTTATAGTCTGGAGAGCAAAACTGCTCATAGTACTCCAGATGAGGCCTCACCAGTGCATTATAAAGCTTGAGCATAACCTCCTTGGACTTGTACCCCACACATTTTATTTATAGGGCACTTTACATTAGTAGTAAATCTCAAAGTGCTACATAAAAAAGTTTAAACAAAGGCAAAGCAAGATAAAAACAGAGATAAAAAAAACAATAATTAGTAGCATTCTTGCTAATAAGCTTTCCTAAATATAAAAGTCTTTAGTTGTTTTTTAAAACAGCCCTCAATCTGCTGTGTTCTCAGGCTCTCTGGTAGGACATCCCAGAGCCGTGGAGCAGCGGCTGCAAAGGCTCGGTCACCCATTGTACGAAGTTTGGTCACAGGGGGGCGACGGTAGTAGGTATTTGCAAAACGGAGGTTTCTTGTACTGGATTGTAGTGTAAGGAGTTCCTTAAGATATTGTGGAGCGTTTCCATGAATACACTGGTGAGTAAACAGGTGAGTTTGTATTTAATACGGAGGTGAATAAGGAGCCAATGAAGTGACCGAAGGATTGGTGAAATGTGTTCATATGTTTGCACCTTAATCAGGATTCTTGCAGCACTATTTTGAATTTGTTGGAGCTTTTGAAGGCTCTTTCTGGGGATCCCGATGAGGAGTGCATTACAATAATCCAGCCTGGATGAGACAAAGGCATGAACCAGCTTTTCAGCATCACAGAGGGAAAAGTACAGACGGAGTTTAGCTATGTTTTGGAGATGAAGGAATGCATTTTTTCAAAGGTGAAGGACATGTGTATCAAATGACAGATGGGAGTCTAACTTGACACCCAGATTTGTAACAGAAGGGGAGAGGGTAATGGTACAGTCAGTAAAGGAAATACAATTTACAGAGGAACGAAGTTGATTGGGGGGCAGGGGTTGCCAATTAAAATTAATTTTAGTACTGTTCAGCTTGAGGAAGTTCTTGGACATCCAGGCCTCAATCTCATCTAAGCAAGAGGAAAGAGTTGATGTAGGTGTAAAAGAAATCAAATCCAGTCTCACACAGAGGTGCGTATCATCGGCATAGCAATGGAATGAAACTCCATGCTTGTGGATGATGTGACCCAGGGGTAGCATATCCTTCTATATAAAAGCGGTCGGGATTGTCCTTCCGTCCCGTGAGTGGAAAGCATAGAGGTATTCCGTTTATCACAGACTTACTACTTGCAGCTTGCGGTACGAAGCGACATGATGTGAGCAGAGTTCTGGTGCTCCCATCGGTCTCTTGCTTTTGTGCGTGATGCGCTGGAAAAATAGACGAAATTATGTCTCTGGAAATAATTAATGTTGATGGAGTACAAATGCCTCACCGCGTAGTAAATATCAGGGGGGGTTCAAAAGGGCGACCTCAATATAGAAAAAAAGTTTACATTTCATCACAAAAATAACAGAAACTACGAGTATTAAAGTAATACCGCTCAAATGCAATATAACCAAATTAATGAGTTTGTATAAAATATCAAATTGATCTACATATTGAATTGCCTTAAGAAGTGGTCAACTTAAAAGTCGGTCACCTTAAAAGGTGGGTGAGCCTAGTACATAATAAAAAGAGTCGGCCCAAGTACTGATCCTTGTGGGACCCCCACAGGTGACAGTGTGGGTACGAGATTTAGCATCCCCCAAGGCCACATACTCAGCCCTATCTGTAAGATAGGACTCAAACCACTCCAAAGCAATGCCAGAAAGTCCAATTATATAGTGAAGACGATGAAGGAGAAAATTATGGTCTACCGTATCAAATGCAGCTGTGAGGTCCAGGAGGATAAGGAGTGATGGAGAGCCCTGGTCAGCAGCCATCAGGAGGACATTGGTGACTCTGACCAGGGCTGTCTCTGTACTGTGAGAAGTTCGGAAACCAGATTGAAATTTTTCAAAGAGATTGAATTTTTTGAGGTGATCCTGAAGCTGGACCAAAACAACTATTTCCAAAACCTTAGAACAAAATGGAAGGTTGGAGATCGGATGATAGTTTGCTATCTCTTCAAGATCCAAAAAAGATTTTTTTAAATGAGGTCTAATTTTTGCGGTTTTCAAGGCCAATGGGACTAAGCTGCTCTGGAGAGAGTGATTAATGATATCAGCAATAAGAGGGCTTATATTTGATACATTAGCTTTTACCAGAGGAGTAGGAAAAGGGAAATTACACATACTTCCTATGTGTAATACTTTACATTTACTGGCATTAAATTTCATCTGCCACAGTTCTGTGTGTTTGCTGTCCAAGTCTTTCTGTAATAATTTGGAATCTGTTAAATCATCTGCCAATCCACCTATCTTGGTATCATCTGGAAACTTAACCAGCTTGTTATTTATATTAAAGCAGCAGCCCTAGCACTGACCCCCGTGGAACACCACTCTTAACATCAGCCAATTCTGATAAGGTTCCTTGCACCATCACCCTCTGGTTCATGTGTCTGATCCAATTCTGCAACCATCTACAAAGAACACCCTGAACTCCCACTTCTTTTTGTTTGATGCCCAACCTCTGCAAGTACTCACTAGCTTCCTTAAGAACTCGGGGGTAATTAATTTCTGGTACTGGTGATTTGTTTGCTTTCAATTGATTTAATCTGAGCAGTACTTCTCCCTGTACAATTTCCAAATCCCTCAGTGCCTCCTTACAAGTCCCGTTTACCGCTGGGTGGTTATCCACTTCCTTACTTGTGAAGACTTCAGAAAAAATGCAAGTTTAGAGTGTCCTCTTTTTAATTGCCTATATCTTTTAATTCACCTTTACTATTCCTGATGCATTTCACCTCCTCCTTGACTGTTCTTTTACTACTAAAATACTGAAAAAATCTCTTAGGGTCATCTTTTGCTTTATCTGCTATATTTCTCTTGGGGTCGTCTTTCACCTTATCTGCTATATTCTTCTCCAGCTGTCTTTTAGCCTCACTAATTTCCTTCTTAATGATTGCCCTCATGTTCTCATACGCCCTACAATTCACTTTGGAGTTATTAGTGTTATATGCCTTATACAACTGTTTTTTCTTTTGCAGCTTCTTTTTTAATTCTTTATTTACCCACTGCTGAGTTTTTTTTAAATTTCCAATTAATTCCAAATTTATGTATGTACCTGTCCTGCATTACATGTAAAAAATTTTTAAACCTGTTCCACTGCTCCTTGCCTGTCTCCACACTTAAAAGCTTATCCTAGTCTATCCTCCTTAGACTTTGTCACATCTGCTCAAAATTTGCCATACAAAAGTTAAACTCAACAATTTTAGTCTTTGCATTCGCACTCTTACAAAACACTAAGAACTTTATATGATGTTATGGTCACTTGACCCTAGTAGTTCAATCACCTCTACACCCTATCCTGATTATTACAAAATGCAAAATCCAGACAAGCTTCACCCCATGTTGATGTTAACAAACCCAAGCAAGTTTGCTTCACCATGAGTTCAGAGAAATTCCATAAGTGTTTGGAACTTTGACAAATTCAGCAAAATGCATTAAAGTCAATGAGGAAGGTGGAACTGAAATAGTTTTGAATGGGTTATAATGTTTCAGTGGTCTTTAAATTGTCCCTCATTGCTAGATAAATATCTGTCAACTATGCTAGGCTGATTATTGTAGCCAAAAATATGACCTGAGCTGTCAGGCAGCAGTGCTAACCACTGCACCAACATTATTCAAACAACCAGAGACACAGACTGAACGATAACCACAAATAACATACAACAAATAGCCACAATCTCGCAATAAGTAAAAAGTACATCCTTGCTCTCACAGAGTTCCAATATTTGGGGCATTAATTGTCCATGCTACAAAGCAGCAAGCGGCATGAGACTGGCTGGTTCTGGACGTAGCTGGAAGGCCTTTTTTATTTCTGATCTTTCTGTGCAGATCTTTTGCTCTTCTCTCTTCCATCAAGAAAACAGAAACACTTCATAAACAGTAATAAATCTTTCATTAGTATTGTTATTTCACACAGGGTTAGTTTTGAATCTTCACTTTACCACGTGGCTAATTGCACGTGCATTTGGCCAGTATATGAAATGAGCCAATCAGTGCACAGTGATCAATGTTATATATTCAGTGGTAGTACTCATAATATTCTCATTATGGTCAGCTAATGTACCCCTGAAATAAAAATACTATGACTTACTGTGTGATCCTAAGTGAGTTGCTTAACCTGCCAGTGTCCCACAAACAGAAATATGAAAGCATTTCTTCTTTCTACATTTATATGTCACATTTAATAAAATCATCATCCTAATGGGGTCCATGTTTGTTATGTAAATTGTCTTGTCCCTAATGGCTCTGTATTTAAGTTGGATGCTCTCAGATTTCCTGAGCATCTAACCTTTAACAATTGTATACACTACAGTGGCAGTGATCGCTATAGCCTCCAAAAGGCTACATTGTGTACCATAACTCATACACCTCGTATTAGACAGAATATCTGACTTCTCTAATATTTGTAAACTGTCTTTTACTTAAAGTTAGCCCACTCACAGCTTAAAGGCACTGGGTTTGCTTGTTCTCTTTGCATCAGAATGCTATTTTCTCCAAGTATTTGTCTTCTTCACACATCCCAAATATGTGTGTTAATTTAAATAATATATTAGAACTGGCCTAGTTGTGTTTTGTGTGTGTGACAGTGATTCACTGTCATGACACCTAGGGTTGGTTTTAATGCTTGCTGTGACCTAAATTGAAATGTGTGAGTTCAGCAATAAGCTTACTTAATAGTTAATGAATTTATTTTAGAGAACAAAGGCAGAGTAGCTAACAATGTAGAATAGCAGCTTTAAAGGCTTACTGTATTGCTTACATTGGTCAATTCTATGTTAACATCGTCTTACATCACAGTAAGTGAATAGCCCCCAATATAAAGTGTTATCGATGCTTTGAAAGTTCTATTAGGACCTTGCAAAACGTATATTAAGATCTCATGACAAAGCAGTATAGTAACCGACTAATTGCTGCACCAAAGAAACCAATGTTCTTAAGTGTTACCAAAGAACAGTTTTAACGCTGTTCTTATGTGTTACCAAAATATATATTTTTTTACACTATTGCTGTTCAATTAAATAAATAAATGCTTATTCATTTAGAAGTATATGATGCATTGTTCTGTACTCTGCTGTTACTTTCTTTCATTTGTAAATTTGTGTATGTGCTGAGACGATCTTCAGAAAAGAGAAATACATAAGAGGATATTGAATTGATGTGGTAGATCTTTATTGAGAATGTGCAAGTTTTGGGTTAGCTTGCTTCTGGACTTCTTAATAATTTATTCTTGTTTGAATGTTCTGTTTACACTTGTGCTCTTCAATCTCTCTCATTGTTGTATTACGCACACGTGCTGTAAATGTAACAAAACACATCTTATTTTGTTGCATGGATCAGAATCTTTAAGGAACTTTCAGTCACTTTGTACATAACTCCTGGCAACAGGCTCTGTCATGTGTGTTGTTCAAATCACTTTAATACAAACCATCATATCCTGTCGTTTTTGCATTCAGCTTAGTAGTAGTGAACTTACAGTACATGCATGTCCACCCAACAGAGGGCATGGTGACACTACAGTATTACAATTGATACTAGACTGCTAAAAATAAAGGGGCACTGTCACAGCTGGATCTGCTATCAAGGTGACTTGGTTCTGCACCCTGGGGTCCTGCTGACAAAAGGGCCTCTATCTATGCAAGAAACAGGAAAGGTCCAAGTTCACTGATAGGCACTCATAGCAACACACTGTCCAGCATCCATCCACACTCCAATTCAGTTACCTTACAATTAATGCTCACTGTGACCCAAATTGAAATGAGTGAGTTCAGAAATATGCTTAGTTAATAGTTCATTAATTTAGCTTTGGAGAGATAACATACAGTACAATAGGTAATTATTTAGAATGGGAGCTTCAGTCCATACAATGTCCATTCAAAACAAAATGATGCCAAAAATAAGAATTGGTGGGGCATGATCATAGAAGGGGTCTCATAGGTCACTTTTATAAGACTGTACATTTGATGTGTTATCAAAGAGAAAGACAATAAAACAGTAAGACAAACTGGATGGTCTCTCAAGACAAGTGGTGCAGTGCTGTTTTGCCAAAAAACTATACCTGCTGTATACTAACATTTGCAGTTTAAAAATAAAAGTAAATGATCAGTGTGGACAGTATGGGGCTCTCCAGCTCTACGAATCCAAAACACAGACAGACACAGGGTACAAGTTAAAAGCACAAAGACACTTTATTAAGAGAAACTCTTCTTTTTACAAGAATTTTCCACCACTGCCACAAGTACCACAATAAACACAAGTACAATTCTTTCTTTTCTTCTCACCCTGTCTCTTGGTCACTGCCTCCTCCACTTTGTCCACCTTCCACCCGACTCTGGATCCCTGTGAGGTTGGCAGCTCCTTTTATTTTAGTTGCCCCCGAAGTACTTAGAAACATCTGCCAATGTGGTCTGTCAGAACTTCCGGGTGAGGCAGAAAACCCATGATGCAGGGCTCTTCAGTCCTCGCAGCACCCTCTGGTGGCACCCACAGCACCCAACAGGCTGAGTTAAAGAACTCCAAGTCCCATGATGCCCTATCAGAAACTGTTGCACCGTGGCAACCCCTGGGAGGCTGCCATCTAGCGTTCCAGGGAAGACAGTACCCTTAGGAAGCTGCCTTTCCCCATCCTTCCATCTCCTAGGTATCCTGGCTAGGTAAGAATGCTGGCTGTTTTTAACATCAGTTGAACAAACCATAATTACCGCAGTTGAGACTAATAAGTGTGCTGATATTGTTTCTTCTAGCAGCAACAAGTGGGCGGAGTGGTGGCTGTGAGGTAGATCTGCACTGGTAATCGGAAGGTTACTGGTTCAAATCCCGTAAAATGCCAAAAGTGACTCTACTTTGTTGGGCTGTTGAGCAAGGCCCTTAACCTGCAATTGCTCCGTCCTGGGTATGACATTAATCTGCATCTAGCACTGCAAGTAGGCCCTCCGACCTGCTGGGAAAAACCTGGGTGTTGGTGGCAGAGTTGGCACTACAGCCACCATAAAAAAATCTCACACTGTTCCATTCCATCTGAACTAGTGTGGTGCTGAGGTGTCACCCGTCGCATGGCTGCATTCAGGTCCTAATTTGGGATCCTGAGGTGGTTTGTCATGTGGTGGGTGCAGCAATGTGCTGTATAATGTTGAAGACAACCAGGCCTCTGCAGGAGATAAGACCCACCAAACAGCGCCAAACTTGAATGATGCCATCTCTCTGTAAGGTTTTATATTTTACTGAGTGCAAATAAGTAAAACCAAATCATTCAGTTACATATTACCTTTTTTTCCCCACAAAGTGTCATAATCCTTTTAAAAATGTTAAATTGATGTTTGTTAACTGTGCAATCAGAAGAAAGTTGACTTCCCACAAATGTAATGTTGGGCTTATCAGTTACATTGTAAAACAAAAATCAACAACAAAGGGAGGTGAAGTTGACCGAATATAAAGTTTTTTGTTTTTTTTCTACTTCAATGCCTGTACCCAATTTGTTATTGATGTTTATGATGTTCATAATATGTGAGCATGTGCATATGCGTGGTTGGGGGTCTCTTCAGTTTCTACACACTGGGGCACTGAGTGTCAACTGAAAAACTGGATGTATTACTTGCTGTACAGTTTATAACTAAGCTACACCGCCTGCTGTTTGTATCAGCGGACTGACTGACGTTTGTCTCAGCAATATTCTATTGTTTATTTTTTGCAAAATATGAATGAATCTATGTCAGCACAGTTTATAGTGCTATTGCCTCACTGTCCTACATGGCAAAACTTGAATTCCAGCCATGCCTGTGTGGAGTCTATACATCACAAACACCCAACCCCATGTCACTATGGGTTCTTCTCCAAGTTTTCCAATTTTCTCCATACTTCCTAAACAGCATCCATTTAGATTAATTGATATTTCAAAACTGTCCAGTATGAGTGATTATGGCTGTGTCCTGTCCAGTTCTGGGTGCTACCTTGTGCCCAGTGCTGCTGGTATAGGCCTCACCTGCCGGTGAACCTACAGTATATTTGAGTAAAATTGGTGAAAACAACAGGTGGATATTCTTTTATACCTAAGTATTTAAGTGTTATTTTTAACTGATATAGTGCCCCATTAACTGATATAGTTTAACCCCATTAAGTCTTTATACCTTTGGCTGATTGTTTTATATTGCATCCTCATAAGAGGAAATCTGGTTAATAATTTAGTACACACTGCCTAAAAGGCACCTATTTGTCACTTCCTGCTATATAATAAAATCTTAATAAACCCTTAGCAATAAGTGACTAATAGATGCATTATAGGAGACCCTTAAAGTGTTTGCAATATTTGCAGGCTCACTCCAGAGTCTTAGTGACTTACATTTCATTTTCAGTTATTCATCACTCACATCTCTGTTTTTTCATTTCTTTAAAAGAGACTCGCCACACTTGTTGTGAAAGATTTTTTTAGAAAACTTGAGCTGAATTAAACTGTTGGGCTGAGGGCCAGCCACTTGATTTCACAAATGATAAAAATAGGTAGACCTTTGTAAACCGTCTTTCTTGAGAGTTAAGACTCCATCTCTGCAATGCTTTTTTAGTCCCATACATAGCATAGTGAAAGTATTGTAATGTGGTCAGAATTCTGAGCTCAAGTTTTCAGTAGATTTACAAGTATATGATAATTTCCGGTGCAGTGTAGTACATGATCATCTCTGGTGCAGTGTCTGATTGTGTGCATGTCTGTGGCCTGCATAGCTTGTGGACAAGTCAACTGATTTCTGTCAAGTCTGCCACTGTTTTTTCAATCATGAAACACTACAGTCCCATTGATTCTGAGCGCAGTCTGCTCGCAGGAACCTTCATCTGACTGAAAAACTCAATTTTTTGACTGGCACTACTCTTTTGAAAAATTATATGAATTTCATTCAGAGATTTTTCTGTGTTTCTAACTGATCTGCTATCATAAGTTTACTACGGATAAAGACTTTGCTGTCTATAGCATTTTACTTTTTGAACAATTTTCAAACAAAATGATCAAGAATAAATAATATTTTCAGTATTTGTTTTTGAAGTCCTTTATATCCTTATATATCTACTTGCCTATTTTCCATCTATTGTCTCTGTGTCTGCACTCAGTGAAGATCTTTATGCAAAAATAATCTGAATTCAAATGAATCAGTCATATTGTCATTTAGATTTGCTGCAGTCAAGTGGGCAATGTTACTAGTTTTATTATTTATAAATCTGGACTATGGAATACAAAGGTGCCCCCAACAACCATGACATGAGTATGTAGAAAGCTGCATGACCTCTTTTTGCAGATTTTCTTCTAGCATTCAGTACAAATTAGAACACGTAGTGATTCAATGAATGATCACTCATTTTTTTCTTGATTTAATTTTTGGTGTGCTTTTACCTTTTCATTTTTTTTTTCTTACATTTTTCTAGGGTGGTTCTCCCTTCTCTCCAAGTGCTGTCATCAGCCTAAATCAAGCAGAAGAAAGGGCCATCACTCTGGGGAAAGAAGTTGGCTGTTTCACTTCATCCTCCAAGGAGCTTGTTTCCTGCCTAAAAGATGTGCCAGCTGTTCAGCTGAATGAAGCACAGACTAAAGTAAGGCACTCTGGTTCCTTCTTCATCGTTACTGTCAGATGCCATGACAGTATTCTGCTTGTAGAGTTCTCCTTTACTTTAAAGGTGAACCTCTTTCACAAACTGATCCACTTTTCATTAATTATATGTTTAAAACGTAGAGATATGGAAATAATAGTTCACTATACTATTAACATGTGGCAAAAATTAGAATTTCAGCTTGTCTCTCTGTGTTTTTCATTGTTCATGTTAAAAAAAGTGAATATGGAAAGTAGGCATATAATGTCCTGTGATAATAAAAACTTTTTTTCCATGTCCTGAAATGTTTCCTGCATTTCTAAAGACTAAATTAATTTCATTAAGCTGTCAGTTCTGAATGTTGCACATATGCCCTTTTAAAGTACTTACATGAATTTGCTGTAACTTTGTGGGTTTTCTTTTTAAATTATCTTTAAATACTAAATATCTTCCCCAAAAAATATACAATTTGATTTCTAGTCAATTGTCCAGTTCTATAATAAATACTATCATAAAATCTGCTCCATAATTCAGGCCTTGGGTAGGCAAAGAATTGACTTTGTCCTCTCTAGATATAGGTTATTAATCACCCAGGACACACGCTTACTACCTTACATCTGGCAGAGTGTCTCACAATTTCAAAATTATGAATTTGAAAGTTCAAAAACAGTTTTCAGTTCTAAGTGATGTGTGTCAAGAAAAGCCAAAGCACCTTGATTGTCTGACTGTTCACTGTTGTCTTTAAAATGACAGACAGACTGACAGATATTACTGACCCCAAAATGAAATTGGAGTGTTTTGTTAGCCTACATATAATAATAGCAAACAGCCAAACACAAATTTTGCAGAATTTTAAAGAGTAAAATAATTAATATGTCTCTAATCTCTTTTAAATTAACTTATTAAAATATCAAAAAAGTTTAGCCAGAATATATATATTCTACAGTCTGATGGGAGTTGCTAAAAAGATCTTAAAAAGTGTTTCAAAACAACCTTGTGCTGAAGTTGCTTCACAGTTTGACTAGGGTGTCACACAGAATGTGTTCCTATGTCATAATTGTTTTAGCACCCCTGGAGAGACTAAGAAAGTCCCCAGAACAGAGCCAACCCTTCTGATTAACTTGTTCAGTATTTTGGCATTTCCTTTTTTTGATTTTGATATACTTTATTAATCCCCAAAGCAAAATTGTCTTTTGGCATGAACTTTGGGCCTGCTGCCTCAACATGCCACTGTGTGAAAGGCCACACACATTACACATTTGTATTATGAGCCTCTAATTATTGTACATTATTTTGATGTGTCTTTTTTTTCTTTATATTAGATATTGCATAACTTTAATTCTCTGATTCCTTATTTCTTAGAATTTAATATGCACTATATGACCAAAAGTATGTGGACACTTTATTGAGTTCAGGCATTTCCTTGTTAACAGGTGCATGCAGTCAAGCAAATAGCTACTCTCAATTGACAAGCATTGGCAGTAGAATAGGTCGTTCTGAAGAGCTTAGTGACTTTAAACGTGGCACTATCATAGGATGCCATATATGTCACAAGTCAGTATGTGAATGATATTATTGTGAAGAAGAAGTGTCTAGGATTAACAACAGCTCAGCAGTGAAGTGGCAGACCACACAAATGCAAAGGATGGGGCTACCAAGCCCGGAATCGCAACGTGTGTAAACAATTGCCTATCCTGTGTTGCATCACATGCAGTAGAGTTCTAAACTCCCTCTGGAAGCAACATCAAGACAAGAACTGAGCGTCAAGAGCTTCATGAAATGGGTTTTCATGGCTGAGCAGCTGCACACAAGCCTAAGATCACTATGTTTAATGATGAGTATCAGTAAAACACATCCTAATTAAATTCTGGATCAGTAGAAATATGTTCTCTGAAGTGATGAATCACACTTCACTATCTGCCAGTCCGATAGATGAATCTGGTCTTGGCTGGTGCCAGAAGAACGCTACCTTCCTGGCTAAACAGTAACTACTGTAATATTTGGGGTGGAATGATACTGCTGTTTTTCAGGGTTTGGCTAGGCCCTCTTGTTTCCATTGAAGGGTTCAGTTAATGCTACAGTATACAACGACATTTCAAACAAATCTGTGCTTCCAACTTTGTGACAGCAATTTGGAGAAGGCCGTTCACTGTTGAACTGTGCCTCTGTGCACAAAGCCAGACCCATAAAGACATGGAGGTATGGGAGTGGCCTGCACAGAGCCCTGACCTGAACCCTTTTCAGTACCTTTGGGATGGATTTATATGCCAATTGTGAGCCAGGTCTATTTGTCCAACATTAGTACCTGACTTCAAAAAATATGTTTTGTCTGAATAGGTATAAATTCCCACAGAAACACTCTAAAATCTTATGTAAAGCCATCCCAGAATAGTGGAGGCTGAAATAAGCATAAAGGGGGACAACTCCTTATTAATGCCTATGGTTTTGGAATGAGATGTCCAGTAATAGGTCAGATGGTCAGGTGTCCAATCAAATTTTTGGTCATAGAGTGTATATGCATCAATTAGAATTTTAGTGTTTTGATATACTTGATAAAAACACTTGAATAATATGAATGGTAAAACACTGGATAGAAACGTATATGATCAGAAGAGATAGCCCAGCAAAGCAGGACATCAAAAAGCTAAAAGAAAATTTCTGGGGTCTTACTAGTAACTAAGATTGAATGTTTTGTGCAGCTCATGACTGGTTGCCCATTTAAAAAAGTTAAATATGTCTTCTGCTCACCTATCATATCTCTGCATTCTTTGGCAAGTTAAGTCTACAACCCAACCAGTCTTTCAAATTCATGCTCAGTGGCCCACTGGTATGGACAGAATTTGAAAGTTACCCTGATATTACTTCTGGGATAATCCCCAGAAGTTCTTCAATGTTCAGGGACCCTTGATAATAGTCCAGAGCCAATATGTTCAGAGCTCCTTCCTTTAGAGCACCAGCTCATACATATGGACTGTTTAATGTTCAATACTAGTTAATCTTCTGATGCTACTTGACACCTTTGGGAGCTCTGCTGCCATCTCACTAGTCCCTGTTACCTCTGCTTCACTTTGGTGGTCTTTTGTGAATTAGGCACTTGTAGGAGCTCTCTCTTTCTATGCATTTAACAGTATTGGATCCCACATTTGAAACATGGACCCTGATAAGCCTGTTGTGTACTCCCCATATCCCAATTTTGTCCTTTGCAACCTGTCACTCCCCTTATGTTATGAGATTGGGTTAGCATGAAATCATAGCTTCTTCAGTTATGGGCTTTGTAAAACTATGAAAGAATATCTGTATGCTCTCTCTTTTGTTAGAAAGTAAAATATCTAATAACTAATCTTTTGTCTTTGTGTTTCAAATAGTAATTTCCACTCCTTGAGGTTATGGGCAAGTAATTAGAGCCAAATAAACTATCCATGCTGTCACATTCATGGAATACAAAGCTGTTGTCTATTAAACACTGGTTTCCTGAGTAATGAATCATTCTTTAAAATAAGGAGTTGATAGATATGAGCTTTTTTCTGTTATTTTATAGCTGTTGGCAGTCAGCAGCCCATTTCAAGCATGGGGCCCAACTGTTGACGGAATAACTGTGCAAGAACCACTATCAGTGGCTTTCCAGAATGGCCGCTTCCAGAAGGTTGACCTGATGATTGGCACTTCATCAGAGGATGGTCTTATTAGCAGAGCAAAGAAAATCAAGGTAGGCTGTTTAATTTTTGCAGCTTGTGTGCAATGCTTTTGGCTTTGGGTTACGTAACACAACACATAAAATGACATAATATAACTTATACCTGATTAAGCCATTTCAGGGTTCAGGGGCCAGAATCCAACATGGAAGCATCAGATGCAAGGAAAGAATCAGTCCTGAGTAGGGAACCAGCCGAGTGCTGGTTTACTATTGTGGATTTAATCTCGCTAATACTAGTTTAGAGGCACCATTTAAAATCATGACATGTCTTTATGGATGCGAGTGGAAAACCGGAGTACCGCTAGAAAAACTAATAGAGACACAGGAAGAACATTCAAACTGAGATAGTTACTGGATACCTCATTTTTACAATTTTTTCTCTTTTTAGCTATGGTTGTGTGCAGTTTACATGCTCAGACTTTCCATCTCTATTGCCTTAGCCTGGTTGCTCATCAGATGCTATTTACCGATGCCCTTTTATGATAATGAGTTTGAATGCTGCTAACATTTCTAAGCATTTTTGACAGTTTACAAAACTTGACCAAATAGAAATAGTACACTAATGTCTGCAACCCACTTCCTCTGCCACAACCCTCTCTTGATGTTTTAGACTTCCCACAATGAAGCCATTAGACAAGCCTCCCTCCTTCTAAAAACTGCAGTTATTGTAGGCGTTGTGGTGGTTGGCCCGGACACAGACAGGCAGACATCATGTTGTCATCCAACACACGTTTATTTACACTATTATTTACAAAAGTCATATAAGTGCCACACAAACCCCCACAAGTCCCCAAATACCTGGCCACACAATGCCTTCAGTCTCCTGTTCAGGCCGCCTCCTTGCCTCCTCCAGCAAGCTCAGTCCACTCCACTCTCGCCTCGAATGAAGGGAGGCGGCCCCTTTTATCCACACCCAGATGTGCTCCAGGTGCTCCCCGGCAATCTCCCACCGACACGCCCCCGTGTGGCAGAAGTGCCGGCTGTATCCCCGGAAGCACTCCGGGTATCCCTGCTTCTCTTCCCCCCAGCACTTCCTGGTGTGGCGGAAGTACTGAAGTCCAAGGCTCCAAAGGCATGGGGGCGTCCCCTGGCGGTGACCATGGGCCCCTACAGGGTGGAGCTTCAAAGCTCTGTACCCGTGGCCCCCAAAGAAACCAGGGCGGTCACCCCCAGATGGTCTGGGGAAGGCGCAAGCCCTCCTTCGGTCCTCCTGGGCGTCCCAGCCGGGTCGCCACCCCAGCCACCTGCGACAGCGTGTTGTTTGGTATTCCCTCACACCTACAACTCTGCTTTTAGGATGGTGACATGTACTTACATTTCTTCTTCTGAAGAACGATCTAGAGTAACTTTGAGTCTCTTTATTATCTATTAATGATACATTTAACTTTAACATTAAAACACACAGTATCAAATTTAAACTATCAAGGTCAGTTTTGCATTAAGTCAGCTCCCCCACAGCATCCAGGCGTGAATAAGATCCCCACTCCAATGTATCCCTTAAAGAGAGACCCTCTTGCCTTCCTCTCCTCCTAAATGCAAGGCAAACACTTTCTCGGGTTTCTTTTAGCTTCCTTAATGCAGCAATTTGATAGCTGATAGCGATAAGAATTTGTTTTTTCATGAAGAGACAAATTGTTGCTCTTGCATTTCAGCAAAGCATAACTGTATTCCTGGCATAGCCAGTTTGTCTGGTGTCATGTACCGCTGCTTGCCCTGTTACCTTTGATTATTTGTTTGAACTCCTTCCCTCAAAACTAAAGAAACAATAAACGTAAAAAATAGCAATAAAGAAAAAGGAAGACTGTTGAGGCTTATCAGCAGCCATATCACCTGCGCTTCAGAACAGGTCATCCACCTAAAGCTAAGCATGTTCAGGCCCAGGCAGTATTTGGATGGGAGACCAGCTAGGACAGAGGTGGGCAATGTTGGTCCCGGAGGCCACAGTGCCTGCAGGTTTTTGTTCCAACCTAATTGTTTAATGAGAAACCAATCCTTGCCAGTCTCACACCCTATTTAATTTTATGGCTTCTTAGTCTGCAATGTTAGGTTCATACATCATAGATTTTTTTCCAAGGATATCATCCAAATGATTTGAATCCTAAAACTGATAATTCTGTGTTTGTCACACATTTTATTATTTTATAGTAGTTCATGATGAATCCACACAGGTGTAAATGAAAATAAGTTAGATGTTAAAACTGTTGGCTCCTTTGTCATGTGTATCTTATTTTTAATAAGAAGTCATTAAAACGGTGAATGCAGCTGTTTCAAACTGAAATAAGCAATTAAGGGTGAGAAACCTTAACGAGTGAGACCACTAAAATAAAGCTCCAAAAAGTCAATTCAGCAACAAGTGCTTCATCAGCAATAATTGACTTAAGAAACTCGATTGGAACAAAAACTTGCAGCCACTCCAGGACCGACATTATCCACCCCGATCTAGGAATAACTGGGTTGCTGCTGGAAGAGGTATTGGTGAAACCAGCAGGGGGTGCTTACCCTGTGGTCTGTGAATGGATCACAACGCCCCAATGCAGTGATGGAAACACTGTGCTGTAAATATGGCGCCGTCCTTCAGATGAGACCTAAAACCATTGTCCTTACTTTTTGTGCTTATAAAAGATCCCTGGGTATCTTTCAAAAAAAGTAGGGTTTATCCCAATGCCGTGGATGAATTGCACATCAAGGCCTCATCCATTCTGGCTCCCAATTATTCCCTGTCTCTAATTGGCTATCATTCTCACCTCTTCACCACATAATAGCTTATGTGTGGAAAACATACTGACGCAATAATGGCTGCTGTTGCATGATCCAGTTTGGTGATGCACATTGGTAGTGGATGAATTGGTTCTTTGTCTATGTAAAGTGCTTTGAGTAGTGAGAATAGCACCATATAAATGTAATTAATTGTTTCTATTGTTATTATTATTATTATTATTATGTATTAAAACATTTCACTTTGGCATTACCTTCAGCTTTTCCATAACTTTTTAATTTGCCCCAATGTTGATTTGTACTTTATACATCTGGGCAAAAATATGCCTTTCATTCTTGTGCATCAATAGACAATATTTTCATGTTTTGTTGGTGTTTCTGTGAAGTGTGTCCTGAAGCTATGGTACACAAAAGTGGCTCTTACTATCCCCACACTACTACTTTTTTAGGTCCACTGGCGATCCTAAATTGTCACTAGTGTGTGCTGTATGTGTGTGTGCGCCCTGTGGTGGGCTGGTGCCCTGCCCAGGGTTTGTTGCCTGCCTTGCGCCCTGTGTTGGCTGGGATTAGCTCCAGCAGACCCCCGTGACCCTGTAGTTCGGATATAGCGGGTTGGTTAATGGATGGAATGCTGCATGCATGCAAAAAATGAAAATAATTTACTGGTTACTAAAGTTTTCATTGTACTGTTAATCCTTAGCATCCCTTCAAGGACTTTTCCGGTAATGTGTGTACGCCTAGTGTAGCCGTACATCTGTCATATCCTGTTAGTGTGGGCAGAGATACTTTCATAAATGATGGGAAAAAGCTGATACCGATGGAGATCGATTTTGTTTAAAAATGCTATGTTTAAATGAAAAAGTAGTAGTATAAATGTAGTTTGAGTTATACTAAAAAGGAAAATTGTGCGAGCACTGAAACAAAACTCAATGGAACTTTCAGCCACCACTAATATTCAGAAAACCTACAATGCTGTAAATGCTAAAGGGATCAGGAACTGTTCTAGCAAGATGTGACCCCACACATCCAAGTGTTCCATTATTTGATATATCAATGAAAATGGCAAAAACTTTGCTGCCTTAGGCTCTATTCTAGAATCTTCCCTTAGTGCTCAGTCTTGTCATTTTATGTCTGGGTGAGCAATTGTTAATATTTTGTGTACACCTTTCTAAACCCAAAAGAATTAAAACAAAATACAACAAAATGATCAATAAATGCATACATTATACTGATAAGTTAAAATCATAAAACCACGTAAAATAATTTTAAAAGCTGTTTATAGGTTGAATTGAATTTAGTTTTGTTAAGTTTGACTTGATTGTAAGGAATGTTATGTTGTTTTTTTTTAAATTCAATAAAAGATTTTTAAAAAAGCTGTTTATGTACGGGCACAGTAAACACCTACTGTACATTTTAAGTCTGTCTTTAGAAATCATCCATGGTGGACTTTGAGGAAGACTATTCCACAATGTTCAAGTAGAGATTTAAACAGCTCTGTTGCCCACTGTACTAGTCTTAGGAACAGCAAGGAAAGGGCTCATGTGAGAAGATGAAAGTTGGTGGGCTTTTGCAGATCAGGAACATAAGATGGTGTTTGATTATACACAGCTTTGTAAGTTAGAAGGATTGTGTTTTAATATGTAATTTAGTTGGTAAGCCATGTGGTTTCTTTGGAGTAGCACTATGGCTTTCTCAAGACTTTGTGTGACATAGCCCTCTAGTAGCAGAATTCCAGACATAACGCAAATTTTTAAATTTAGGCTGTAGCCCAGCCTAGTTTTTGCAAAGGCACTGAGCAGACACTCAACATTTGCCAAAATGGTCTGAGGCAAACAGCATTTCTTACATAATTTTCACAATACTATCATTATTTAATTCAAATGACAAAAAAGAAATACAAATACAGTATAATTTTCCTAGTTTATTTTGTTCAATAACCGTGTATATTCCCATCCTGGAAAACTACACTACCAGAACCCCTCACTGTAGAATTATGCATTCAGGCTTTTGGACTTATTATGCTGCAAGCGACAGTAGACATTTGCTTATCTGCCTGTTGAGGAAAAGACTAAGGATTTTAAAACTGACCAGTTAAAGATGTATTCCTCCCAGATCAGCTATAATGTCTGCGTCTATATTGCTCTTGAACATGCTTAGATCTACTATTAGGGTGACCTGCGGCTCAAAAGGGTCTTAGCATATGCGAGAGAAAAAAAAACAAAAGCCTAATGATTGGAAAACTAAAACGTTTCAGCTACAGTGTATATAATCCTCTAAGCAGCACACACCCGTACCTCACTTCAGTCCTTAGATTTATAAGCTTATCCAGTTAGACCTAATGAAGAAAAATATGATACCTGATTGGTTGATATGGGTGGGGCACAATTAGAGCAGATATCACATAGGTCACTTTAATGAGATTGATGTCTGCTGCCAAAACAAGTCCATATGAATGGTTGTTCTAAACAACTGCCCAGAGATGCAGTAACTACAAAAAAATGAAATAACAAAGGGATGCTAAAGACACTGTTTTGCTAAAAACTATACCTGACATTTTAAAAGCACTTTGAGCTACTGTTTGTATGAAGATGTGCTATATAAATAAATGTTGTTGTTGTTGTTATTTTCTGAAGTCCTTCACATTTCATTATTTGTACAGAATTTGAACCTTATATCGATGCCTGTATACTCTGTGGGTCCTCCACATTGTACATGCAGTATTTAGAGAACTGACAACTGCAAACTGGCACAGTGCATGTGAGTGTGACTTTTGATGGATCTTGTTCAAAAAGCGGATGCCAAAAAGCAGACGCCATCTTGTTCAAAAAGTGGACACCACTTGGTTCTTTGACAGTAGAAAGCGGACACCAACAGTATTTTGGTGGACATTTGTTGTTTACTTTACTTTTGTTGCTTACTTTCGTATCTCATTGTTTGACTTTTGCTCTTAACCCGTTCTATTGCGTGTCATGGGTTTTATTCAGTTATTCAGATAAACAACATGCTGTTCGGTTCCTGCAGAGTAAAGGCATTCTACACGTTTCAAAACTTTGTAATCAAGGGCATGAAATGAGTTTGACACTTAATGATAAGGAGGAGAAATGGTGATGTTATCAAAGATCCTGTTGTACTTCCATATGTCTAAGAAAGGATACATGTTTGGCACCAACGATATGCTGGAAAGGACTTATTCGAGCAAATAATGCTAGACATTACTATGTTTAATCCTCTGTAATGTAGTTTAAGATTATTTGTGTACTAGTAGTAAAATATAGAGAATTGCAACAAAAGACAAGTGGCGTCTGCTTGCTTTAAAAACAGGTGGCGTCCACTTTTGGCATCCGCTTTTTGAACAAGACCCCCTTTGACGGATTGGCATCCATTACAGGACTTTTTTCTTCCTGACAATTGACGTTGCTAGGACAGATCCATGTGCAGCTGAAGCGGGTTCATTAATTTGATAAATGGGGTGCAACACATTTTAGTTATGGTTAGCACTACAGCTCTGTCACTTCTAGGTCACTGAATTTGATTTCTACCCTTGCTAGTGTTAGTCTGTAGTTTGTTCGTTGCCCCCATGTTACTACAGGTTTACTGTTCGCATACAAGTTATCTGCCATATCACAAAGTTGTGCATGTTAGGGTAATTGGAATATAGAGACTGGATAAATGACTAAATTAAGCCAGTAGTGTCCGGTCCATGGCTTGTTTCTCTGGTTGCCCAAAAATGGAAAATAAGCTTCAAGAAATAATAGCTATATGGTTAAATTTGGGTAAACACCATGTCATAGGGATGCATGCTGCTTCCTCAGGGTTCCACAGAGTTTCATTTCAGGTCCAGTCACTGTGCACTGTCTGTCAAGTAGACAGGAAAGATTTAGTGTAAAAGGATCAGGAGATCGATGAACACTTAACAGCTTAAAGACAGACAAATATCAGGAGGTCACGAAGACCAAAACCAATATGACAACCAAAAATTAAAGTCAAAAAATAAAATGCTTAAAATTTGTGGCTCATAGATCAAAAGAATGCTCTGAAAAAGCATTCACAAAACTGCTACAATATCCAAAATGTACCTTCAGTGTGACTCCAAGTTTAAAAATTGTCACACAGATGATGTCATCCAGTGAGGCTTCCAGTAACCGTCCCCTAGCAACCCACCACTGAGACAAAGCAACAGCAGTGTGAAATGGTGATGACCATGTCAAAAGAAAATGGTGCTGCAAAAATGAGTAGAAATTACGTGTAACGTGTTCATAACATAAAATTACATTGGGTCAAAACAAGCAAGAAACGAAGAACTATGTTATACGCAGAATGCAAAAAAATTATAATAATTCTAGAAAGGTTTTATTGCATATGACACAAATGTAAAAAAAAAAATGAACGGCCAATTTCATGATACTCTGTGCACTGTGTGATTTTTGTGTGTCCTTCATGCATTCATCTAGGTTATTCAGAGGGACTTTGGTTTCCTCCCTTATTCAAAACCTGCGGAGTCAGGGTGACTCTGATTTAGCCTGGTATGAGTGTGTGTAGGTGTTCGTGAGTGTGCATTACTTGCTTTCTTCCTGTAGATGACAATTTCTCACTTCAGTACTTCAGGTTGGCTCACCCAGGCTGACAGTTAAATGCTTTCTTAAATGATAAGTTTATGTAGGTCAGACTAGAGTTTGGCCCTCTCAACACTCTAAAAGTCCCTTAAACTTGAAAAAATGATACACCTTAAGAAGAAGATAGATAGGCATGCATCTCTTATCCAAACAGTGTGTCATTTCCAGACTCTGGCAGGATCTTTGCCACTGACACACTGCTTATGAACCTCTGATCTGGGTGGGTGTGTGTATACAGTAGTCCTTGCAGTGCTCTTAAAGTCAAGTGCACACTAAATTTTTAAGACTAACAAGTCATGTTTGTGGTTATACACTGTCACTGAGCAAATTATTAAGAACATTATACTAATAGTGGACAAGACCTTATTTTCCTCTCAAAACAGCCTCAGTTGCATGTGGCATGGATTTCAAATGATGTTGGAAACATTCCTTTGGGATTCTGGTCCATGTTAACATGATTATATCACACGATTTCTACAGATTTGTCAGTTGCATATTTGTGCTGAGAATCTCTAGTTCTACACATCCACTGAGGTCTGAGAAGGCCACTTAGGAACTCATTGTCATGGTCATGAAAGCAGTTTGAGATGACTTTTATTTTGTGACTTGGTGCATGATCATGCTAAATGTAGTCATTAGAAGATGGGAAAATTGTAGACCTAAAGGTCTCCACATGGTCAGTAGCAATACTGACATAGGCTGTGGCATTAAAGCAAAGTTTGATTGGTATTAATGGGTCCAAAGTGTGCCAAGAAAACATTATCCACCTCAATACACCACCACGGCCATGATTGACACAAGGTAGGTTGCGTACATGGATTAATACTGTTGGGGCAAAATTCTGACCCTACCATCTGTGTAGCTCAACAGAAATTAAGATTCATCACACCAGGGCACATTTTTCCAGTCTTCAGATATCTAGTTTTGGTAAACCCGTTCCTCACTTTTTTATTCCTGGCTAAATGCAGTGAAACCCAATGTGGTCTTCTGCTCTTGTGCATTCTTAAATATTATTTTGCTCACCATAGTTGTACAGTGGTTATCCTAGTTACCGTAGCCTTTCTTTCAGCTCTGACCATTCTTCTCTGACCTCTCTCATTAACACAGTATTTCAGCCTGCAGGACTGCCACTCACTTGGCTGTTTTTCATCTCATTCTAAGTAAAGCTTAGAGAGATTGTTGTGTGTGAAAATCCAGAGATCAGCAGTTACTGAGGTACTGCAACAAGCCTGTCTGGCACCAACAATTATACCAAGGTGAAAATCATTGAGATCACATTTTGTCTTTATTCTGTGGTTTGATGTGAATATTATAGTACCTGAAGCTCCTGACCTGTATCTGCATGATTTTATGCATCAAGCTAATGCTACATGATTGAATGATTCGGTAATTCCATGAATAAGAAGGTGTATAGGTGTTTATAATACTTTTCTAAGTGAGTGTATTTCACAGCTGTAATCTAGGAGGTGTAGTGTGAGCTTCATTATAAACTCCTTGGATGATTGTAATGATGTGTTCAGTTCAGTGAGTTATCAGCAAATATATTTATCCAAAAATAAATATTTACTGTTGGAGAACCAAGTGCTGGATATTTGAAAAGGCAAAGTCATGAATCGGATACGTAAACAAGCAGCACCCAACACTATTGCACCAACGTTTCTTATTATGGGCTAATAAAACTCAGATTTAGAAAACAAATCAAGTCAAGACATTCTAAATAATTGCTTTCCTTAAGAGACCACAGAAATGTTTATTTGATGTAAAGGTCGGCAGAGAACCAACAACAGCATCTCATTCTTAAATGAGTTGGTGTTCTTTATATCACAAACTAGCAAAATACCCGCGCTTTGCAGCAGAGAAGAAATGTGTTAAAGAAGTTATAAAAAAGAAAAGTAAACATTTTAAACATAACATTGGCTTTCTATTCATTTGCATAAGCCCAGTCCTTCACCAGAAATTATTTAATGTTAGCTCAGACCCGGCACTTAAAAGTTTCTGTCGCACTTTTGCTGAGTTTGTGCCTAACACTATTCTATCCCTGACCATCTCATCTTCGTTTGCATAAGCACAGTTCTTCACCAGCAATTTTAACTCTGTTACAAAGTGATCAAAAGTGTCGTTTATACCCCGCATCCTCTCATTAAACTTGTATCTCGCGAATATCGTATTCGTCTTAGGCATGAGAAACGGCAGCAGCAGCGTGTCTATAAACTTAATTCAAACTTACGATTTACACCGTGCTTTGTTTCCGCAGTAGTGCACTTATGAATATGCTTGTATGCATCACTCGCTTCATATTCTTTTGCTGCCTTCTCAATTGCATAATGCATTTTTTGTTCAGCACTCTTTGGAGCTCTTCCTTGTTCTCTACGTACTGCGTTCACAGTCAATTCACGTGAGCCACTCTCTTGTGTGATGTTGCGATGTCCACGGCTTTATTTAATGTTAGCTATGACCCGGCACTTAAAAGTTTCTCTCGCACTTTCGCTGAGTTTGTGCCAAACACTAGACCATCTCATCTTCGTTTGCATAAACACAGTCCTTCACCCGCGAATATTTACCTTATATGGGCAGGCACTCAATTACGTGGGAGGCGTGATGATGCGGGACGCAACTCCGCCTCACACGACGACCGAGCTCCAGGCTATGGCCGTATATATGGTCGAAATTAGGTTCCAGTTATGACCGTTGCGTGTAGAATTTCGAAATGAAACCTGCTTAACTTTTGTAAGTAAGCTGTAAGGAATGAGCCTGCCAAATTTCAGCCTTCTACCTACACGGGAAGTTGGAGAATTAGTGATGAGTCAGTGAGTGAGTGAGTCAGTCTGTCAGTCAGTCAGTGAGGGCTTTGCCTTTTATTAGTATAGATTCACATTTGCACTGCAGCAAGCAAGCAATAGCAGAGCATCTCTAACAATCAGTTTAATATACAGGAAAGTCTGACATCAGAAATGTGATAGAAATATTGGGAATAAAGATTAAAATAAAATTATTTTTGAAAAATTAAGGCCTAGAAATAAATATACAGTACTTATACACCTTACTGTTCATGAACCCAGAGTCTATCATGGCAACACTAATGAAAGGCATGAAGCAGGCCCTGGACAACACTCCAGTCCATCTCAGGGTCTACTCACACACACACACACAGAGCTAATCAACCTAATATGACTGTCTTTGGGGATAGCAGATGCAGAAAAGAATGTGTAAACTGCCTATGGACAAGGACTGAGCATAGGATTCAGTTTCAGGATGCTGGATGCATGAAGGTGCAGCACTAATTCTTTTTGACTGTGCCACCCAACGTAAACACCATCAGAACTAAATCCAAGTGTATCCTTTACAAAACTGATAATCTTCAAGTAATGTCAAATTCAGTGAGAGCTGTTAAAGTACTGGTGCCATGGGTCCTGCAGCAAATAACTCTCCTTTGTGCTCCTTTGTAGGGTCCCTTACAAAAAATGTACTTGCAAGTGACAATAAAGCTAAATAATTATATAAAAACTTAATACTGTAAGACCTTTTCTGTCAAAGAACTTAATTACCCTTTTAACAGAGACATTGTGTAGATTTCATATTGCCCTGTACCTCACATTCATCATATGATGACCTTTACGCCTAAAACAGCACAATTCAGGAGCCTCCATCCTAAGTCATAATCTTGTGTCATTAGTAATCTTTGCATTTTGTCCTCTAATCCATGCCAGCTGCGTTGTCCCAATTAATCATTTGAATTTTCAAAGCAAATGGTAATAGCACAATAACAAGAAAAGGAAAGGTAGTGCCTTTAAGGCTAAACTAACCTACTCTCTTGAGCAGGTGGTCAACTTTGGTAGAAGCATTGTCCTGTGGTCTGTATGGTCCACAAATAGATGACTTCTTCCGGGGATGCCCAGGCTTTATAGGGGTCTGACTGGAAGGGAAAGTGTCCAGTTGCCCTCACTGGGCACCTTGTTAGCACTTTGGAGGAAAAGAGAGACAACACAGTTAGCAACAATGTCCTCTCTCATCCTGGGGTGGTGTTACATACTGTACCTCAGATACGCCCAGAAGACAGTCCTCTGAATCCAACACAAACATCAGGTCTAGTCAACTTTTTTCACAGGGCTCGATCATTTCAGTTAACAATGGCATTTTATATTGCTGTTATCAACACTTTTTAATTATTAGGCTTTAATTGAATTAAGAATGTTAATTTAGATTGTCTAGAACTTAATGAGGTGGCACAGTTGTACAGTGGTCAGAGCTAATACCTTACCGAAGTGAAGTCTGCATATTCTCTTTGTGGGTTTTCCTTTAGATATTCTGGCTTACCTTCCACATCCCCAAAGACCTGCAGATATTATTTTAATTGGCAAGTGTAAGCTGGTCTCATTATGAGTGACCATTGGTACATACATGAATGTGTATTCCTTGCACCCTGTCTAGAGTAGCTTCTTGCCTTTATAAATGCTCAGGAGGACAGGTAGGCATCGCGGCCAGGATCATTTCTTGTCCGACCCAGAACCCATAATCGAAGGATGGACAGACTGTAGCCACTTCCCAACTGGTGTGACTTTTAATTCCTATCCTGGCAGGGATACCAGAAGGATGGATGGACTGGTTAAACCAGGAGGCAGGGAGCAATTCATCCCCCAAATTAATAGGTGGTGTTCCTCGCAAGTAGTTGTACTTTGGACGCCAGCAGGACAGTGTGGGAATTGGAGTCCAGAAGTGCAGTCCTCTAGGAGTGCTTGGATGGTGGGGAGGATGTCCCTGGGTTCTGTATGACCCGAAAGTGCTTCCAAAGTTCCAGCTTAAAAGGAGCCCACTGACATACCTCAATAAGTCACTGTCGGGAGGCAGTGGGTGACACTCAGTGGAGGAGAGAAGAGAGAGAGTGAGCATTTAAGTCTGTATATTGGCTGTAGTAATTGTTATTTTTGAGCTGTATGGATTAAAAATCCTCCATTTGAATCGGGAGTTGTATTGTGTCTTGCGTGTCTGGAGTTTGAGGACTTGCTGGTGCCCCCTACTTCTCATACCTTACTGCTGAAATAGACGCTGACACACTGTAAATCTCAATTGTATTAAGTATATTTGAAAATTTAAGTTTCTACATATGTGGAAGTTTTAAAAATTTAATAATGCTATATACTGTGTGTGTGTATGTATATATATATATATATATATATATCACGTGGGGTGTGCCTTCCGGGTTGTTTTGGGATATATATATATATATATATTCCGCCACGCTGGGGCGTGGCCAGATATATATATAGATATATATATAGACTTTTGAGTGTTTGGGGTTTGTGCGGGTGGGTTGGCACCCTGCCCAGGATTGGTTCCTGCCTTGTGCCCTGTGTTGGCTGGGATTGGCTCCAGCAGACCCCGTGACCCTGTATTTGGATTCAGCGGGTTAGAAAATGGATGGATGGATGGATGGATATATATATATATATATATATATATATATATATATATATATATATATATATATATATATATATATATATATATATATATATATATATACTGTACACACACATACATGAAAGTGCATTATTTGATGTCTTGAAATTAATGTGTGGCTTGTGGAATGTGTGATCTTTGTTGTTTCTCTTGATGACCGTATTAATATGTATATGCAGGCCAATTCAACTTAGTTATTTTTAATACATTATGCAAGATTAACTCAGATCCCAAAACAGTAAACTTCTCAGCAATAACGTCGTCAACCTTGATAGGAAACTTGAAAGCAAACTCAAAGTATTTAAGCAGTCTTTATCTGAGTTCCTGAATTTTTTTTTTGTAAATGAATAGCTGGCTAATGTGATAACAAATGCTGATGTATGGATATATTCATCTGGCAACAGCAGCCACGCACACGGAAACCACTGCACTGCCTACACAGATGTGCAATACTTGGCTGTCAAAAACAAAATAATACGTCAATGTTAGTATTTTTTAATTAAGTACTGAACAAAGGGTAACAATAGTACCAAAGAATTATACTTATGAGTTGCAGGGTCAGTGAAATGGATGCATTATTAATTCAAAACCTAATTCCATAATACTCATTATTTCTAAATTTAAACATCCATTTTCTGAAACTGCATATTCTAGTTCAGTGTTCTAGTGAGATGGAGCCCACCCTTACACCAATGAGCACTATCTGAAGTCAATTCTTTGACATATACAGTATGCCCAAATCCAGCCAAGCATCTTCAAGAAATACACTCATGCATGAGGAGAACATGCATGGTCTAAGTCAGGGGTCATCTGCTTCTGTCCTGGAGGGCCACAATGCTTCAATATTTTTGTTCCAACCCAGTTTCATAATTAGACACCAGTCCTTGCTGATAGTGGGAGCCGTTAATTGATACTATGACTTTCATTCTTCCACGTCATGTCATTCTTATATCATAGATATTTCTCTTCTAAGAATATCATACAAGTTATTTGTGAACCAGAGAAAATTAGTCATTCTCAGTCCTTCATGTTTTTCTCTTTCATTTCTTTCCATGTATTGTATTATAACAGACACTTCATGATGAACACACACAAGCAAAAATGGGACAAAGTTTAGATGGTGTGCTGCTGATTCTTTTGTCATTTCCATCACATTGTGTATTGGCGGCTCATTAGTAAAATAGGAAGCGATTAAAAAAGTGAAAAAAGTTAAACAGGAATTAAAAGCAAACAAGATAGCTAAAATAAAGCACAAAATGTTGATTAAACAATTACTGTTTCAGTGACAATAATTGCCTTCTGGGTTGGAACAAAAACTTACAGCCCTCCAAAGCCGAACTTGAGGACTCTTGGTCAAAGTAATATGAGACAGCAACACTTCCAGCTATGTCACTGTGCCACCCAACTTCTGCAGACGTTTACATTCAATTGTAAAACATTCCAGGTCTTACCATGAGGCTGCTGGGTCTTGATTGGTCAAACATCCACATTGATCGTTTAATTGATAACAGATGTTGAGATGGCCTCATTAACATTTAGCTTTCATTTCAACTAACTGCTTGATGCCTAGGGCTGGAATCTGTCTTTCTCTATTTTTCTTACATTGACATTAGGTAAAAACAAGAAGGCCCGTGTTAATATTATTGATGGCAATAACAGCATATGACGCAAAAAGAACACAATTCTCTTTTTGTGAAAAAGAAAGTTCATACTGAAAGAGAGGCAGAATATGACACCTTTTTAGCAAGAAGCAGCTGCTGTGTGTTTACTCACAGCCAGTTCAGTAACAGTGCTTCACATCAAGATGGAATATAAAATAAAGTTGAATTGATTGATTTGCAGTTTGTTACATATAAAGGTTATCTATTCAACCATTTGTGCATAATATGACACCTAAATGTTCTCTCCCAAAAGGGGCCTGAAGAATTAAGTGATAATGTCAAGGGGAAATTTTAAGTGAGGGGATGTGGTGAAAAATACAATACCCAGATTCTGAGTTTTGTTTTATTAATGGCTGTGTGTGCAGGCTGACTTGGTTTCTGCATGTGTTTTCACTGCATTGGACTTTTGGAGTTCATTCCCAGCTTCATCACTGGCAATGTGCTGTATCTTAGCTGTTGGAACACTGATATGATTTTCAGCCTCATCACTGTCTCAGTACTTCCTGCGTCATGTGCGTTTTCTCTGGACATTCAGTATTACTGCTAACTCCTGCTGTGAGCCCTTGGGTAGCTAAGGACTGGAATTTAAAGGCTCTACTTTTATTTTAGAACATTAGAACCAGGATGAGAATGGCCCATTCAACCCAACAAAGCTCGCCAGTCCTATCCTCTTAATTCTTCTAAACTAACATCAAGTCAAGTTTTGAAAGTCCCTACAGTCCTACTGTCTACCACACTGCTTAGTAGCTTAGTTCAAGTGTCTATGCGTAACCGGTCTCCACCGCACGTGCCATACTGTTGCGTCCTGGCATTTGGATTCGGTTAACCCTCAAAGCTTCTGTGTTGTGATATATATGCAACATGCAGTACAGATCGGCACAAAGGAGTAATGCAAACATCCTTTAGTTCTTGGTGTTTTCTCTTTTTTTATTAATAGTCTGAAATATTAAAACAGAGAACATAAGTTACTATTCAAGCTCTGTGATTCCTCCTCCTCTCACAGTAACACGACGAATCTGGGAGAGGCTCACGCTGATGACGTAACATAACACAACAAACAGAGTAGGGAAATATAACAGGACCACAACAGGAAAACACACAACACATTAAATGTTATCAGGATTTGGTGAAGCTCCAAAAAACTAAACTTTTTATTTTATACACCTGTTACATATGGGAAAAAAAAAAAACTTCCTAATGTTTGTGTAAAATTTACACTTTTAACTTTTGATGTTCATCTTCTCAAAAATGTAATTAAAGCAGCTCTTTCACATTCATAATTTATATAAGTTGTAACACTTTTAATGCACAACCTGAATATTTCCATAAGTTTATTTACTGAATGTATACACCACTGGAGTCTAATGATTTATATTGCATCTTTGGGCTCACGTCTTGACCCAGTCATTATTTTGTAGACTTTGTGTGTTCTCCCACATTTATTGGACTTTCCATACTTATGTCAGTGATAACCAGTTTAGGCTGATTTGAAACTCTGAACTGGCCCAGCATGACTCACTAGGGGTTTTCAAGTGTGTCCTCTGATAGTCTGGCCTCCTTCCCAATGTATGGTCCTGGTTTGTGAAACAATCTCAGGTACTTACATAAGTCCTGTAATTGGAAAAGCAGCTCTAAAAATGTTTTGGTGAATCTGGTTATGTGGGTAGATCTGAATAGTTTCAAAAATATGCAAAATGACTAGAAATGTATATTTTTTTGTGTTGTTTTAGAGTAGAGGTTGCCAAAACAGACAGAAATAGACTGTTGTGGTCATGTTGGCCATTACAAATATGTTTATAAACCATGCATTGCATGCCACCAAAATAGCAAAGCAGCAAATGTGAACTTTTCCCCTGCCTAAAAAATAAAAAGAAGCGCTTATGATATTAATAGAGATGCTCAGTTTAATGTTAGCTCACTCTTGGGTACAACATTTGTGGGCTTATTGCAGATCTGATGCCGTGAAATACTACCAGAAGAGATACTGCATGAATTAGCGATAAAGCCATTTGCTTTAACCATTCTGATTTTAATCTCTTGTATGCTTCTCTAAGATAATTATTCTTTGTAAAGTTTCCACACGACTCCCTATTTTGAAGTTGTTTATCAAAACAGCAATTTCAGTGAATGTCTTGGACACGGTTTCTCTCTAAAGTGAATACCATTCTTTATTTTATTCTTTTTTTTCCTGCAGAAATTTGAAGAGCTTCAAGGGAGAGTCAACAGTAAGACAGCATTTTATGCAGCTTTGACAAATGCTCTGGGTGGAGAGAATAACAACACTTTCGTCCATGATGCAGCAACTTGGTTTTACTCAATGGCCCATTCTGTGACACCCGCTGGCTACAACCTCTTCTCACGGGCCTTAGAAAATGCCACACGGTAAACAGAAAACAATATTTTAAAAAGTATTGGAAGAAGAGATCATCAAAGAAAAAAAATGTTTTTTAATTATTCTGCTGAAATCAGTACAGAAGTTGTGAGTCTTTGTCTCCAATTGAAATAATGAAAGCATGGAAGCTTGGTTAATAGTACAGGATATGGTGTGGTTGAGTACAAGAAGGGGCCCCTCATTTTCATCTTATTATTATTCAGCTTATTAGTGAAGTTGTTAATAATTAATAATAATTAGGAATTATAAAAGACAGTCCACCCCATGGATTACTAGCAGAGTCACATTAATAAACAGACACGAATCTGTGCATTAGGCTATGTCAAGCTGCTTCACTCTTCATGTCTTCTCAAAAAAAAAAATTATTAATATCTCAGTATGAAATTGACTTCCTTACACTTCTCAGATGGATGTGAGGAAAGAAAGAGTGTGATGCAAAAACAATCAAATGTGTGGACTAATACTAAATCACGATTTTGTAAAAATTACAAGCCATACCTCAGCATGACTAATAATTCGACAGTTTCATTATTTTTAACTTATGGTTCCCATTACCTTGAGCTTTTTTACACTTTCTTATGTTATGAAGATTAGTGGTGCAGTCTGATAACGCATCTAATCACTTGACAATATGGTGTCCATTTTAGACAATCCTCCTTCCTCTATCAAAATGCTATCCTTCCTCCTACCTCTGCAAACCGAAAGCCCTTTTCCAACAAAATCTCCCTGCTCCAAACATCAAAAATCGATCCTCTCTCCTACCTTTTTCAAAAGGGCATCTGTATTCCAACCTCCATATGTATTCACTTAACTACAATGTTGACTGTTTTTGTGAACAATAAAATTATAGACAAATTCATTCACTATCTTAAAATATTCAATGTATTACGCCAATTACAGTTCATAGAAAAAAGAAAATAAATTATTTTTAAATGGAAAGGAAGCAGACATCTTTATTTTACACTTAAATCATTTATGTTTTGTAAAAAGCAGATTTAAAAAATGCAGACTATTAATAATGTTATATCAGCTAAAAGCCATAAGGCATAATAAAGCTGCAAAAATAAAATACACATCTAAAGCCATACTTTCCTTACACAGTAATGCTCTGTCAGCTGATCTCGCCCCATCCCATGTCCTGCCGTGAGATGTATTTGTACACTACAGTCGTTTCACCGTTTTGTCATCAGGAGTGGCTGCTGAATGAGTAAAGCAAAACATATAAAACATGTTCATGTAACTGCCCTCAAGGTAAAAATGAAACAGTTGACTAATTTGTTCAGTTTTAAGACAGACGAGTTTGTAAATTCTCAAATTTCTCAATGGGAGATTTAGTTCTCAATGGGAGATTTAGAACTTTCAAAAATGTGTACAGTGCATTGCATCTAATATATCTTAATGAAAATTGAATATTCCCAACAACCTCCCTTGAAGAATAAGTGTGTTAAATATGAACAAAATTGATTCACTGGGAGCCAAGATGTGTCATATGGACAGACAAACAAACAGAAAGACAGACAGACAAATGAATAGACAGACATCGGGATCACAGTAGGTGCTCTTTGCATTATATGCGACCGTGCCTAAAAAAATACATCCCTTGGTGATGCCAAGCGGAGCTATTAAGTGTACTAAACAAATTTTAATACAAGCCCCAATATAGTTTTGGGATATAAAGCTACAAAGCAGGGAGAATGGACAAACAGAGAGACAAAGTTCTAGTACCAGTATGTAGTTTTAATGTACTGTGTGCCAAGTGTGTATATTTTATCTTTTAGGCCAGTTCCCTGTAATGCAGCTCTGGGGATCTCAAGTGATTTAATTCATTCCGTGTCACAGGATGACTGCGGGTCACCAGAAGGTTGACTATAAGCCCACACATCATGTGGATTCTTAGCCCAGATGTTTTAGTTTTCTTTTCACAAAGAGATAGATCTACTGCAGTGCTGCTTACTGGCACGGATCAGTTTCATTCCTTTGATTCCGCAAGTTACTGCCAAGCAGACTCCCTCACAAATCATCCTAAAGGATAATAGCATTTTGTCATCATTTGCTTGTTTCTGTCTGCTGAATATTTCCACTTTCTGAAAGTAATTATACAGAAACAATATTACTGTGATCTTATGTCTTTTTAGTTAGATTGAATTTTTGCATTGGAAATACTAAATTTAAAAAAAGTTTAAACTTTTGATTAGAAGAAGGTATATTTAACCTGCCATTCACTATTCACTCACCTAATGTGCCATTAAATTCTAAAATGTGCTATAAAATTGGGATATACACAATTACAGAGTTAAACAGTAAATTTCCTATGCTTTTGTTAAAATAACTTAAGTGCTACAAAGGCACTTTATAAAATCAAATCATCCATGGGGAAGAACATATGAATGGTTTATTGTGTGTATATCATTTTTTTCTCCTTTCTGACTTTAGTCTCATTTCTCCTTGATCATAATGGCCATTTTTTGTTGTATTATTTTAACGTTGCTAGACACAGGATTTACTATAACATGAAAACTGTAGTGACCAGTAAATAATTTTCTGTTTGTGTATGCATTCAGCATTCAAACAGTACAAATCACAAATTAAGAAAGGTAATCATCACAACAAGCTCCACGGAAAGCAACTTTGTCCAATATGTTGGAATGTGGTATCGTTCCATGAAGGGTGACCAATCACAGAATGAGACATTGAGGAGGGTCCAATCACAGAAGGGCCACGTAATAAGCACAAATCAATCAGATTGCAATTAGAATCTGTGTTTTCACTCATCCATTTAACAATGCTGAGCCAGCGTTTTCAGAATTATAAAGATCTGGAGGGTGTTTACAAAAGACTTGTTTTTGGGGGAGTGAAATGCTGGGGCAGTTTGAATAAATAGTGAAAACAGAGACTAATTTCTGCATTTTTTAACATTTTTGGCAATGACATAAACTCTAGGGTGAAATCTTCTAATTGTGATGTTTTACTTTTCCTATTATTTAACTTTAGCCTTTTAAAGATACTTGGGCTTTCAGCCCTAAGTTCTTCTAAGGTGGACATAATGGCAATTAATTTTTATGTAGTTAATAATGAGTGTAGGCCACAACTGTAGTTTGACTTCTACTGGAGACTTCCTGTTGAGTGCAGATTCTACTTTTGGTTTTGGAATAATTTTATTGTATTTTAATGGTTTTGTGTTCAGTTCCTTTCCTAGCTTTTCAGGTCTGTTTCCTGTCAGGTATTTCCTCCCTCCTACAGAAACTTCAGAATTAATGTTTCTTTGAATTGTATTTTTTAGTTAGTCTTATGTTATTATTAGTAATATTTGTAACTTTACACTTGCTTTTAATTATACAATTTCTTTCACTTTTTTGTTTCTCCAATAAACATAGCTATAAATTAAGGATACAAATTTGCTATTTAATTAAGATTAGGTTCTCCTTTTTAAAGAATTTGTCCTGATTATCCAGTTCTGCTATGTTGGCTGGTCCTTGGAGTGTAACACAATGTCCTTTGGCAGACAGGAGTCGTTTCCACATTCATTTAAACCCAATTGTTTTACTAAGTAGGAAAGTAAGTCCTGCAGATGTGACAGGAAGTAAGATTACCAAGGTCTAAAATTTGCTCTGGATGGAGTTTTTTCTGCCAAATATATTCTCTGTTACTTTTTTGTTACGCTCTTTGTTGCCCGTGTTATTTTGACTGGTTGTCAAACTTTCCTTTGATTCAAATTTCATGTCAGTTGAGATGTGGCTGTGTGACGTAGTAGTCAAGGTCACAAGTTGATTGGTTCCACCACAGTGGCCATCCCCTTCTCCTTATTGAAAGCCTGGTAAGGTTATGAGATCTCTGATTTTTTTTTTTCCAATTGTCAGACTCCATGTTTGTGACTTTGAATGTGCTTACATTTTCTCACATTATTGTCATTGGCTTTGCTTTTTCTCCTTTTTTTTTGTATTTTTTAACAGATATTTTATTTGGTCATATTTCTTTGTCTCAAAGACATTTGTGTTTTCCTAGTTTTCTTGTCAACTAGTATTTTAATGTTTTCTGCTTAGGTGCTAATTAGTTATAGGTAGGCACTCATATTTGACTGCATAGAGCCAGCTCAATGAAATAAACCATTGCCCCCTTCCTCATAATGTCTTCATTATTAGCTCTCATTTAGTTAGCTTATTGTCTGGGTCTGTTAGTGTTTTTATCATATAATGTGATTTTAATATAAGTAAAATCAGCTAAATTGTTACAGAGGGATTTGGACAGAATACCAACTTGGGCAGATTTGTGGCAAATGAAACTTAATATAAGTAAATGTAAAGTATTACACATTAAAGAAAAATGTTAGGTTTGAATACAAAATGAGAAGTAACTCTCATGAGAAGAATCTACATCCAGATAGTATACAGAAGTGATCAAGAAAGCTAATGGAATGTTAGGTTATAAATCACAATGTATGGATCATCTTTTTCCATATCTTCCTGTCCTCTGCATCTTGCTCTGTCACCTCCATCACCTGCATTTCTTCTCTCATTACATTCATAAACCTCCTCTTAGGCCTTCCTCTTTTCCTCTTGCCTGGCAGCTCTATACTTAGCATCCTTCTCCCAATATACTCATCATCTCTTCTCTGCAATCTCACTTCTCTGACTTTGTCTTCAAACCGTCCAACTTGAGCTGACCCTCTAATGTACACATTTCTAATCCTGTCCATCCTCGTCACACCCAATGCAAATCTTACATCTTTAACTCTGCCACCTCCAACTCTGTCTCCTGCTTTCTGGTCAGTGCCACCATCTTCAGCCCATATAATATAGCTGGTCTCACTACTGTCCTGTAGACCTTTTGTTTCATTCTTTCTGATACCCATCTGTCACAATTTACTCCTGACACTCTTCTCCACCCATTCCACTCTGCCTGCACTCTCTTCACCTCTCTTTCACACTCCGGATTACTCTGTACTGTTGATCCCAAGTGTTTTGTTATCTAAATGTATCTTGTCTCAGAGGTTCAGCTTGTGATGAGTCAGTATGGTGACCCAATCTACACAGTGAAGACAAAAGAGTACCCCAAGCAACTCAGTGAAAAGCCTAAGTCAGAGTTTGCAGACAAGAAAATATCCAAATCACTAAATATCCTTTGGAGTCCAGTGTAATCAGTACTGTACAGTAGACCCCCGGGAAGTTGCGATTCAGAGTTTGTGGCCTCAATCATTCGTGGAGTTTTCCTTAGAACCTAACTAATAGTTATTAGCGGAAGCTGCAAAAATCCTCCACAATTTTTTTATGGCTTTTTTGTGGCAATACTGCACTGTAGAGAAAACACAAAGCAACCGTAGAGGAAAAGGCGGCTTGTGATGGTAAAAGTTGCCAATCCGAGAGCGTTATTCATTTCTCCTTGCTGTTGATTGGCTGCAGCTCTGTGACACATCTCTGGCAGATGCAGCCCAGCATTCCCTTATCATAACAGTTTACCGTGTGTAGCTCTCTCAACTGTTTCACTGTGCATTCTCGTGTTTTTCGTTTTGTTCTTCTTAAAGCCCTAAGACGCTGCCCAAATGTTCTGCACCTTCTAAGGATTCTGGCAATGATACTAAGCACCAGAAAAGGTTTAAGACAGTCCAGGAGAAAGTTGAACTACTGGATTTGCTCCTGGAACTAAAAAGTTATGCCGCAGTAACCACCCAAGGAGCTGTAACTCCTCTGCTTTGCTGTGCAGTCATTATCTTCGTTACATTCCTTCATCGTACTGCACAGCTAATTCATCATCATCTTCAATCAATATCATTCATTATTGGCGAGTACCCGTACATTTTACTGTATTTTTATTAAATTAAATTATTATGTATTTACCCTGCTTATACCAAAGAAAACGACAGCGCATACCAAAGAAAATGCACTTGCATGAATTACAGTACATATAGGGATAACATCGGCATTTTACATTATAGCACTGTGGGAGACATAGCAGTACAGTACAGTACATGGGTTTACCTTTACATTCTTAATTTAGGGTAATGTATAATGAGTTTTTTTCACAATTCATGGGTGCTTTAGGAACGTAACCCCCACAGATTTCAGGGGTTGTCTGTAGTTAAGAAATGGAAAGAGCTATAAATCTGCCTATAGCAGGCCGTGCACAAATTCTGAGTCGTCACGCAGGCCGTGCAGAAATTCTGAGTCGTCACGTAAGAAGAAGTCTAGCATGGGAAGCTACCAAGAGAACCATAAGAACTCTGAAGGTGTGACAAGCTACATTGGATAAGATTGGAGAGACTGGGCAGACAACAATTGTTACCAAATGTCTCAAGTCACAGCTCTATAGAAAAATGGCAAACAGAAGCCACTGCTGAAAAGACGCATGTGATATCTCAGCTGGAGTTGCTAGAACGTACGTGAAATACTCTGAAGACGGTTCTATGGCCTGAAGATACCAAAGTTGATCTTTTTTGGTCATCCGACTAAATGCTATGTTTGATGCAAGCTCACCTCTGCACATTATCAAAAACACCCTAGCATGGTTGGCAGCATCATGCTGTGGGGATTCTTCTTTGCATCAGGCCCTAGAAGGCTCGTGGAGGTTGAAGGTGAAATGAATGCATCAAAATACAGGGAAATTCTAGAGGAAAGCCTGATGCAAGAAACCTGAACCTTTTCAGCAAGACAACAACCCCAAGGGTAAAGCCAAAGCTCCACACAGGAATGGCTAAAAAATAGCTGATTTCCTGGAGTAGCAAAATCAGAGTCCAGATCTCAATCCAATTAAGAAGTTGTGGTTGGACTTGAAAAAGGCTGCTTACTCAAGATCAACATACAACCTGACAGAGCTTCAGCAGATTTGCAGAAAAGCACACAGACACAAATCTGTCATGAGGGAGTGAACTCTTCTGCAATCAATGATTTTGAGTTTTATATTTATAATTAATCTAGGTCACTTTGCAGAGCTCTTTTTTCACTTTGACATTAAAGAGTTTTATTTTGTTGATCAGCGCCCAAAAAGCCAAATTAAATCCACTGTGATTCAATATTGTATAACAATAAAATGTGAAAACTTCAAGGGGGTGAGACACTTTGTCTCAAGTGTGAGTGTCTGGGTATTCTCCAGGAAGGTCAAGGGACATGAAGGCCTGAGCAGCCCAGCTCAGTGTGCTTCAGTCACGACCCTTAGTGGAAAAAGCAGATTGAAAGAAATGAAGATGGTGACAGTTTACTAGTCAAAAGTTTAAAAAAAAAAAGTCAAAAGTGAACTTCATCCTGCGTACATGTGACTTGTATCACCTCCGTGAAAGACCTTTACAAGACTTTTTTTTTGAATCCATGAAAAAATAAGTTGGTTTTGTTCATTATAAAGTATCTATCTATCTATCTATCTATCTATCTATCTATCTATCTATCTATCTATCTATCTATCTATCTACTATCATATTTCATATAATTATCTGCAATCTGTAAGATTTATTTGTCAGAACTATTCTAGTGCAATGTTTCATTTTAATTTGCATGTCTGAATATTTCTTAGAAACACAATTACTTAAGAAATGCAGTTAAATGTGTTTATGTTAAAAAATAACTGTATTCCTTTAAATTTATGGTTAAACTCTTTTTCAGATAGGTCTTAAGCTTGATTGATGCTTAACAATGTACTCATTATGTGTCTTAAGTGTTTTTTTGGTGATACAAAGCTGTATTACAAGTGATATTACATGGAAACCTCAACTGTTAGTTTTTGCAGATGCCTCAGGGATAAATAGCTGATTGGTAACCAAGGCTACAAGAGGAAAAGGAGCCAAATATCTAGCAGCACAAGCACGGACTGTCTGGGAAAGGACTGTTGGAGGTCCAGGGAACGTTGTCAGCCTGACTGGGTTTAGATTCTTATTGTACTGCAGTGGAGGGTGAGGTCAGAAAAAGTTAGACGATGGCGTAAAGTATCTTCATTAATTTAGTCATCAAGTTATTTTTAAATGAAGCTTCAATATCAGGCAAAGGAATGCAAAGGGAGGCAAAGTTGTGTATTTTAGCAGATCTTTGTTTCTCCCTTAGTATCAGGCAGTGCCTGGGGTATGTTAGGGAGGTAGCAAGAAAAGTGAACCCAGTCAGGTTTGAACTGTCCAGGAAAGATAAAAAGAAGCAAAAAAAAGCTTGCTTGCTTGATTTATTTAATTTCAGAAAACCTAGGACTGTAACTGTTAACACATTGACTGCTGGACCATTTATTACCTGGCTGCTGCAGTATATACATATATGACAAATAATGAACTCCATGAAAATTCGTAAAACAAAAGATGTAAATTAATTTATTTAGTGCTTTCTTGACAGTTGGGACAAGTCAGACACCTTGTAATGAAGAGGGTAGCTATCCACAACAGAGCCAGAGCCAACAGGTCCACATCATCTAATTGATTGTCACTTTCTCAGTCACTGTCATTATTATCAAAATATTGTAGCATCGGTGCCAAGTGTCACAATGGTTGGATTCTCTGCTCTTTACATGACTCTTTGAGATGGTTTTCTATCCTTAAAAGGACTGCTCGCTTTTTGCCACAGTTGGAATAGTATGAGACTTTGCAGGCTTGCCATTTATATGGCTACTCCTGCCAGTGGTGATGTAATGCCAGCCCAAACTTGGGTGACTCATCCTTGGCTGACATGACTTGTCCATGATATTACAATATTCATCTTGGAACAAATCTAGTTGTTTCAAAACATCCTCCGCTTTATACCTTTTTTGTGGTGACAGAACTGCATGCTTTTTTATAGAACTATTTCCAGCAAGCGGATGCCGCCAAAAAAAAAAAAATCTAGGGCTACCCGCTAGATGGTAAGTAACCAAAACACTGCCATCTATAATGGCTGTAGACTGAAATATGAGTTCTCTTGTATGTTGTGTTTTTTAAGGCTCATTGAGATACTCGTGATACATTGATATTAACTCGTACCTCACGTTAGGCAGGCAGTGTAGTGTAGTCAGTAAGGCATTGGATTGTTAAGCACAATATAACCAGTTTAATTCCAATATTTACTCACTATGTGGCTTTTAATGTAATTGTAAAATAATGTATTTAAACAATTATTTCCTAATTTTATAAGTACAATACAATACAATACAATTTATTTTTGTATAGCCCAAAATCACACAAGAAGTGCCGCAATGGGCACTGTGCCTTTTGACAGCCCCCCAGCCTTGATTCTCTAAGAAGACAAGGAAAAACTGCCAAAAAAAAAAAAAACTTCTTCTTCTTTCGGCTGCTCCCGTTAGGGATTGCCACAGCGGATCATCTTCTTCCATATCTTTCTGTCCTCTGCATCTTGTTCTGTTACACCCATCACCTGCATGTCCTCTCACCACATCCATAAACCTTTGCTTAGGCCTTCTTCTTTTCCTCTTCCCTGGCAGCTCTGTCCTTAGCATCCTTCTCCCAATATACCCAGCATCTCTCCTCTGCACATGTCCAAACCAACACAATCTTGCCTCTCAGACTTTGTCTCCCAACCGTCCAACCTGAGTTGACCCTCTAATGTACTCATTTCTAATCCTGTCCATCCTTGTCACACCCAATGCAAATCTTAGCATCTTTAACTCTGCTACCTCCAGCTCTGTCTACTGCTTTCTGGTCAGTGCCACCGTCTCCAACCCATATAACATAGCTGGTCTCACTACCATCCTGTAGACCTTCCCTTTCACTCTTGCTGATACCCATCTGTCACAAATCACTCCTGCCACTCTTCACCACCCATTCCACCCTACCTGTACTGTCTTCTTCACCTCTCTTCCACAATCCCCATTACTCTGTACTGTTGATCCCAAGTATTTAAACTCATCCACCTTCGCCAACTCTACTCCCTGCATCCTCACCATTCAACTGACCTCCCTCTCATTTACACACATGTATTCTGTCTTGTTCCTACTGATCTTCATTCCTGTCCTCTCTAGAGCATATCTCGTCCTCTCCAGGGTCTCCTTAACCTGCTCCCTACTATCGCTACAGATCACAATGTCATCAGCAAACATCATAGTCCATGGGGACTCCTGTCTAATCTTGTCTGTCAACCTGTCCATCACCATTGCAAATAAGAAAGGGCTCAGAGACGATCTCTGATGTAATCCCACCTCCAACTTGAATACATCTGTCACTCCTACCACAGACCTCACCACTGTCACACTTCCCTCATACATATCCTGTACAACTCTTACGTACTTCTCTGCCACTCCCATATTTCCTCATACAATACCACAGCTCCTCTCGAGGCACCCTGTCATATGCTTTCTCCAGGTCCAGAAAGATGCAATGCAACTCCTTCTGGCCTTCTCTAAACTTCTCCATCAACATCCTCAGAGCAAACATTGCATCTGTGGTGCTCTTGCTTGGCATGAAACCATACTGCTGCTCACTAATCATCACCTTACTTCTTAACCTAGCTTCCACTACTCTTTCCCATAACTTCATGCTGTGGTTCATTAATTTTATTCCCCTGTAGTTACTGCAGTCCTGTACATCCCCCTTATTCTTAAATATCAGCACCAGTACACTTCTTCTCCACTCCTCAGACATCCTCTCACTTTCCAAGATTCCATTTAACAATCCGGTTCAAAACTCCACTGCCATCTCTCCTAAACACCTCCATGCTTCCATAGGTATGTCATCTGGACCAACGGCCTTTCCAGTTTTCATCCTCTTCATAGCTGTCCTTATTTCCTCCTTGCTAATTCGTTGCACTTCCCGATTCACTTTCTCCACATCATCCAACCTCTTCTCTCTCTCATTCTCTTCATTCATGAGCCTCTCAAAGTACTCTTTCCATCTGCTCAACACACTCTCCTCGCTTGTGAGTATGTTTCCATCATTATCCTTTATCACCCTAACCTGCTGCACATCCTTCACAGCTCGGTCCCTCTGTCTAGCCAATCAGTACAGGTCCTTTTCTCCCTCCTTTGTGTCCAACCTCTCATACAACTCATCATACGCCTTTTCTTTAGCCTTCGCCACCTCTCTCTTCACCTTGCGCCTTATCTCCTTGTACACTTGTCTACTTTCTGCATCTCTCTGACTATCCCACTTTTTTTTGCCATCCTCTCCCTCTGTATACTCTCCTGTATCTCCTCATTCCACCACCAGGTTTCCTTTTCCTCCTTCCAGATGTCATGTCAAGCATCCTTCTTGCTGTCACCCTTGCTACATCTGCTGTAGTTTCCCAGCTGTCTGGTAACTCTTTGCTTGCCACCCAGTGCCTGTTTCACCTCCTCCCTAAACTCAACCTTGCAGTCTTACTTTTTCAACTTCCACCATTTGATCTTTGGCCCTGCCCCTCACTTTCTTCCTGTTCTTGATCTCCAATGTCATCTTACAGACCACCATCCTATGCTGCTTAACTACACTTTCCCCTGCCACCACTTTGCAGTCTTCAATCTCCTTCAGATCAACTCTTCTGATGTAATCTACAGGTTGGGTGTGCAATGGGTGTCAAAAAAGGGGGTAAATACAATACACACACACAGAACACAAGTAATCCTCAGTACAATCTAATAGTGCAATAGAAATATTACAGGTAAAGAGCAGAATTCAACAGTAGATGATATCACATGATACGATTTGGATTTGCTCAGAGTCCTGGAAACCTCGGCCTTCAAGCTGCTTCCCCTAATTGGCCATTCCACAGCTGAGTCAGCGCTGGGCTAGCCAATCAAATGAAAGGACCCTCTACCCGATGATTCCTGTGATCCTCCTAAGTCACCTTTAATAGCCTAATATTTAGTAATAATAAAAACAACAACATTTATTTATATAGCACATTTTCATACAAATAGTAGCTCAAAGTGCTTTACATAATAAAGAATGGAAAAATAAAAGACATAATAAGAAAACAAAATAAATCTACATTAATTAACATCGAATAAGAGTAAGGTTCAATGGTCAGGGGGGACAGAAAAAACAAAAAAACTCCAGACGGCTGGAGAAAAAATAAAAATAAAAAAAAGGAAAAGTGAGATACAAGTGAAAACCTACAAAGCTCAGAATACACTTGCATTGGCAGGACTTTCAAGTAAAGAAGCACTGATTATGCTAAACCCATTTTTAGGTCATCCTTGGAGCCATTCTGTAAAGTACAAGGTGTCATGTAGGGGTCTGCCATGGAGAGGACACCAGTTGACCATAGGGCATACTCGCTGAAGCACCCATAATCACTCATACCAGGTCAATCCAAAGCCACCAATTAACCACATGAGTGCATCTAAGTGGTATTAGAGGGAAGCAGTAGTGTTATGAAGTTGCTGTTTAAAAATGTTTTGCTCTCTTATTTATAGAGAATTATGTCAGTTGAAACTCTTTTTTAGAGTTTTTGGGTCAAGAATTGGAAATAGTTTGGATCTGTAAATTAGTTTTGAACCATTTCTGCTACCATTTTGTTTGCTGCTGAAGTCACCATTTTGTATACATATTGTTCAGGACTGAGAACATAGTTTCTGACCCTGCCACTAACTCATCACAGATTAAAAGATCACCCTTTGCTGCATTTCTTTATCCAAACTTACAAATAAATCCTATGAGGCATGTTTACACTTAAATTACACTTTCATAAAAAACCTTTTTGAACTCTCAGTAAAGATGTTACATTTGATATTCTGACCTTGATTTTTGCTTGATGTCTTGATTTTGTTGCCAGAACTTTCAGTGTCCGTGTTTCTGACATACTGCTGTGTCCTCACCACGTCTTTTCTTCTGATCGGTCTCTGTAAACCTCTGTCTGCTTGCAATAAGAAGAATAAGTAATGTCTGGTGAAAAGACTGCCGACTTCTCACTGACAGGGAGGGACTCATCCTCCCTGATTCCCACTGTAAAAACAGTTATTGGTAAATACATTTTGAGATGGACTATAAGTAGCAATGCAAAACAGTATCACTAATTTATTTATTCCATCCATTCTCTAAACCTACTTTCTCCGAAACTGCGTTTGTGAAAAAGCTGGAGCCTATCCCAGCAAGCACAGGGCACAATCCCTGGACAGGGCACCAAACAAACACCAGCACACACACACACACAAAAGACCAATTTAGCATTGCCAGTCCACTTAAAAAGCACATTTTTGCACAGTGGGAGAAATCTGGAGCACAAGGAGGAAACCCACATGGACACAGGGAGAACATACAGACTCCATGCAGAGAGGACCTGAGATGTGAACCCTGGTCTCATTAATGCGAATCAGTACCACTTCTACTGCACTCCCATGCCAATGTATTTAATGTCATTAATGATTTGTTCAAGAGTACAAAAGAAAAATACTGGGAAAATGTAATTATTGGCTAACCAAATGAGCTTGATGGACTGAATGATCTCATTTGTTAAACTTCTTACATTCTTCTAACAGTTTCCAAAGCAAAAATATTAATTCATCCATCTAATACAGTCTCAAGGCTGTTGCACAGGACATCTGTCTAATTTTAATACCTACTTTTTCCTCTCTTAAGTTATGACTACAGAGGGTAACCAGAAGTCCCATATTTTATATATTTCTTGCCAAATTTTGGTGTCTTGATTTATTTATTTTTTTAAATCTTAATTTATTTTAAACATGACTAATTTTTCAGTTCATTGACAGAACGGTGTGCCAGTGCATATTGGGCACAATGCATTAAAAATTGCCAGTCATATCAGTTACATTCAAAATAGACAAAATCAGAGCATTCAGATATTCTGTATTTATAAAGTGAATATCAAGCCGCTTATTTCTGAGGCAGCTTCCATTAGACACCCGCTTAATCCGTCAATATGATTATATGTGTGTGCTCAGAAAGAATCGAAATTTCAAATAAAAGAGAACAACAAACTAAAATATCAAACATGTGGAGAGGTAGATGTTCTCTTTGCCATGAAAAATGATGAGATATTACTCAGCATATCAGTTCCAAAAAATATAAAGATGGCGAAAAGAGTAAAGTGTGCCAGGTTGTGAAGCAGACATAATTTATGTAAGTGAAAGGCAGTTCACGTATCATTCAGAAGTATAAATAAAACACAATCTGGGTTTGCTTTCTAGTTCAAGTGAGTTAACGTATGTGCAAGCCGTGTCAAAGTGGTCATAGATTGCATTGTAAGACAACAAGATACCCCCAGCAAATGCATAAGGTGTTGTTTAAAGTACACTAGTATTAAAGTCCCTTATTATGGGGGTGGCTTTGAAGGCTGTAATTGTTTGGTTTTATTCTTAACAGCTGTCGTGTGCACTGTATGAGCAGTGTAAACGTGTTTGTATGCAGCAATGAGAAATAAATGATGCCCACAGGCCCCACTCTTCAATAACGCTCCATTTCCCCAGATGGTCCGTCATGTTTTTTTTTCAGGGAGAAACTGCTCACCTTATGACTACAGTTAGGAAACTGGAAATCTCTCCTGGTTTAACAGCCATTTTCCAGGTTCACCCAAACAAACTAGAAAGTCTGAGCATGACAGACAGGGACTATGAAAAGGTGAAATTTTTATATTTCATATATAAGTGCAATATATGCTGTGTGTAGCATTTCTGACTTCATAAACAGAGGACAGACATGATGAGTTCAATTAAGAGCCAGATCTGTTTGTGTTTAAGAATTTAATTGTGTAGGAAAAAGAAATACTAGGCATAAAACTCCCTGAGGGCCGCATTCAAGGACCATCTGTTTAGGTGACGTGCACTGTGAAACATCGTATAGCAGCAACTAAACGAAACTGCTTGAAATCCTCCTTACTTCAAAATAGATGAATGAAAAGATATCTCAAATATTATCTAAAAATCCAGAAACATGTACTACAAAGCTGGGTTGAGGCCAGCAGGATTTGCTCTAGATGAAGCAACTCTTTTTGCTAAACTTTACCAACTACATGACAGAACGTCAATGGTAAAACTGCATAATACTACTAAAAAAAATGCATTGTGGCCAAAAAGGTGGGGAAAAAAAACTGCCTGGCCAAAGGATGGACAAATAATGTTGTGACTGGTAGAAGAAAAATTAAGAAGACTATTGAGAAAATAGTCAGGAAAAACAAAGAGTCTGAGCAAAAAATGTGTTATTAATCAAGGGTGAACAGTACTAAAGGATCCTTTCCCTTATTAAATTCAGTAATCATTGAAGTTTTTTTTTTAATATCTAAAGGTGTGGATGCCACGTGCCACATGCTTTAAGCTTAACCCATTTAAAAGTGTTTGGGTCAAATTTGACCCGATTATGTGTTTGAAATCAGTAAAAGCTCCCTAAATTCTATAAGTTCAGAATTAACTTTTATGACTTTTTTTTTAATTTCTCCTCAATTAATGAATAGCAAAGAATATAAAATTAAGCATCCCAAAATTTGTAAAACTTCTGAAGAGTTTTTACTTGTCATGTTTTTCGGGTAAGTTTTGACCCACCATGAATTGATTTTTTCCACTGCATTTAAGATAGTTTAAAACTGGAAATGAGCGAACCTCACTGAATTTGCTTCACCTTGAGTTTGGCAAAAATGCAGAAATGTTCAAGAATTTTGCCAAACTCTGCAAAATGCATTGACATCAATGAGAAAGGAGAAATTGAAGTTGTGTTGAGTAGTTTATCAAAGTGTAATGGTCTTTTAAGTGTCTCTGAGGGTTAAGGAAGCATCTGCAAACTATGGTGGACTGATTATTGTGAACAAAAAATGTGACAGGAGCTGTGAGACAACAGTGCCACCATGCCTCACTGAGATAATATTATAGACCAAATCCACAATACTCCAAGTACTTTATCTCTTTCTGTATCTCCTGAGCTCATATCACTGCAGCTAAGTAATACCCACAGAGCTTCAGATGGAATTGATCAGCATGATATACTTGGGATTGGGCTGTCCCTGTCACTATCACTACCTGTAGTACCTAGTGAATGGCACAACATGCTTAATCTAGCAATGAAGATACAATTTACAATGAATATATGCAGAACAATGCAGTATTTTTATAATATTCTCATCATGCTCAGCTAATATACCGCTCAAATGAAAATACTGCAAGTTTTTGTGGTGGTGACATCTCTCATGCTTGTGTACACAATCTGCACAAAGCAGATTGAGTAGCACCATAAAGTGCGAGGTGAGTGCACTAACAGTATGCATGTGCAAAGCGAATCAGGCAGTAGTGTAGATCAGATAGTGACATCTCCATCCAACATGGCTACTACAGCTCTGTGATGTCATGCAGCCTCACAAAGCATCATGGGGAGTTAGGGGAAAAAATGATTTAATTCGGCCGCATGGCAAATTTTCAAGGAAAGATTTGTCAAAATGGGTTAGTGGCAATCTCAGAAAATTAGCTATAAAAATCTTGGGAAAATTTTGCAGGTCAGCACTATTCACAACCCATAAAAACATCTTAAAAGTCATCTTTTCCACTTAGAAATTTGAAACCTTTTAGTAAAATGCTCTGACTTTACAAATATCAAAAAACATTTCCAAATATGACATTTTTGTACAGCTGCTGTACATTTTCAGTGTCAACATGTCCTTTCGGGTCAGTTTTGACCTACTATTTACTTAAACGATTTTTACTCTCTATTTAGAGGAATGAGTTTGTTTATAACTCATGAAACCATTTAAAATATTATTTCTCCTAAAACTTAGCATCATCATTGCTATAAGAGAGCCGCACGGTAGCAGACTGGGTAGCACTGCTGCCTCAAAGTAAGGAGACCATGATTCACAGCCGGGGTCTTCCTTCTGTGGAATTTGCATGTTCATGCCGTTTCTATGTGGGTTTCCTCCCACTGTCCAAAGACAGGAAGTTGATTAGGTGAGTTGGCAATATTAAATTGACTATAACGTGTAGTTGGGATGTGTGTGTTCACCCGGCGATGTACTTGTGTCTTGTCCAGGGTTTGTTCCTGCCTTGCAGCCTATGCTAGCTGGGATAGACTCTAGCAACCCCCTGCAACCTTGTTCAGTACTAAGCGGGTTAGAAAATGGCTGACTGGTTGACTGACTGACTACTATAAGTTAACATGGTCAATCAGCATGAAATACATGAAAAATCTGATGTCCAGGGCACCTAAAAAGGGTGTCAGAACTGGGCCAAAAAACACATGGCTTTATCTATTAACTAACAACTCAAAATAGCAATAAGCTCAAGAAAATTGCATTACAAAATGAAGTTGAAATGAGGTCACAAAATGCAGCGAAGAAATCATAACATTAAAGAATATGTATTTAAATATAAAACGTAAATCAATTTGACAATAATGATGCTACCAGGGTTGTTCTCATTCTATTTTTGTTTTTGATAAAGTCTGTCATAGGAAATGATGATAGTTCTAGAAACTCCATATAGTTTAAAAAAGTAACTTTTAAATCTAAAAGTTCCCCATATTTTGAGTTGAGGATTTAATAAATTGCTGTGTTTGCATCCTTCAGTTTATGAGGTGCTGGAAAATGTACAGTTGAGAAAATAATGTGGAAAATGGAAAGTCAAAATGAATCTTTCTGTTAGCCAAGAGGGTACGAGCAGGCCATCTGATGTGAATGTGCAGACATTAAATCACAAACTGTTTGAAGGCACTCCGGGACTATGATCCTTTTTTTTTTTTTTATCTCTCAGCAGCTTTAAATATGACTTAAAGGTTTTTTTTGTTGTTTTTTTTAAAGAATTTCCCATTACAGTGCCACTTGCTCACTTGCTTGGTATCGTGCAGCCTCCTTATTACAGATACTTTGTGGCTTCCCACCTCCTTTGATACAAGGTTGTTTCAAAACACAAGTTTAGCCAATCTTTGTTGGTGATACCCCCTTTTAAAGATATTTGGGGGTCCATTTAGTGGTTTTATCCATACCTAAAATAACCCAGAAAATTGCATACTGATTACAGCAGATGAGGGCATTGCTCGCTTTTAACAGTGGCACATCTGTATACAATTACACTGCAATAAAACCCCAAAAGGACTCTTGGTAGTGCATCTACAATGTAAAGTAGATAAAATATCATTTATGCTGACCTCCACGACAAGCGTCTTTACTAACTGATCCATTTCACAAGGGTACCTGGCCAGCGAGTTCTCAGGATTCTTTACAAGTGATAAACAGTAAGTCTTTCCAGGTTCTTGGATTGAAGTCAGTGGCCTTCATACATCCATTTGTTGGTGATTTTAAAAGGACAGCACTAAGCCCAGCCAAAGTTAACATCAATAATTAAAATGCGTCTAAAATCAAATTTAATCTGCATAACTTTTATGCTAGTTAAAGAAATAAGAAAAATATAAACTTGCACAGAAGTTTACGAAACTTCAAAACGTCTACCATCAGATTTATGACACAGTAGGTGAGACCTGGGTGACAAAGAAGCTTTAAGGGACCCTCTGTCAGTCCCTTGTTACATCTAGAAGCCACTGAGGATGATGTCTACCGTCTTTTATTACTGGTATAACTTAAGATCCTTGGGCAGTTTACTTCTGGGGCCATAACTCAAAGGATTTACTGCCCTCTGATGGTATGCACTTGTGTAGATATTTTATGATAAAATGTTTATGCTTAAGAGGAAAAATGATACAAAGATTAATTATGAAATTATTTAAACATCCATAAAGGGAACCTTCCATCCCAAACATAGCCCTGTATAGGAGAGCTCTACAGATACAACAATAAAATACTAAAAATCTGGTCATGGAGGACAGAAAGCTGGTCATCAAAAGAAGGAAAAAAAGGAGCAACAAAAGGAGAATAGGCCAGAAGAAAAGAGGAGAAAAAACGTCCAGGACAGGGAGAATTAGAAATCATGTAGAAGTCTAGCTGTGCTGTTAAAGAGTATAACACTGCAATCAACAATGTGTGGTGTTTTTTTTATAGAATGGGGGGGCTGGATCCAAATCTGGCAGCAGAATTATTCTACCACATCCAGTTTTTAAATGATGATATAAGATGAAATAAACACTACTTTGGATAAAAAAAACATTTTTTAAATTATTTAGACTTGACAAAATTATAAATTACATAATGTAATTATTTTAAATATAATTATTACTCACAGAAAGTAGTCACTTGGTAGTTTTTTTTCCTCTTATAGTCCTCTGAAGGTGTTTCACAGTGGAATCATAGACTCACTCCACTGTCCACCATAAAGCCTCCCCAATTGCGTGATGTCCTGCTGGAAGCTCTCCCCATGTTTATCAAAGACCACTCCATTGTCCCCGGGGTTGGGATCCAAATGAGAGTGTAGAAGATGAATTTCTAAAGACATGCTGCCCCCAAGTGCTACGTAGGAAACTCCTCAACCAGTTCCTTATAGATTTCCACTTTTGTATTCCTGAGAAAATTGTGGTACACGCTTGCTTCTTTCTTTTTTCAATAAAAAGAGACTGTTTTCTTTTATCGTTTGTGTACCTGTTACCTGGTTAAGACAATGGATGGATCAACCATCTATAAATAGTTATAATAGTTGTTCCCACCTCAACTAATATTAAGAACCAAGAGAACTGACATTTTTCAACTTTAAATATACTTCAAATAATATTCTTAGCATGAAAATTCTTTTGCCGTAAAACAAACTTATTTTCTACAAAATCTGCAACTTTTTTCAAAATTCTGTTTTTCTCTGAATCTGATATCTCACAGAAACAGTTTAAGGTAGAGAACTTCAAATTTCAGAAATGGATTCAGCTTGCCTAAATCTAAAGAATATATTTTTTTATTTATTTTGCATGGGAGGATTTTGGTTCAGACCAGTATATTCATTTTTGTAATTGTAAATTTAGAATGGAAGGATACTGGGAAGGATGACCAAAACATTAAGGATCTTTGACTTTATCAAAGATCTAACAATAATTATTTGTAGTAATAGCCCAAAAACCACAAAAAGGTGCCAACACATAAATATTAAAGAGTTACATTACATCGGAGGTTAACATTGAGCCCATTATTGTTTATAATAATGTTAGATGACATCGGCAAGGAAGTGAAGAATGAGTCTCCATGGTCAATGCTGTTTTCAGTTGATCATAAGTTGTGTGAAAGTACCAGGGAATTAGTTGAAATGGGGTGAGAGGAGAGGAGAAAGGAACATGGGATGAAGATAAGAAGATATGAACCTAAGCATACAGTGTGTTTTGCAACTATCCTAGAGAGTCATTTTGATACCTAAAATCAGCACTTAACAGAGATGGAATAGTCCGAGGCAGAGTGTTGGTGAAGAATTGGAAAAAGTGTAGTGAAATACCCTGTAACAAACAGATAGCTTCCAAAATAAAAGAAAAATATACAACATGGTAGTGCACTTCATCTGAATAATTTGTTGGCTGAAAGTCCTCAGTGTTAGTGTGTCAGAGAGCAGATGTGCAGCATTGTTCATAATGACACTCAGTTTGTTTTTAATTCTCTCATATACTACCAGACTGTGTCCTATAACTGAGTCTGCCTTTATAATAAGCGTGTTGATTCAGAGGGTCTCTCCTGAAGTGGTGTTACCAGACCAGCACATCACAGTGTAGGAAATCACAGAGTTACAGAAGATGTGAAGGATGTCACTTCCCACAATAAAGGAACTCGGCCTCCAAGGAAGAAGAGCCTGCTCTGCCCTTTCTTATATAGTTCCTCTGTGTCCTCTGTGAGACCAGTCCAACATGTCATTCAGGTGGACCCCAAAGTACTTGTAGGTGTACATCTACTTCCTGAATAGTGATCGCATATAGAGGAATTTTGGTGTGGTGAAAGTCGATAACCAGTTCCTTGGTTTTGCTGACATTGAGTTGTAGACAATTCTCTTTTCACCACAAAACTAAGTTGTCCATCTGACTCCTCTGCTCTCTCTTATCCCCTCAATACTCCCTTGAGTGTAGAACCATTTGAAATTTCTGCAAGTTTCATGATCTAGTGTGACATTTACAGTCAGAGGTGTACAGAGAGAAGAGAAAAGGAGATGGGACTGTCCCTTGTCGTGCTCCAGTGTTGCTCACATCCGTAACAGAAACACAGTTCTTCAGTCTCACAGACTGTAATGTATAGTGTTGCAACCTGGAGGGCAACTAGAAGGAAGTCTAAGAGAATCAGTTCAAAAAGTTGAGATTAAAGTGATGCAATGGATGTGTAGGGTAAACCAATTGCATTAAATGGAAAACAGGGGTAAGCTTACTATTAGAAAAGTCTCCAATGGGCTGGACATGTGTGGGGACAAGAAGGAAACAATTTGAGAAGGACAGTATTAGAGATGGAGTTTTCAGGATAAAGAAGGAGTAGGAAATCAAAAGCATATAATAATATATAGTCTGAAACCTACATATTAAAACATTTTGTGAATTAAAGAGGACCAACACTATTTACAGATCTATATGATACTGAGATTTTGAGATTGACGTAAACATTTCTAGAGGCCATTAACAGAGACTTAAAAATGGAAATTGGTTGTACTTGCATTAAAACCAGTGAGGTCTTTACAATGTAAGAGCTTTATCATTGAACCTAAGAAAATTGGATTCATGGAGGTTTCTTTGAGGTTGGTCCAGCTGCAATGCCAGGAGCTAAATTTTCCACATCAAGAATTTAAAGGTCTCATTCAGAGCAGATCCTCATTTCCCACTAAGCTGTTTGCAGGACAAATGAGTGTTTAAAAATTCAGAAACCATACAGCACCATACTATGTACAGCAGCTGCTAAAATAGCTCCCAAGGACTTCAGCTCTTCTAAGTGGCTTTTTTCTTTGATCTGTTGTAAAAAAAAAATAATTACAGGATATCATTCTGGACATGACCCGATAAGTATCTGTTTTAAATGTTGCAACTGGCAAAATGGGCTAAAAATATGTTACTGCACATTAATATCTATAAGTAGCAAGGGGTGATGTAACCACAAGCTTAATATTTAGCATCTTATACATTTGTTGTTGTCAGATCATTTACAGTTGATGAGTTTGCTGCAGATTACTAAGGCACACCTTAAATAATTAATGCTAGACAGCTGTCATAACTCCCGCAGTTCAAAAAAGAACAGGCAAGCATGGAGTTTGAAAGGGCAAAATTAAAGTGGGTGTCAATTCCACTCGTATCCTCTAAAAAATGTTGGCAAAAAATATATATTGTGAGACTTCTGAACTCTTTTGAGACTCTCCCCAACGGGACGACATGCAGAAGCGTGACTGCCACATCTGTTGAGGGTTGCTTGTCCGTCGCCATGGCAACCTCAGATTTGCAGCGCCACAGAAACAACTATAAACTGACCGATGCCACACACCAAGCACCGATTGCCCGATGGGTGATGCAGGGAAAATTATAACTTGGCCACTGACTTGGCCCCAACCCTGCCTGTTTGCTGTGTCTGTGTATAGTCTGTGTATGTATAGATCCCACTACGATAAATAACCTTGCTGTTCCTATTTCGAGTTGAAAAAAACTGGTTTTGCTAAAGTACTGAGACTCAGCCTCATCTTTAGGGTGCAAGGCAGGGACTTACACGTCACAATATATACAGTATATATTATGGCAATGCACTGAGGCCCATTATTTAACTATCAGCTTTTCTGCTCCAAGGCTTTTTGGCTTTAGGTAGGTGTCTGTCTATCTGTCTGTCTATTGGGAATTCAGAAAGTATTCAGAGGCTTTCACTTTCTACGCACTTTAGGGTCTGAATATTTAAAGGTGTAAGAGATGTCAGTTGTTGATTTTACTAAATTTGCAAACCTTTGTCATTATGAGTGTAAACTGATGGGCAAAAATAGTAAATGTAACCATTTCAAATTAAATCTACAATACTTGAATGTGTGTAGAAAGAGAAGAGTTCTGAGTACTTTCTGAATTCACTGTAAATAGCAAGATAAGAAAAGAACAAAACCAGTGGGGAGATAAAAGGAGTTAAAAATGAGAAAAGATGCAAAATGCAGCCTCAGGGGAACTAAAACTATAAATCTTTTGTTGAATCTTTTGTCACATTTGCTTTTATGTGTCTGTTTGGAAATCATAGCATTTAGAGCCAAAAGCTATCTAAAGAACATAATCAAAATTAGTAGTAAAATTATTGGTTTGCAGCAGTTTCACTGAACTGTAACCCAAAACAGTTTGGGAGGAAGACCAACTCCATTTTGCTTAGCATTGTCATTTTCTTCCAGTGATTGATTATGTTAGTGAATCCTTGCATTAAATAACAGCCTCACTCCTTACATCTCACTTACAGTAACTGTTGCTCCACCATATCTTCTGTTTCAACTTTACAGGCAGAGTTGTGCCTTTAAAAGAAGCAAGCAGTACCAAATTGTATTTTGGAATTCTGAAGTTCAATTTAGTGAATGTTCTCATCCTCAAATACTTATGCACAGTTTAAGTTTAGCCATTTTGTTTGCAAGTCCAAATTCTTTTGGCTGTAAGTATTTTTTGAAACATAACACGAAAAACTTTGTCTACAAGACCAATACTGAATAATACCATATTGTGTTTATAACAATTACTTTGGATTGCTTCGGAATCACTTCAGATTTTTTTTTGCCCAGCACCTCCTGACTCACATGACCCCCACATGATATACCATTTAACTCATCTTGATTTCCAGTTATGTGAGACGTCAAGAAAATCCTCACTTTTCAACAATTCTTGAGTTAAAAATTGTGCCAGAAATTATACCCTTATGATTAAGCAAATGCCTTAAGCAAAAATGTCAATGTCGATTTATTTATATAGCACATTTAAAACAACATAGGAATGCTGTGGCCAAAGTGCTTTACAATAATAGAATAAAAGAAAACAAACAAATAACATCAAAAGAAATAAAATATAAGAACATAAATAAAATACATAATAAATAGAAGTAATGTTATATAATCAAATTTTCTTTATGTAAAACTTGATTGATTTGTATGGAATGCAATAAAATTAATAAAAAAAAAGAAATAAAATATAAGAACATAAATAAAATACATAATAAATAGAAGTAATGTTATATGAGGAGGAAACCATCAGTATTACTGAAGGTCATGGAATGCAAGTGAATAGAAATGAGTCTTTAATCTTGTTTTGAACAGTTCAATTGTAGACGACTCCTTTATATGATGAGGTAAAGAGCTCCACAGGCGAGGAGCAGCAGCTGCAAATGCTGTGTCCCCCTTAGTTTTACATTTGGTACGAGGGACAACAAGAGACAACTGACCAGAAGATCTAAGCACTCTGGATGGCTGGTGTAAAACACACAATTCAGATAAGTAGGCAGGAGCAAACCTATGTAAAGATTTAAAAACAAGCAACAAGATTTTAAAATCAATTCGAAAACTGACAGGCAGCCAGTGTAAAGAAGCTAAAATAGGAGAAGCAGAGTCATACTTTCTTGCCCCGACCAGAAAGCGAGCGGCATAATTCTGGACCAACTGTAACCTTTGTATCAAGGATTTGCTAATCCCAGAATACAGTGAGTTGCAGTAATCAAGGCGAGAAAAGATAAAAACATGAGTAGCTTTCTCAAGATCCCTAGAAGATGAAAAAAAAAAAGGCTTGATCTTACCTACTAGACAAAACTGGAAAAAGCAACTGTTGACTACTTTTGTTTCTCAAAAGAGAGGTTACTGTCAAAGATAACACCGAGATTGCAGACTTGAGGTTTGCAAAAGACAGAGAAAGAGCCGAGAAGTTCAAGACCAATTTGGGCTTTAGCTGATGGACCCACTATAAGCACCTCAGTTTTATTTTGATTCAGATCAAGAAAATTATCAGCCATCCAGGATCTTAGTTCAGAAAGACAGTTATGGAGTTGATTTATTGCAGAGTTGCAGACAGGAATATAAACCTGAGTATCATCAGCATAGCAGTGAAAAGAAATGTTAAATTTCCTAAAAATAACTCCAATAGGATGAAGGTATATAGAGAATAAAATAGGACCCAAAATGGATCCCTGAGGAACACCATATTTAAGAGGAGCAGTAGACGAAAAAGAGGAATTTAAAGTCACTGAAAAATGATCAGAAGGAACTGAAGTTATGCACACAACATCAACAGACCCCAGGGATTCACCCCTTAATGGGATATGAGGGGTCAAAATTACTCCTCTTCAGAAAACGTTTTTAAAAAATGTGGATTGGTAATATAGGCATGTGGTGTGTTGTTTTATGCTACTTCGAGGTTGTCGATCATGAATATATTTTTGATATTTGATTCTTAGCTGGTGGTCCTAGCCCTCTAACAGTCACTGCTGGAAGATTAAAACTGTCAAATTTCAAGCATGTGGAGTATCGTTTTATACATTTTCAAGGACAAGGATTATGAATATGAGGTTGTTTTTGATTTCTGATGCTTCACTAGGGATCTACCCCTCTATGAACCTCTATCAGAGGGTGAAAAAAGAAATATTTCCATTGCAATTGAAAATATTTAGACTTTAAACATGTAAATTAAGGCATACATTTTAATATTTCAAATATACGACACAACTTCTACCTCATAAAGTAAATTATTATATTTCTTTTAAACACCCCAAATTAGAGCGGCTTACCCTCATTTAGACTTATGTATTATTTGTGTGCACATTTTTTTAAATGGTCTTTCAGTTTAGCCACTTTCTTTTTAAAAATTAAAAATTACAATTGCCCAAAACCTTTCAAGTCTTCTCATCTCATCTACTCAAACCCCATTTCTTGCTCACATTTGCGGTGACAGCAGGCCAACCAGGTCAACCCAATTATAAATTCCAGTGCTTTTTGGACAATTCCCAAGCCACTTAAGAGATTTAATAATCCCAGCAATGTGTTCTGGGTTTGCCATAGGGTCTCTGCCCAGTGGAATGTGCCAAGAGCAGTTCTGAAGGAGCCACCCAGGGGGTATCCTTACGACATGGCATGACCTTAAATAAGATGGCTACTAGTCTCTTATTCACCATGCTATGCATCATAGTAGTCACATTCACAAATTGGTGGCAATCATGACATTGCACATAAGAACGGTGAAACAAACAAATACAAAAGCAACACAACATACATTTATTTCTTAAATCGTGGTGCTCTAAAATTATGACAGTGTTCATTAATGTGGAAAACCCTAACACTAAATATCACTCAAATTAAGAGAATGAAAAAATGGTTTCAGAACCAGCTAATTCTATAAATTAATAAGAATAAAAGTGTAAAATACATTAACTCAGAATAAATATAAGCTAAATAAATGTCTGTATCTTTGGCATGCAGAATTCAAGCCAGAGTAGTCCTGGAGCAAAGCTACAGACCCATTCCAACAGTGAGCAGGCTGTGATAAAATGACCAGGGTGGAACATTTTCTACTAAGTCCTCTCTATATACCATGAATATTCAGTCCTTACAATTTACCCAAAAATGTAATGAATGTTACTTTTATCTTAGCATGTTATCACTCCAAGTTCATTATGTTGTATTGTGCAATATGCCTTATATGTTTTTGCTTCAGAAGATTTATAGCATTCTCTGACATTCATGATGTACACATATTACATAAGTGCAGCATTATGTACTGTGGGGACACATTGCGGTTTAACTTTTCTTGACAGTTATTCTGTAGTTTATTAAGTGTGCTTTCAGATTTTATGGAAAAAAACTGTTTTAAGGAAAGTGTGGGAGCTGACATTATAATTCTCACTCACTCTTCATTTATTAACAAAGCTAGTCATTTCCATCTGTGTTGATTCTGGATTTCATCTGGAATGTAGTCTTGAATGGCACTAAAATGATGTCATACTCTTTGTCTTGGAGACAAAATGCTAAGTGTAAAAATATTGTAAACTGTTAGTTTGCATATAATATTTTTTAAAAAAGTTTTGAGATTTGTAATATTTATTTCAAGTCCACTGGTAGTTGTTACTCAATGTTCATATTGGAATTTAATTTATTAGCACATAACAAATGTTTAAGTTGAGAGCTGACAATTCATCCCAGCATGTATGGTATTTCTGCAGCAATATTAAGGTGTGATTCGAATATCTCCAGTTTGCTCTTTTCCACAAAACTAATCAGCAACTCCTTTTATGTATGTAGGGTTTCCCAAGTCTAGGATCATCTCCTTCAATCTCTACTGATAGCTCAGACCTCTGAGTCCTGAATCAGCCTAGTTGCTATTCTCTAGGCATTGTCAGGCAACTGGTGCGCCGTGGAATTTTCTAGGGGCGCCGCAAAAACTATTGTAAAATATTTAAAATTGCTAGTGTTTTTGAACTTTTGGTTGATTAAAAAGATAATGTTTTAAAAAAATATATTTTATGTTGGAAAAACAGATAATGGAACACTGATGGAAATGAAGTCTAAGAAATGCAAGAGACTTCAAATGATTGACAAGGAAATGCGCGTCTGTCTTTCGAAAATTGATCCTCGCATCAATCTCATATGTGCTGAAAAACAATCTCAACATTCACATTAATTAAATTTAAGGTTTATCCTTTGATTCCTTTATTAATAAAATGTCTTTCAAACTTGTAAAATTAACTGTTTTTATTGGCGATTGTCCATAGATCGTGTCGCCACGACTTTATTTATGGGCAGTCCCTCAGGTGCGCCGCGAAAAAAAATTGCCTTTCACTGCTCCAGAGTTTATCTCGCATTATTATGTCTTTTTTGTAATATGGAGACAAAACATTGAACACAGTACTCCAGGTGAGGCCTCACTAGTGCATTAAATAACTTAACCATAACCTCCCTTGACACGTACTCCAAACATCGTGTTGTATAACCTAACATCACATTAATCTTCTTGATTGCTTCTGTCCATTCTCTAGATGTAGATAGTGATGTGCCCGTTATGACTCCTAGATTGTTTTCATAAGGGGTACTTTCAAGTTTCAGACTCCCATTGTGTATTCAAATCTAACATTTTTATTTCCTGCATATTATTCTTTACATTTATTTAGATAAAATGTCATCTGCCACAAATCTGACAAGCTTACGTGATATCCAAGTTCCTCTGTAACAGTGTAGCTGATTCTACATTTTATGCCCTTCCACTCGGTTTGGAATCATTTGCAAATGAAACCATCTTATTGATTACATTCTTCACCAGATCATTTAGCATGGGCCCCTGCTGGACACCACTTTTAACATCACCTGATTCTAAAAATGGTTCCCCTCACTTTACCCCTTTTCTTCCCATCTTCCATCCATTTTGTAACCACTTACCAACTATGCCCTGAATTGCTGCTGCTTTTACTTTGATCACTAACCTTTCATGTGGTTCCTTATCAAAAGCCTTCTGAAAAATCAAGATAAATAATATCATACGCACCTATCTTATTATGTGCTTTTGTTGCTTGCTCTTAGAATTCCAGTTTACATGAAATGCAGCCATTTTCTAACACAGATGTACAAATCAGTAAAGCAGGTTACATACACTCACCAGCCACATTAGGTACACCTTGCTAGTTACAGATTGGACCCCCTTTTGCCTTCAGAACTAACATAATTCTTCATGGCATAAATTCAATAAGGTGCTTGAAACATTCCTCAGTGATTTTGGTCCATATTGAGATGATAGCATCACACAGTTGTTGCCTATTTGTCAGCTGCACATCCACGATGCAAATCTCCCATTCCACCACATTCTAAAAATGCTCTATTTAATTGAGATCTAGTGACCCTGGAGGACATTTGAGTAAAGTGAAGTCATTGTCATGTTTAAGAAACCAGATTGTGATGATTTGAGGTTTGTGACATGTTACTGTTCAATGGAGAAAACCTCAGAAAATGCCAATGCATTTTTTATTTTTGCCCTGTGCTGTTATAAATTCTCTTTACTTTCTTCTTGACCAACAATTTTTAAGTTTATTTTATAAACTTTTTTGTGATGATTGACATTCTAGCTCCCATCTGCATATTTTTTCATCAGATACTTCAGTTTCCTGCTACACCCACAGATATGGATGTTAAGATGATCAGGCAGTATCACAAGTATACTCTTCAAAGAATGAAATGTTTTATCCAGGATTTGCCCCTACCGTGTACATGATGATCCTGGTATGGGCCATGTTTGAAATTGAAAATCCTGCTCCAGAAATGAATGAATAGGGCTTGAGGACACATTGCCACCTGCACTCCAGGTTAGGTTGGGAAGCATGCACTGGTACAGTGCATTGCCACAGTCACCACACAACAAAACAACTCATGATCCCATTTGGCAACCCCCAAGGCACCTTCCAGCAATGACCATCTATCTGCCACAGTCTGGTGTTAAATGGGCGCCTCCCCTTGGCCTCGTCCAGCCATTCAGGTCCTCAACAATGAGGATCCTGTGTGCCGGGTCACCCTCGGCGAATCACGCCACATGGTCGTAGTGTCGTAACTGACACTCCCTCACAGTGCAGGTAATGTGCCTCATTCGGGACTCCCATGAGTACCCAAGGATTCTCCAAACAGACACAGTACTGAAGGAGTCTAGCCTTCATCTCAGGTCACTGGATAGTATCTATGTCTTTCAACCAAATAGCAGAACACGGAGCCCCAGGAATCTAAAAACTTGGACCTTTGTCCTTTAGTAGAGATATTGGAAGCGCCACACCCCGTTTCCAGGGACCTAATGACCCCCCATGCTCTCCCAATCCGTCTACTGACTTCACAGAAACTGTCACCAGAGACATGAATGTTGCTGCCAAGGTAAGTAAACCTCTCGACAAGGTCGACACTCTCTCTAGAGACAGACACACTGTCCTGGATCTTTGTTTTTATGCAGGACACTCGCAAGCCCAGACACTCTGACTTCTCACTCAGTCTCGTGAGAGCCCTGATCAGAGCCTCCTTTAACTCCACAAAGAACACAGCATCGTTGGCAAAGTCAAGATCAGTGAGTCTTTCTTCACCAACAGGTGCCCCACAGCTGCTGGACCACACGACCCTGCCCAGCACCCAGTCCACACAACCATTGAACAGAGTAGGAGCAAAAAAAATGCCCTTGGCAAACCCCAGAATCAACTAGGAAAGAATGCAGAGGTTCTGCCTCCATTCTGCACAGCACTCACAGTACCGGTATACAGGCCGGCCATGATATCCAGCAACTTCGGGTGAATCCCACAAAATCTCAGTATGTCCCATAGGGAAGCTTGATCGACTGTATCGAACACTTTATGAAAACTGACAAAGGCTACAAAGAAATTCTGCTAATATTCGCATTTGTGCTCAATGAGGACCATCAGTGCCAGTATACGGTTGATGGTAGACCTCTTAGGCATAAAGCCAAACTGCTCCACTCACTGGTAGGTTAGCAAGTGATCATGGATCCTATTGAGGATGACCTTAGCAAGGGCCTTACCTGGCACAGAGAGACCTGAATTCTTATAGGAAAAATGTGTTGCTCAAAGGTTGATCTTTGATGGCTCATGTTTCACTTAAGAATCAACTTTGCCACAGATCTTTCTCCTAAAATCACTTAGGCGAAATAGTGTTTAACAAAAATGAGACATGAGATACAGCTGAGATAAAAGGAGTCAAAAGTAAGAATCTGGTTTGAAAAGCATGTGATATTTTGTGAGATCTCTTTCTAGTCTTATTTTAACCTCTTTCAAGACTCCATATCTTTTATTTATTATTGGATGGACACCTTTATGCAAGGTGACTTTCAACATCTGAGATACGATTGGCTACGTTTCTTTTGTTTTTCCAATTGGAGCACAGGCAGATGATGCGACTTTCTTGTGTCCACATGGTGTCAGTAGTGGGATTTTAATACACACCTTCAGGGTATGATGTCCAAAGTCTTAACCACTATGCAAGTGAAGCACAGAAACATAAATTAGATAAACTAATCATATTATTCAGACAGTGCATACAATGGACTACAGTTTTGTAATGAAAGTAAACTGCTTTATTACAACAAAGAATTATCCATACATGTCATCTTATATTACTGAGCACACAATGCAAATACTTTCAAATTGTAAAAAATGTCAAGATGTTACTTGGACAATCTGAGCCCCTTATGTGACTTTGCTGGGTTCTCTGCTGAAACTCAAGAGAAGACAATTTTGAGACTATCAGGGTGTTTTGTTTCAGGAGAAAAATCTGAGAAGCATGAGACAAAAGAACATGTCTCCATTTTATTTCTTTCTGAACTCATTGCTGTCTAGGAGAAACCAAAAAGATATGAAGGAGATCTCTTCTTTAATTTTTCTATTCCTATGGACTAGTCTCTACTGTTTGTTAATTGCCACACCAGGCATTTCCAGAACTATTTGTTTTCAAAATGCTTTATGGACCACAGCTGATCAATGTCCATCCATCCATTTTCCAACCCGCTGAATCCGAACATAGGGTCACGGGGGTCTACTGGAGCCAATCCCAGCCAACACAGGGCACAAGGCAGGAACCAATCCTGGGCAGGGTGCCAACCCACCGCAGGACACACACAAACACACCAATTTAGAATCGCCAATCCACCTAACCTGCATGTCTTTGGGAGGAAACCCACGCAGATACAGGGAGAACATGCAAACTCCACGCAGGGAGGACCCAGGAAGTGAACCCGGGTCTCCTAACTGCGAGGCAGCAGCGCTACCACTGCACCACCGTGCCGCCCTCGGCTGATCAATATTTCTCATATATTCACATTTTTTCTTTTCAAATATTTTATTGGAACAGATATTGTGTGATGGACGGATATGTGCAAATGAGATTAAGTTAGCTGCAAGTGCCATTATTGTTTGGATACTTGTTACGAGAAAAGGAACAATTAGGAAAGTGAATCTTATAAATAAAATTAATCAATATTAATTAAAATAAAAAAGTATGGTATGCGCTATTAGCAGCAGTGATTGGTTACTAATTAAGAAGGTGAACAAATTGAAAATCTGCAGGCACTGCGACCCTCCAAGATCACAGTTTGATGCTTTTGTTGCACAGTTAGAATCCTGCTTTCTTAAAGGCTTTGCCATGCCAAGCTTATAGATATACATCATTTTTAAAACTCTAATGTTCAGAATGAATCACTGCCTCCTTTAATCGTATCCCCTATTGCGTATGTCACTTTTGACAGATGTCATTGACATTTCCACATGAAGTTTTTGTGGAGAACATCTGTCGCTGTACACTGTTTTCAGTGAATGAACTTCTACTGGCTGCTGTCCCATTCCAACATAATTGCTGATTCTGCACACACAAGAGACAAATAAGGCTGTGGGAAATCCACCCATTGATTTGCGGGCTTTCAAACTGACCAACCTATCAGTTTAGGATAAACATAGGCTAATCTGCTGCACACTTAACTCTGTGTATTTATGGAGATGTTTTGAAAACAGCGGATGCTGTTTCTGGGTCTTGAAGAATTTTTGCACTTTTGGATAACTAAACTTTTCTTCTTCTCTCGTTCTTCTTTATAATTACCTATAATTATACAGAAAAAATTATACACCACCATGCATATTTTGCCTTCGCCTTCTGCACTTGTTTTGTTTCTGGTGTTGTATGTTCACTCATAAAAGTGCCTTTGTAAACGTAGCTGGAATAACAGAGAGCCAGGGCCCTTACCTGACCCAGGTGCCTCCATAAAGGAAGGATGGGGCAGAGAACAGACACAGATCACTATCTCCTCTGTAGCACTAGATAGCAGCCCCTCTTGGGTCGCAGCAGTGCTTTGGATTCCCACAGGTAGCCCTGCCACCAGAAAAACTTGGGCCCCCTGGCAATTATGGCTGAGTACCTGGGCCCCCTGGCTCTGTACTACGATCTGATTGAGTGAAGTGTCTATGCTACACTCAAGCTTAACGTCAGTCACATTGAAAATCGCATGTCGTGTCTCATGATGCATGGAGGGTCTAATAGCTCTGAATTGAAATTACTAACAGGGTCAACGTATCTTTTTTGCAACGGTTTTATTTCTGTATGTGTATCTCATGATATGATAGCAACGATCACAGTGCCCACCTTCGGTCTTTAACATACACGTTATTGACGTGAATCACCTCATCTTTCAAATGATGTGACAAATCCTTTGAATATTTTGCATCTAAATTTGCACAAAAGGCTGAGATCTCCTCTGGGCTCATGTTCCAAAAGTTTAAAATTGGACAAAAAAAGGCAACATATATTGTTCAGGCTTTCAAAACGCCCAGACAATTCTGAAATTAAGTAATCCATCATAACGTGAAACGTGCCTCTTCTGAATTTTACTTCTGGATCTTGGAATTCCTGATCATCTGCTTCTGCATCAGATTCAATAGGACATCTTGATCTTTTGCAACGCCAACCTGATTTGAACACTGCAGGGGTTTCCTTTTCATTTGCTGCAGCTTTAGTCTTGTGCAAGAGAGCCTCCCACTGCTCGGGACCCCTGACAGGGCTTCATGGGAGTTGGAGTTCAATATCGGGTTCTGTGGGTGATACATGGGGCTGCTGCAGGGATTGCAGAGCCCTACTTTGTCGGGCTCCCACCTCACCTGGAAGTGCTTCTGGAATATGCTAACGGTCCACCATCCAGAAGTACTCCTGGGTACAGGATTAAAGAAGCCCACTACCACTGCTCCGAGAGCGAGAGTCAGGAGGTGGAGGATGAAGCTGGTCGGAGTAGGAGTGGAGGTGGATATAGAGATAGATAGAAGACAAAGAAAATAAGTACTTTGTGACTGTGTTTATTTGTGCTTGTACTGTGCTGTGCAGGTGGAAACCTTGGGAAACATTTCCCACAGCAACACAAAGCCTGTGTGTTCTGGAAACCTTGTGTCTGCGTCTGTTTGTGTTGGGTTTGGGGAGCCGGGGCGCCCCATGCAGGCTACAATGGAAACACCTAACCTTTCGACAGGAGTGCACGTTAATGTGTATTTTATTGTCTGGGATTTTTCTGCTCAGTACTTCTTTCTTTTAAGTTAATTGCAGCGTAGATGCTATAGGTTATCTTATTAGTGGGCACCTCCACAAACACCTGCATCCCACCATGGTGCTGTCTGACCAGACACTCTGAGGGACCTGCAGTTTTATTCTATTGAATGAGCAGCGGCTTTCAGGTAAACCAACTCACATTCATTTTAATGACTTCTAAACTGAGTAATAATATATTTTATTTATATAGTGCCTTTAAAACTGAAACCTTTGGAATTTATGAAAATGTTAGGCCATCAAAGGGCTTTTCCTAGACTAAGCTTTGATGCACTGAGCTGTATGGGTAAAGTCAAGGGTGCCACGTCTGGTCATGCTGTAAAATTCATCACTATACAGGATAAGCAGTTGTTCTTATCCCATCCATGCATGCATACTTACTAACTTGGTTTTCCTGGCGAGGGTACGATCAATATTTTTCTTATTACTAATACAGTTTGTAGTTTGTTATACTTTCCCTTGAGTAAGTCATTTTTAAATTTGACAGGAAATCCTGTATTAAGGCAAACTTGACCAAAATGCCCTTACTGCATATAAGCACAAACTCAGTTGTCAGTGAAACAGCAGTTAGTGTCGCTGCCCACAGCTTCAGGAGACGTGTGGGCTTTGGTCATATGTGTGGAGATCACACCTTCTTCCTGTGTCTGAGTGGGTTTTTCTTTGGGTGGTTATGTTTTAATTTCATACCAGTTAGATACATTTGACAACTTCTAACTGATCTGTTTTCATTGTGGGGATTGTTGCCCTACCCAGGGCTCACTCCAGTCTTGGTTGGATCTAATGTGGCTTTGACAGGCTGTAGTCCTCATCGATCTTCACCAGTTTAAGGTGGCTCAGTAATGGGTGGATAGCTAGTACTGAGTGAGGAAGCAGTGTTAGTGCTGCTGCCTCACCATTTCAGGGACCAAGGTTCCATTCAAGCACCCATCCCTGTTTGTGTGGAATTTCCACAGCCTTGGAATTACTGAACTTCCAAAGCTCTGCTTCCTGCATGTTTTGAGCCATTTCTTTCAAATGTGCCTGAGAATGAATATTTATATTATGCTTGAGACTCACCCTAAACCATTTTTTGTGCCAGGCCTAAGCCAGAAGGAACGAAGAAGTACATGCATGCATTTCTAAAGCAAGGCGTCCTTACATAACATCCACTCAGCCGCAACAGATCTGTGGACTGGACTCTGGTGAAACAGCTTTCATTATTCTATTTCTGTCTTCAACCCAACCCTGGAAGTGCAAGGATGGTCATCAAAGAAATACTGCGGTTCTGCTGCAGTCCCTAGGAAGTTTGTTTTTTTGCATCTGTAGGTTTAGAAATCTACAAACAGCCTTTCCTATTTTGTTAGGGAGCCAACTCATCATTTGAAAAAATTGTATAATCCGTTATTCACTCGATCAAGACTGAAGTGTCTTTGTCTTTGGGGTCAACAGGCAAAGTAAAAGCACAGCATTTTGATATCAGTTATGTTTGGTGCTATGCTTACCTCAGTCTGAGTGTCTACTAGACAAAATTCTTTCATTTTAGTAAAAATAAAACAATAAGTTTGTAAAATTCAATGATCTTTTTGGTGATATGTTGCTTTATCATCAGATTTTTTCTTGGCTGTTCTTTAGTAGATCCTGGGGTCCTTATAGTGCTTCAGTTAGCACTGCTGCTTGCTAGTTCCAAGGATCCCATAGCACTGTGTGGAGTCCTCCCTTTGTTCACATTCATTTAATTTTTATCCTCAAACACCATAAAGACATGAAGGTTATATGACTTCTAGTTGTTGGGCACGTCAGTGACGTGTGGTGAGGTTCATGGTTGGTGAGGCACTGACTCCTTCAGAGTCAGATTTACAAATATATGAACCCAAAAGAGTAGCTTATTCACTATTCATTTGGCAGCAACTATTTTATTTAAGGTCAAAATTTAGTTTTTAAATATTGGATAGTTTTTTTCTTAGTTTGATCCCACTTTTTATAAAATTGAAAACTGTTTATGGTCTTACCTTTGTTTGTAAATGAAGTCCACGCGCCTGTCCTTCTCTATGAAAATCTCCATCACTTTCTTGTAAAAGTCCTCATTTTCCTTTAGTTTTAAAAGTCTTAATCTTCCATTTTGGCAGTCAGTCGGAACAAAAAATAAAAATAAACAGACTGCTACAGTGCACATGACTTTCTGATATCGGTAACATTTTGGCACCTAGAGCCTCTGCATAGAAGAACAGCCGCAACAAGCACCTGTTGAGCTCACATGCACCCCCTTCAGTGCCTTGTGCCTTTTCACTGCGGTTTTATGTTCCGATCAGCAAGACTAAATATGTCAAACACATTAATTAAAGATATTGGCCAGACTGTGGAAAGTCAGGGTGCATAATAAACATGTCTGCAAACATTATATGGGTGACATACAGAGAGACTGCAACAGTCATGTGCTAATTGCATGCATCAACCCAGTGTGTGAGGGACAGCACAGTCCAAGGTGAGGTGAGGCTCGTCGCTGCTGCACCTCACGTTTCTCCCCTGTATTTGAACAGGAAATGCGTAAATTCATCGATTTTTACTATAAAAATTATCAAAATTATTATAATTATATAGAAAGTTAATGTATAGGACAGTCTAGTGGAAAAATTTATTTTATGTTATCATTATTATTTTTTTTTACTTTTCATTATGACTGATGAGGCTGTCCATCACCTGCCTCCCCTGATTGCACGTCCCAGGGGTACGTCAGACTTACTGACTGCAGTTGCTAATCTCATTGCCAGACTGTGTCAGCTTAGATGACTAAAAATCACTGGGCATGTCAAACTTAACAACTGCATGGTGACATTCTAGCACAGTTGTGTTTGCCCCTTACTTTAATAGCCAGTAGTGTGCTGATGGAGCCGGTGCTGTGCGAAGGGTTAATGGGTACGATGAGTTCAGCTGCAATCTTGTTCCGTTCTTTTTTTTCCATTCTGTTGTGGTACACACAACATGAGACATCAGACAGACAAGTTCTCTTCTGTTTGTGAGGTCCAAAACATTCCTTATTAGTTGCCACTGCGTTGTATGCACTGTACTTCAGGATAAGTATTGTGGGGGTGACACAGAGCCCCAAGCACTAGACACAACTCAACCAAACTCAATTTTAGGTAAAAAATAAAAGGCATTATAATGTACAATAATTTCTTTACAGGGCTCAGTCAGTCCAGCATAATAATCATGCATAATTGGTCACCTTCAGTCTCATTTCCACCACCACTCCTCCTCCAAAAGTGTCATCTGCTGCCTCCTGACTCTGACTCCCTGATGTAGAGGAGGTGGTTTTTTTTATGCCAGACCCAGGAGTACTTCCAGTGCCACAGCACTACATGTCAGAAGCACTTCTGGGCCAGGCAGAATACCCCAAATTGACGGTAATGTTCCTTAGCAGCTTCAAGTGCCAAAATAGGGCTGCCCGTCAGGACTATAGCTCCCAGTATGCCCTGTGGGTGTATAAATGGGAGTTCCACCAGAGGGATTCTGCCACCCTGTGCACAAGGGGAATATATGGCCCCAGGAAGCAGCCTCCCTCTGATCTAACCATTACGACCTCCCATACAGTAAAGGTAACAACAAACAATCCAGCCAGAATGCATGCCCATCCGCATCCTTCAATTAAGGAACCGCCATCCATCTCCATCAGTATATTTTATTATTATTAGCAGCAATACAGGGGCGCCGCAGGGGACTGTACTTTCTCCGGTCCTATTCAATCTATATACATCAGACTTCCAATATGACTTGGAGTCCTGCCACGTGCAAAAGTTCGCTGATGACACTGCTATTGTGGGCTGCATCAGGAGTGGGCAGGAGGAGGAGTACAGAAAGTTAATCAAAGACTTTGTTAAATGGTGCGACTCAAACCACTTACACCTTAACACCAGCAAGACCAAGGAGCTGGTGGTGGATTTTAGGAGGCCTAGGCCCCTCATGGACCCTGTGATCATCAGAGGTGACTGTGTGCGGAGGGTGCAGACCTTTAAATATCTGGGAGTGCAGCTGGATGACAAATTGGACTGGACTGCCAATACTGATGCTCTATGTAAGAAAGGTCAAAGCAGACTATACTTTCTGAGAAGGTTGGCATCCTTCAACATCTGCAGTAAGATGCTGCAGATGTTCTACCAGACGGTTGTGGCGAGTGCCCTCTTCTACGCGGTGGTGTGCTGGGGTGGCAGCATAAAGATGAAAGATGCCTCATGCCTGGACAAACTTGTTAAGAAGGCAGGCTCCATTGTAGGATTAAAGTTGGACAGTTTAACATCTGTGGCAGAGAGACGGGCACTAAGCAAACTCCTGTCAATCATGAAGAATCCACTGCATCCACTTAACAGTGTCATCTCCAGACAGAGGAGTAGCTTCAGTGACAGACTTTTGTCACTGTCCTGCTCCACTGACAGACTGAGGAGATCGTTCCTCCCCCACACTATGCGACTCTTCAATTCCACCCGGGGGAGTAAATGCGAACATTAATTTTATTTAAATTTTTTTCATTTTTATTACTATTTAATTTAATATTGTTTCTTTGTATCAGTATACTGCTGCTGGATTATGTGAATTTCCCCTTGGGATTAATAAAGTATCTATCTATCTATCTATCTATCTATCTATCTATCTATCTATCTATATTATTATTATTATTATTATTTACAGCATTTATTGGTTGTCAGCACACAGAGTAGACCCTTATTTCTAAATACAAAATGAGACCTGTTTGATATTATTGGATCGTGTCAAGAACTAATTTGAGTGAGTCACAGCCATGTCAATGTACATGACTGGCGTCACATGAGTGCCCCGCAACTGCCTGCGATTTGCTAAGATTATATAAATTAAGACTACAACTGAAAATCACTGGAAAAAGTCATCTAATGTGACATGGCCTGTCTGTTTGAAGACTCTAAATTTGCTCATTGTGTCTGAACTTGCCCTGAGGTCGCCTGATGCTCCAGGGTGGTCTTCCTACTGCCTTCTACCTGATTGTAAAATGATGGACTCTCGCCATAACCATAACACTGAAGTTTAATAAAAAGAAAACTTTAATTTCATTTTTAATTCTAACACACACTACGTAACTTTTGGTATCAAAAAATGCATTTTCTAGTCTGTACCTTGTTGATGAGGATTTCACTTTCCAAACTCCTCCATTTTAAAGAGTGGCAATATAATATGGTAACATTATATTTTGTTTCTATATGAGGGGTGATTAAAACATTTTGAGCCTGACCCAATAAGAGAAACACTGCTATAATCAAACTTCATTTAGTTTATAACATAATGTGCTTGAATAAAACTTGATAAAAACTTGTTGCAACATTCACAAAGATCTTCTGTGCTACAAAAGTAACATTTTGTCTCGCTTGCACAACCATTCTACTGTGAGGTCCTGATAACTGGCATAGTGTGTTCCACAGATTGGGGAAACGGGGTAAGGTCTGGAGATTAGGGTAGGTACTGCATATCCATCTTTCTAAAGCTACATTTTCTCAGATCAGCCTTTCCAACTTGTACAGTGGAGTGTCAGTGTAGTTCAGGGTCAGGGTATCTTGAGCTCATTCATCAACAGGGGATTAAAGTACGAACCAGGCCTGGAGAGGAATGCACATTCATATATACACCACACTCACCCGCAGAGCTGCCTATTAATCTAATCTGCACGTACTTGGGGTGCGTGAAGGAGACAGTTTCCATAAAAATCCATCAGCCCTTCTTTTCTATTTTAGGTATGATAAAAAATGAAATTGTGCAATATTTTTTTTAAATGATAAGAATTTATTTATGTACGTGTAAATTGAATATATTACATTATATATCTCTTTATTTTATAGGGACTACTTTATTTTATGTCCAACAATACAAATGGCAAAGTTTTGGGCAGAAAAAACCAGAGCTAATGTTTTCATGTATAATGTGCCAGAAAGTGTTTCTCAAACCAGGTAAGATTTTTTTCAAATTTTAAATACAAGTTTTTCTTTTAAAAATTGAGTCTATCTATCTATCTATCTATCTATCTATCTATCTATCTATCTATCTATCTATCTATCTATCTATCTATCTATCTATCATGTCATAGCATTTAGGATGTATTTGAAACTGTTTATTTTACACACCTGTGTATATGGCGTGTTCTCTCATTTACAAGACTTTGAAATGTTTTTTGACAACAGGTAAGTCTTAACAGTAGTGTTGATGACAGATAAATTAACAAATATAGTATGTTTCTAGTGACAATGATCATTAACAATTGTCAACAATCTAATGTAGATGGACTTTATGTGGCCATGATATAATATCAGTGATTAATTAGTAGTTGAAAACATAATTTATCAGAAAGTTTAAACCAGTACCCATTTCCATTCTTACCTGACTGGGACATGCTCAAAGATCAAACAGATCTTCCTTGAGAGAGGATGGTAGGTCCCATAGAATCCTTTAAGGCCTACTGAACTGGAAAATGTCCAGTCCATACTATTAAAACATGATCCTTCTTTGTACAGTATGCAAAAATGACAGACTTACCATAACAGTAGAAAATGTTCATCAGCACGAAGATCTAATTCCTTTCAAACTTTAGTAGAGTGCATTGTGACTATTTCTTTGCATTGGTTCTTAACCCCCTCCCTTATTGTATTTTATTGTTTTCTTATGTGATTACTTTTTGTGTATTTATATTCAGCCCCAAACACCAGACACAACTGTCATGGACTCACAGTACTTTGATGGGCTTAACTCAGTCCAGCACAGTACAATTAAACAGATATGAACTCTCCTTTTCTTTCCACTCTTGTCTACTTACTCCAGACTCTGACTTGTCTTTTCCTTTTATGGTGGATCCAAGAGAGTTTCTGGTGCCATGGCATTGCATGACAGAAGCCCTTCTTACTCATATGGATGCCTCTCAAAACAGGAGTTCCATTCTTCACAGCGCCCCCTGGTGGCACCCAAGAACCTTAACAGGGCTGCCCTTCTGAACATCAACTCCCACACAACCTGGCATGTGTCCAAACTAGGACCCAGCCAAAGAAACATCACCACCTGTTGTACTGGGGAGTTAACTGTTGACAGTATCCATCCTCTCTAGTATATCCATTGTTAGGAATTGAGAATCATCCTGGCAGCTCCATTCCCGTTGTCATTCCATTGTGGCCTTCTGCCCAGGCAGGAAACCATCCTCAATCCCAGTCCACGCTCACTGGCACTTACACAAGTTATTTTTTTGTAGCAAATGACAAGATTAATTGGTACAGTTATTATCATCATCATCATATTATCAGCCATTTTCAATAGTTATCCTAACTTTGTCGATTTCTATACTGATGATGACTCAACTATAGGGCAGCACAAAAACAGTGTTAATGGATCAAAAATCAAAAGACAAGACAAATTCTTTGCAGAGAGACTCGCAATTTGTTAGATTCTACAGTAGATCACTCAATTGTCACTCTCTATGACATGGTGTTGAGTCTGAAAATACAGGAGTATCAAGAGGAGCTGAATGAAGTGATATGAAGATAAAAAATAATAAAGTCTACAAGGCACTGCCACTGAGAGAAGCTCAAGGAGCAGACTTATTGGAAGCAGGGAGGGACGGAGGCAGCTAGTGATTGTATCTTTTGACCATCCTGGGCATGTCTGTGTGTTTCTCCTGGAAGTGCAGAGGTAAATTGTTGAGGATAAGATGACCTAGTCAGCCTACTTCAGTGTTTTGACCCTCACCATAAAAAAGAACCATGAGAATGGCAATGATACAATATATGCAGTTTCTCATTTATTTAGTGAACCCGCTTATTCAATTACAAAATCCTGAGCATCGGAACACTGCCCTAGAAGCATTAAAAACAGGGAGGGATCAACAGTGGATGAGATGCCAGTCTGTCACAAGTCATAATCATGTACTCAGCCATACTCACCCCTAATTAGGCTGCTTTAAAGATATCATGCATGGTGTTGAGATGTGGAAGGACACCACATTACCTTGCAATCAGTGAACACAGGGAGAAGGTGGAATGTCCACATATACAAGATACCCAAAACTGTGAGGCACCAGAACTACTCACTGTGTCACCATATTACATTAAGTGAATATGTTTATGGTCATCTTTTGATTATCTGGAGATGGATCAACTAGCTTGTAACTTAATGTGTTTTTTAAAAAAAAAAAAAAACAAGAAACAGTATCAACCAATTAAGGCTGCATTGTGTCTCCTGTAGTTTACCGAATCAAGAATTTCATTATATTCCATAATCAAACAATTCCCAGTAAATTATGAAATACAGTACCAATAAATGTGTGATAATGTTTTAACATACAGGACAGCAAAACATTTATGGTTTATTAAAGTTTTTGAAACAGGAAATTGTGGCTCTCAATTCTGTTGCCTTCTGTTTTGAATGAGCTACATTGACCTCTTATACAACACCAAATTATCTTCAAATTGGAGTTATGAACTTGCAGATATGTTAATTCCACAACTTAGATTACATGTCATCATAATAAACAGCTATCAATCAATCAATCAACATTTATTTATATAGCACATATTCATACAAAAAAATGTAGCTCAAAGTGCTTTACAAAATGAATAGAGAAATAGAAGACACAATAAAAGATAAACATAAGTCAACATTAATTAACATAGAATAAGAGTAAGGTCCGATGGCCAGGGTGGACAGAAAAAACAAAAAAAACTCCAAAGGCTGGAGAAAAAAATAAAATCTGTAGGGGTTCCAGACCACGAGACCGCCCAGTCCCCTCTGGGCAATCTACCTAACATAAGTCAAACAGTCCTCTTTGTATTTAGGGTTTTCATGGAAGGACCTGATGATGATGGTCACGTAGACTTCTGGCTTTCAGTCCATCAATGTTGGAGCATCATGATGCTTTGAGTAGGTGGTGGTGGCGCAGGCCACCACAAAGAAACCAGAAAAAGAAACAGAAGAGAGAGTAGGGGTCAGTACGGATTTTGGAGCCACTATGAATAGTTATTATGATGAATTGAACATACAGAGTATCAGTATTAAGTTAAAGTGAAGTTATAAAAAGGCCATGTTAAAGTAATGTGTTTTCAGCAGTGTTTTAAATTGCTCCACTGTATTTGCCTGGCAAATTCCTATTGGCAGGCTATTCCAGATTTTAGGTGCATAGCAGCAGAAGGCCGCCTCACCACTTCTTTTAAGTTTAGCTTTTGGAATTATAAGGAGACACTCATTTGAAGATCTAAGGTTACGATTTGGAATATAACGCGTCAGGCATTCCGATATATAAGATGGAGCAAGATTATTTAAGGCTTTATAAACCATAAGCAGTATTTTAAAGTCAATCCTGAATGACACAGGCTAGACACCTATGATCCTCTAATGCCAGTCTTATCACTTGTACGCTCTCTGAGCAGGCACAATTATATTATGCGTTGTCGTCCTAGAGCGGCAACAAAGAGAGAGAGAAACATAAAGTAATAAATAAAGAAATGATCTGGGGTGCGAGCAACCAACACTATTTCCCTACTAAACCACCACATGTACAGAAACACACCTGCAGAAGCAAAAATTTGGTTACAAGAGAATTGTTATTATCCAGGAAAATAAGGAATTGGACACAACAAACAAACACCCTGTATACATAGTACCACACTGCAGTGCTTCCACCCCTCCACATGAATCACGAAACAAAACATTCAACAACATACACCATTAAAACACAAACGTGAGGAAAAAAAATCATGCAACCAGAGTCCTTTAAATATTCACTGTTAAGGATGATCATCTACAGTCTGTTATGGTGAAGGATGTGCCGAGCCGTACCTCCTATTCTGGGAAACGTACAGTAATTCTACACAGTCCCTTAGACTTTCCTGTCAGTTCCTCTCCCGAATGACTTCACCCCATTCATAAGAAAAGGAGAATGATTCTTACAGAAATGAACCCGGGTTCAACTGACTTTTTCCAACGTGCTGAGTAGCTTTCCCTCTTGCATTTTTTGTGGTGACTGCTTCTCTTTTGGGTCTGATTCTCTCTTCGCCTCCTTCACCTTTTTCCTGCCACAGATTTACATATGTTCAGCTCCTGCCCTTACAGTTTATTTGGCCCACCGAGCCAGGTGCTCCCTTCCCCATGAACAATTGGCCGGCCTTGCACATTCAGCCATTTGTTCCATCATTAACAGGACTAGGGAAAGGTGCAGACTGCCAGTTACACACTCTTTCAAAGAATTCTCAGCAAATTCTCATTTAGGTGAGTGTCTCTTGCTCTTAGAATGTTACCAATGGTGCTTTCAATTACACTTGGCAATCTGTCACATGAAATGTCCTTCATTCTGCAAAATAAATAAATAACAATGCCATATTTCTTGAGAAAGTTGTCACATTTGGACCATTTTGAACCCAGAAATGAACTTTAGGGATGCCAGTACCTGGCTACCCAAGTAAACTGAATAATAGGTTTCAGCTGTACTAATGCAATAACAAACCTTTCTCTAATAACTACAAAGGTTTCTCTAATTAACTATTTAGCAACTAAAAAAATGACTAATTAAGGCTAAGCTAGGGGAGTTGACTAGTAGGGCACTGAAGGAATGGCTGCTGAAAATGCCACTTTACAGCCGTATGTGAATAATAAATTAAAAAACATTCATTTCAAGCAGTAATTAGCAACACTAATAATGTCTTGGTTGAATTTTTAACACATTGACTTCCAACTACAAGTTGGAAAAATTTTTGTCCCATGTGCCAACTACCAGTTAATTCAAATTTTAGAGAAAATACAGTTGTATTGTTAGTTTTGCTTAATAACAGAATGAATTTGGTTAGTATATTAAAGTAAGCCTTGATTTCACTTTAACATCATTTATTGGTACTGTGGCAGTCAACGCGTTAAATCAATTTAATAATATCTTGATAAAAAGGCATCAATTTCCATAAAAACTTTCTGGGTGTTTGTCCAAACTTTTAACTGTTAGTCTACATGAGCCAATATCAGCAGATACCCAGGGCTCTATTCTTCCAAGTAAGTTACGTTTAGGACTGCAGGAAAGCTGGAATTGGTACTGCAAACACTTTACAGATGGTGATAAAACTTGGGAGTCGAGCCCAGGATACTGAAGAGCAAATTAATAATACAAAAATAATAAGAATTATCATCATTAATTACATTTATATAGCGCTTTATAACTTACTAAATGCATATTACATAGTCAATGGAGAGCCACTCCAACCACCACCAATGGGCAGCATCCACCCGGATGATGTGACTGTAGCCATTCTTGGACCAGTACACTCACCACACATTAGCTATTAGATAATGAAGAGGTGAGAGAGAGAGAGTTATCTAGTAAGGGACAGGGAAGGAATTAGGGGACCAGAATGACCAGGCCACGGTTGGCAATTTTGGCAGAATACAGGAGACAGAGCTGTAGGTGGCAGAGTTAAAGATGTTAAGATTTGCATTGGGTGTGACAAGGATGGACAGGATTAGACATGAGTACATTAGAGGTTCAGCTCAAGTTAGACAGTTGGGAGACAAAGTCAGAGAGGCGAGATTCCATTGGTTTGGACATGTGCAGAGGAGAGATGCTGGGTATATTGGGAGAAGGCTCATAAGGATAGATCTGCCAGGGAAGAGGAGAAGAGGAATGCCTAAGAGAAGGTTTATGGATGTTGTGAGAGAGGACATGCAGGTGATGGATGTAACAGAACAAGATGCAGAGGACAGAAAGTTTTGGAAATAGATGATCCGCTGTGGCAACCCCTAACAGGGGCAGCCAAAAGACAAAGAAGATCTGGAACCACCCTACTCTTTCCAAAAGATGTCCAGGGATCTTTAATGATCACAGGTAGTCAGGACCTCGGTTTCACTTCTCACCAAATGACAGTACCACTTATACCACACAGTGTCCCTGTCGCCACACTGGGGATCCACTCACAGACCACAGGGTGAGCACCATCTGCTGGCCACACCAACACCTCTTCCAGAAGCAACCCAAGCTTTTTCTTGATGGTCTTTAGGTGGATTACCTGCTCTGAAGTGCAAGTGGTATGGCTTCTGGACTACTACACCCCCCATTTATTTTTTTTTTAATCAGTAATAATGAACATTGCTGCTTGCTGTTTCACTGCATTAGCTGACACAAACGCAAATCTAAAATTAGCTTGATGGACCAAATTGTCCACTCTCATTTGTCAAACATCTTATGTTTTTATGAATCACTGACTGTCATCACTAAGAGTGTTAGCCTTTGGCTACAATATAAAAAGCCAGTAGGATTCTATGTATCACTAAATTGCTTCCACTTAAAAACTCGTTTCAGTTTTCACCTGACATTGTCCGGATGTCTTCCAGTTTAAGCAAAGCTCCATGCTGAAGAAAAAAGTAAATCTGGGTAAATCAGTCCTAGTAATTCACAGAGGTAAGGCAACCAGACAGAGAAAGTTGTCTCGTTCCCACTCTGTATTTTTTAACAATCAAAATGAAATTAAATGATTAGAAGTTATTGTCAGATGGCTCTAACAGATAAGGCGAGTGAAAAACAAGCTTGAATGAAAATAAACAGCTTTGCATGCCTGTGGCTTTTCATAATGACCACTCTTACCAGACACTTTGTCTGGTAACCTGTGAAACAGAAACATGTCATTACTGTAAGTGAACAAGCATTGCCCGACAATAACAATAATGAGCGCTCCTTTTTTAAACTGGTCTCCTTAAAATAAAGTCACTTCAAGGAATGACCTGGTTAGTTCTTTGAAATTTTTATTCTGTTTTCAGTGTTTACGCCACAGTCAGGAGAAAAACCAAAGTGCTTTTTTCCTTTTAGTTTTCAGTCAGTGGTAACGAGTTCATGGATCTCTGCTGACCAGAAGCTCCCTTTATGTGAAGTCTGGGTAGCATTCCTGTTTTTCTCATTTGCTTATAAGCTTTTTCCAAGTCATCAGTGCATGTTGTCAGTTCTAAAGATATATAAGCAAAACAGCAAACATTTTTGCACAACATTTCTCATTGTATGTACTTCAGTCCCCAGTGCTAAGGGTCATTTTGTAAAACAGTAGACACAGTGATCATTTGATAACACCAAAATCTCCTGAAAGTCTCAGGGCAAGCAAATCACAATAAAATGACCTCAGCTACTAAGGGCCTTTTTTGCTCTAATTGGCCTAGTCTTAAAAATGATGACACTCTTGGTGCAAATCTGTCTCTAAACTAATCAACATAAGCTATAACACATTAAAGGGGAAGGTGGTGTGGCTTGTTTCGTGAGTGTAAAGGTACAAGACAGGCAACCACGACCAGTATTACATAGAGAATGGGGTGGCAAAGAGGAAGCAGAGTACCTGCTCGAAGGGGTGGCCTAAGGGCCGGTTTATACTTCACGCTCAGAAAGCGTACGCTGCCACATGTTCCCAGTGTTCATTTGATGTGTTCTCTGAGCAAGTCCACAGAAATTAACGCTGTGCCTGCGCAGTACCATTTTACAGTACCAGCAAAAATGTGGGGGGTGCAATGTGTTCAAGTCGGAACATGACGTCAGAACCTCTGATTACTATCAGCATGTGACAGCAAGCCGCTTTGCAGATCCTACAGGTTCAATGTGCCTGCTTCAATGTTTGATGAATGGTTTGATGTGGTGAAGCAAAGCGCTGATATGCAGTACAAATGTATTCATGATGCTTTCATATTCAAGCGTGGTAATGATGTGATACATTTAAAGGTGTCACATGCCATCTTCTGTGCCGTCTTTTTTTTTTTTTGCGCACCATCACAATAGCATCAGAAAGTACGGCAGCATATTTAAACCCACAGAGTAAAAAAAAAATTAGGGACACAGTGAGAAGGTCTATTTTGTGATTAAAGTGGAAATTTCAGCTTTAATCTCGAAATGTCCACTTTAATCTTGTAGTCTATTTTGCTATTAAAGTAGACCATCGTAAACGATATCTTAAATCCAACCCAGTTGTTAATCACTACATGCTTCTGGGGCTTCCTCCTGAACTGACGGCAGCAGCAAAGATATTCCAGCTCACTGCACATCTAGAATCTTTAGATTTACACTTGATGTCACTTTCATGATGAAATGCATTAACATATGTATATTACATTTTATAGAGAAATCATTTGCTTCATTTAAATAATGAATACTGTTATTAATTACACATGTGGGGGTTGCACGGTGGCAGAGCGGTAGCTCTGCTGTCTCGTAGGGAGTCACATCCCTTGTTTTCTGCCTGGAGTTTACATGTTATCCTGGTGGGTTTCCACAGTGTGCTCCAATTTCCTTCCAAAGACATGCAAGGTTGGGGATTTGGTGAAGCTAAAATAACACAAGTGTATGTGCGTGCTTGTATTCAACTTGCAATGAGCTGATGCCCCTTTCAGGGATCGTTTCTGCCTTGCGCCACGACGCTAGCTGCAATGAGCACGTCCCTGGATTGATGGATGTAATCATTAAACATCCATCCTTTTCAGAGGTGTTGTATCAAAGTGTCCTTGGAATTTAATGGGTGTTTCAGGCAATTCACAACACAGCGAACCTGTTCTCACCGTGATATTTTGCACTGCCACCTGGTGAAATCTTCCAGATTTACGTAAAGTATGTGCGCAAGTATAAACAGTACACCACTTGCGTAGCAGAAGCGTCCGCAGGAGCACGTGTCATGTTTTTTGAAGTATAAACCTGGCCTAAGAGTTTGACTCAGAACAGTGGTCTCTGATGAAATCTTGGGAAGAATGTTATAGACCCCAGAGCAATAGTACAGATACCAGATCAAAGAAGTTCAAACATTACTCTTTGTTCGGTCATATCAGACAATTGTCCTATAGCATACATCCCAACAGCTGCTCCATATAACTCTGTTCTTTCCTTGATGAGCTTTACAGGTGTCTACTGGTTGCTGAAGAGAAACAGGATGGTGGACTCAGTGGCCCACATTATGCAGTCATATGTGACAAAGTCCCATTCCATTAGTCGTCTCCACTGATGGAGTGGTTTAGGGCTCATCCAAACATGTCCTTTGAATTCCTTCCTCCATATTCATCATTCCTAATTCCTATGGAGGAGTGTTTTCCTGCCTGGAGACGGAAGGTTTATGACCACTGCTGTTGGATGCTGTGACTGAGGCTTGTAAGACAATCACAGAATCCAACTGCGAGGGCTGGATCAGGCATGCCCAAAGGTATTTCCCATGTTGCATTGCCAAGGAAAATATTTTATGTGATGTTGATGAAAACATATCCAGGACAGAATCGATCAGGCAGACTAGATTTTGATTCTGATTTTCAGCCAAGGGCAACCCCTTTTTTGCTGTATTGCACCCTGACTGTATCATATTTACAGATAAAACAGATTTGATTTCTTGCCCGTGATCAGGGTTGTGCTTGACTGTACCTGTATAGTACCCAATACCAAAATATTTAGTTTCAATGAATATCTGTCTTCTCTTTATTACATTTCACTTTGTTGGGCCATCTGTGAGTACGCATGTGTTTAGTCAGTGATATTTATGGTGGATTACAATAAATGTATAAAACAAGAATTTTGCTATAAAACGTACCGTGGTCTTTACTCTGCCTCAATGAGATGTGTGGTCAGTGTTTTGCTTGTGAATATTCAGGGAATGCTTGGAAGTGTTACTCTTTGAGTGGATTATTCAGTTTTGCAGCATGGATTTCTTGTTTTGATTGGAGTAGTGAGTTTTACAGTCAAAAGAAAGAATTGTGCTAAACATGTTAATGTTTTGCAGGTTTTGTTGATTGTTAAGAGAAAGTGGTTACTGTTTCCAGCACTGTGGTAAAGCCCTTGAGAAAAACTAAAATATCTGTTTTAGCATCATTTGGAAATTAAACTTCTTTTCAAAGCTTGATCACTCTCATATTATCTATCAAACTTCAGATTTAAAGTGCTAGTCACTGTTGTGATGGACATGTAAAGGGAATGTACAAAAGGGCTAACATGTTACAGGTGTCTGCAGTCCCCCTACTCCTAGTAGGTGACCCAGACATGTGTACAATAAAAAGGGATATGAGAAAAGGACAGATGATACTTCTACTCAATGCCAGGTTGTTTCCGACAGCTTAACATTGGGGAATTCCTGACCAAAACTCTCTTGGCAAACCTTGGACAGTAAGCTGACATCAGAGAAGACAACACCTTCTTGTAACTTAAAAGCAAACAGTCACTGAAAGGGGTACATGGGACCTTTACGAGTTATGAACAGTTGCTGAAACACCAAACAAAATTAGAGGAACCCATAGTCCAGCGTCCTTAATACAATAATAAAGCCATCACTGAATGCCATTGAATCTGGGCATGATGACTACAAAACTTTTTTAAAAGTTCCTCACTTAATGCAGTGAATTTATACATCTGTTTTTTGATTAATCAATGATTTGCTTCTGGTAGTTCTTATAAGCTGCTAAAAAGTTCAGATACTTTTGAATAATATCAACATTTTTCATCTTTCTATCCAGGGCTATTTTCCAAATATTTATTAACATTGGTCCTCCTCTGACCCTCATCAGCAGTACATCACAACTTACTGAGATCCATTTTATAAGAACTGGAGCAGACGCAGTCCAAGTAAAGTCTACAGAGTGTTTAGGGACCTGCAAACGTCTAAATCATTAGTACACATGTCAAGCTTGTAAATTCTCATCTAACCTGCCAATTCACAGTAGCCTGCAAGGAAAAATAAGCACAATGGAAAAACTACCGTGTCTGCTTCATGTTAAATCAGGAAATGTCACTAGAAGCAGATCTAGAGTTTGAAAATCGTATGCTATTTTCAAAATTCGTCCCAAACATTCTGTTTTTCATTGTGGGTTTTAGCAGCTCAGACTTTATTATAAAGAGGTTGTCTCATTCAGTTTGAGAATGAAGCAAAACAGCTTCGTCCATTCAGGTGCTGACATGTAAGTAGGAAAGGTTACTTGAGAGCTATGATTATTAAAAAGAGCAAAGTCTTCTGGTAAAAGTAGAATGATGCCCAGATTTATTTAGTTTGAGGCCAGGTTCTTTTGTAAGGTTTCCTTGAGTGTGTGCTGCAAACTGTCCATCTAGTATGGGATATTATTATAAAAGAAACAGATTTGTACATGTCACTTTAAACTGGAACTTCTAAAGTTTTGAATGTCATATTTTAAGAGTTTCAAGTTTTGAATCCAACCTCCCTTTGTACTTGAATCTGCATTTGTTTTGATTGCTTATTTTATGATATGCTTTGAGATTCAAACACTTCAGCCTCCTGACTTGTACCAGACAACTTCTTATATTGATGTAACAAATAGAGATTGGTCCAGTTGCAGACTTCCACAGCTCCACAATTCAGTAGCTCTACTGGACAGCCAATTGGATTGTAGGTTTTTGTCACCTGGCTTACTTGACTTCAGTCAGATAACCCTCCCTCAACCCTAATCTTAACCACAGTGTGACCAGGTGTTATCACTGGCATAGAATATAAAGTGACAACCTCCTCAATGGAGAGTCTATTGAACAAATGACCAATTAATATAGACATGAATAGTCAACCTCGCCAAATGTTTCTAGTGAAAAGAGATGGAAGCCTATCATTGTTGTGACTGATTAAAGATATCTGTGACTGGATAAAGCAGGCCACATTGTGTACATAATGTTGAACACAGGTGCCTTATATGGAATGAATTTCATGTCAAAAGTATAAGCACTTGTTGTCACTCAAGTCACTCACATGTAATGTGCATGAGTTTAACTTGGTAGTTTTGGAGCTGGTTATTACAGAAAACAACATCATATATAAACACCATAAATAATATAAGTTAAATAACATGTATAATAAACAGTTGGAGAAAAGTGCAGTTATAAAGGAGATGTACAAATAATATGAAATGAAAATATGTGTGTGTAGTGTGTATGAATAAACAAGGGGGACAGGCTAAATTATTGGTTTGTGAGGGCCTTGGCTGTGAAAAAGAAACTATTCAGGTGTCTATTAATTTTAATTGTAATTGACCTAAATTGTTAACCAGAGAGACGTTTTTGGAACAAGTGATGACCTCGATAATATGCATCCATGTTGATCTTTTTGACGTGGTATATGACATTAAATGCATGCATATCTGCAATTTATGGAAGAACATAGCCAAATATTTTCTCAGCAGACCTCACAATAGGCTTTCATTTATTTTTGTAGTGGACCATTGCTGAATCCAGCCAGACAACAATGGAGAATGTGATCACACTTTCAATTATGGCTTTGTAGAATTATGCTAGGATGGGCTGGGAAATACTTCATTTCTTTATTTAGCATAGAACATACATCTGCTGCTGAGCATTCTTAAAAATGGAAGTGGTGTTAATGTCCTGGCTGAGAGTATTACACCGTTGAGCAGATTCAGAGGGCGCAGGGGTTACCCGGAGAAAAGGTAATAATGCAGGCTTATTAAAAAGGAGAACAAAAGGCACAGAGAGGATCGCCATCAACTGTCTGTGTTTGTTTCTACGTATCACACACACAATCGAGTTACAACTACAACCAATGTGGATTACAGTTTTTCTGGGTGTATTTTGGGAGTTTTTCCTTGTCTTCTTAGAGAGTTAAGGCTGGGGTCTGTCAAAAGACAGGACCTATTAAAGCCCATTGCGGCACTTCTTGTGCGATTTTGGGATATACAAAAATAAATTGTTTTGTATTGTATTGTATGTGCTGTCTTATGCCTGTTGTCCATGTGATTTAGCCTTGGTTGGATATGTGTTTGTCTTGGGAGCACTCCCAATCACACCAAATTTTCATGTTACAATTGGAACCTGGTAGGACAAAACTTTACATTTCACTCAGAGGGCTGTTCACAGAAGTTTTCATTCCACATATTACACACATCACTTCACATTCATCCCACACATTGTCATCTTCACCTGCTGTATTGGACTTTATTGCTAAACTTAATTGCTTAATGAGTGCTGCCTGTTGTTTTATTCGGTTTCATGTGTGTACTGTAAATAATTATAGCTGGTGGGGGATTGTGAAGGATTTTTGTGTATACATTTTTTTGCCTTATTTTTCGTATATATACTTTATTGTCTTCATTATATATCTTTCTTATTTATCTCGTATCAATGTCTCTGTGTATGGGTGTATGCATGTTGGGTTAAAGTTGGGTGTGTTCTTGGGGTCCCCAAAATAAAATATACAAATCACTGTTTCCAGACGGTGTGAATCTTAGTGTCCTCTGACTGCTACACTATTGTTTGCTGAAAACTAAAGTTCCAGTTTTCTTTTGTGTTTCCATTTAGCATATCTTATGATACTGTTAACCTGATTTTTGGCCTGTTTGTAAACTTCTTTAGGATAAAATAACAAAGAAATTTGGCTTAACAAATCAACCCACACAATGACAGGTCTGAAAGTTGGATTCTACTTCGTGGACATATGATCTGTTTTTATACTTGTATCCTATCATTTGACAGGGTGCAAACACCACAAAAAATGAAGTTGTGTATTTTACCCAATTGAGTTTTTAGATGCATTTTTCTAAAATGACCTAGTGTGAATGTGGGTTTCTCCATGAATGGGCCCTGGCTCGATTTCAGGTTGTTGGTTCCTGCTTTGCGTCACATGTTTCCAGAATAAACTCTGACCTTGTGTATTCTTGGGTGGATGTGGTATCCTATGTTATTTTTTCATACATCATTTTTCTCCATTATCCATCCCTTCTTTTTTGATTAAAAAAGTTGAATTATTTCAATATCCCCAACCAGCTAATCTAATTAAAAATGGAAGATGGTTATTAAAATAACAATGATGATGAATTATTTACACTGGAATATGAATTACAGATGTAAACTTTAATGTTTCTTGGATGTTTTTTGGTCAGAATACAATGGTAAATCTCCTCTCAAAAAGAACTGTCTTGCATTCAGATATTGCCAAGATGGTTGCTCTCAATGACATAACTTTGGTTTCAAAGATGTAGGAGAAAAAGCCACTCCATAACTTACACATTTTGAAATCAGAAATGACTATAAATTTTATTATCTTTATCGTTGTTATGAAAGGAACAGATATCCACTGAGTATTGCTGCTGTCTCATGGATCCAACATCCTGGGTTTGAGCCCTGTGCCTGGTGATTCTTTCTATTTCTGCATGGGTGTTTTTCTCCCATATCCCAAGGGTATGCAGGTTAGGTTAATAAACTTTTTCTAAAGTGTCCCATGTGTGAAAGTTTGGGAATGCATGGTAATAGGCCCTTCATGCTGCAAGGCCTTGTACCCTGTCCACAGCTGTCTCCTGCCTTGCCACCAGGACTGCCAGGATAGGCTACTGCCCCCTACAAAACTGAAATGAAATAACAGAGTCTGAAAGTATTATGTTTCTGTTATTGTTATTTACTTATTTTACTTATTATATTAGTCAGAAGAAGGATGAGGCTTTAGATTTCAAGTGTGACTGTGAGAATAAGATAGATAGATAGATAGATAGATAGATAGATAGATAGATAGATAGATAGATAGATAGATAGATAGATAGATAGATAGATAGATAGATAGATAGAACTTTATCACTAAGGGTTATTTAAAACATAATGAAAAATGTAAATATTATAACAAACAAAGACACTGTGAAATGATATGCCTTGATACAACAAAAATTGTTGGGGCAGCCATCCCATATACTTGAAAGTTTTGCTGGAAAAAAGGCAAAATTGAGCAATAGGTCTTCACAGACAATATGGCAGTTTTTAAAGCCAGACAGGGGAGATGACGTAATCTGGAGAGAAACCAGAAGTGACGTCTCCAGGCCCAGGCGAAATTTCCCGTTGTTGGTCTGCAGAGAAAAAAGAGAAAGGATTAGTGCACTCTGCCACCACCTGGTCTGGAATGGAATTACCTTTTGTTAAGCCCTTTAGCTGCCTCCCATGCACACGTGTGTGACAGCACATGTTTCCATAATTTGCCCCTCTGCTCCACAGTTTAAAATTACAAATCAAACAATTCAGATGCAATTAAACTGCACACTGCAGACTTTAATTCACAGGCATTTGCATGCATTTTTGTCACAGCACTTTTTCTACATGATCCCCCCATTTCCGTGCACCATAATGTTTGGGACAACTGGTGTCACAGGTGTTTGTCATTATTCAAGTGTGTTTCGTTGTTTCATTAGTGCAGGCATAAGATACCTCGGCTCACTTCTACCATGACTCTAATATGAGGACAAGATCTGTGCCGATGAAAGTTATTTGAGACATTAGTAAAACCTTAGGATTACCTAAATCAACAGTCTGGAATACCATTAAGAAGAAAGAATACAGTGATGGGCTCAGTAATCGCAAAGGGACTGGTAGGCCAAGGAAAGCCTCTACTGCTGATGACCGAAGAATCCTCACTATTGTATAGAAAAAGCCCCCTGTGCCTGTCTGACAGATCAGAAAGAGTCCTCAGGAGGCTAATGGGGATGTATCAGAAACGACTATCAGCAGAAATACAGAGGCCACACTGAAGGGAAAAAACAGTAGTTAGCCACAAAAACAGGATGGCCAGGTTACAGTTGACAAGAACAAACTTCAAAGAGCCTGCAGAATTTTTAAAACAGGTATTGTGAACAGACAAGACAAAGATGAACCTGAGTGATGGCAGGAGCAAAGTGTGGAGATAAAAAGGAACTGCCCAAGATCCAAAACATACCACCACATCTATTATACGTGGCACTGGGGGTGTTATGGCTTGGGCATGTATGGCTGCCACAGGTACTGGCACACTTATCTTTGTTGATGATGTAACTGCTGTCGCCAGTGGCACAATTAATTCTTATTTGTATTAAAATGTCGCATCTGCTCAAGTTCCAGTAAATGCCTTCAAACTCCTTGGACGGGACTTCATCCTACAACAAGATAAAGATTCAAACATAATGCTAAGGCAACACAGGAGTTTTTCAAAGCTACAAAATGGAAAATTCTTGTGTGGCCAAGCCAGTCACCCGATTTAAATCCAACTGAGCAGGACTTCCATATGTTGAAGAAAAAAACTGAAGGGGAAATGCCCCTGAAACATGCAGGAGCTGAAGATGGCTGCATTAGAGGCTTGGCAGAGCATCACCAGAGAAGATCGTCAGCACCTGGTGATGTCTGTGAATCACAGACTTCAAGCAGTCATTGCATGTAAGGGCTATGTGACATAATACTAAATATGGCCATGTATCTGCCATTGCTGTGTCTCAAACATTGTGGTGCCCTGAAATCGGGGGGATCATGTAGAAAAGATTCTGTCATTTCTACATGGTATGACCAGAATGTGTGCACTTGTGCCCTTTAATTGCATCTGAATTGTCTGGTTTGTGATTCTAAACTGGAGGAGAAGGGATAAATCAAGGAAAATGTGTCTTTGTCCCAAACATCACGGAGAGCACTGTACACCTACAAATGGGCATTTTATAATTGCCGTCTAACCCCAATGACACAAAAGCATGAGTGCCATGAAGAAACATTCAGACAAGTGCAGCCGCAACACCAATTGAGAACAGACATAATATTTAAACACAGAACGCCAGATCTTTGATGTAGCAGCACAAGCTACTGTGCCAGTGTTCCACCATTGTTAGATTGTATTTGTAATCTTCGTGACAGATTTTTCTGTTTTAATTCTAGTAGTAGTAGTGCAATGAAATTCTTACTTACAAATCCAATCAACATTCAACATGCTAATCAGTCTGCAGGGCATCATAACAAGGGCACAGTAAAATATATACTGTAACTTCTTTTTATTTAATACAGAGCAGAAACCATCTTACCTGATGTACTCCATACTCCTGCTAGCAATACAGTCTTTTTAGTACCTTTTATCACTCTAACAATATTTCTACCATAAATGCCATCCTTGAAATGACAGGCCTAAATAAAACTCTGAAAGAGAGGAAAGCAGTTATTAAAGCTAAAACTAAAATTACCAACAAAAAGTCATAGAGAAAATGGCTGTTATTTAGAAATACGCTTTTTAAACCATGAAGTAATGCATTCCATGGAAATAACAAACAGTGTAAAATAGCTTGATTTCCATATTTCAGCTGCTATTGTGTGAAAGTTTCTTCATTACACTACACTGATTGTTGAAGTTGAAGAACTATCTTATGAGCAAAATAAACACATTTAATATTTTTCAGTATGGATCATCAAATAAAACGGTAGATTAACAGATTATTGCACCTATGCAGGTTAGTGTTACATCTATCTGTTCATTTTCTTGATTCATGCTAACATTTGAAGGTCGTGCCAGACCAAAGCCGATTCCAGCAGAAGGAATGGGCTGCAGATTGAAAGCCAGTCCATCGCTCGCTCACTCACTCACACAGCCACATCCATTCACAACTTCCAGTTTGGAGATATTGATTAAATGAACAATCACTTTTAGGGATATGGAGAGAAGTTAAATGAATACAGACAGAAAGTGCAAAGTCCAGACTGAGAATGACACATTGAGGGAGCACACACATCATGACTGCCATGCATTCCCAGCGTTCTTTAGATGCATGCTCTGAGCGCATCGTTAGAAATTAACATGACGTGTGTGCTAGTTGCAGTACCAGCCAAAATAGAGGTGGCGTGTGTGTGCAAGTTTTGTTACATGTCAGTATCATTGTTTACTATCAACATATAACAGCAAGCTGCACTGCAGGTGTAACAGGATCAATGTGCATGCTTCGATATTTGATGAATGATTTGATGTAGCGAACCAAATCACCAAACTTAAATGCTGACATGCAGATGCCTTTATGGTGAATTTCTTCATCCATTTCTCTCATATGAAATACAAGCGCCGCCACCAGGGGGTGCTCCAGCTCCCCAAACACCCGACACAAAGACTCGGATCTGGGTATAAAAGCACAAAAGCCTTTATTGTGTGAAACTCTTCCCAAAGAGTCTCCCACAGCACAACCACAAATTACAAAGCACAGAGGAATACAGCACTCAGCAAGTCTTTGTCTTCTTTGTGTTTCTCTCTCTCCTGGTCACTGCCTCCTCTGCTCTTCTCTTCAAGCTTCATCCTCCTTCCTCCTGACTCTGGCTCCCAGAACAGTGGTAGGTAGTTCCTTTATATCCCACCCAGAAGCACTTGCAGTGTTCCAAAGCTATAGTTTGAAAGCACTTCTGGGTGAGATGAGAGCCTGATAAAGTAAGGCTCTGCAGTCCCCACAGCACACGTGGCACCCAACAGTGCTGAGCCAACAAACTCCAAGTCCTATGATGCCCTGTGAGAAACCATGGTGCTGCTGCAACCCAGGGGTACTGCCATCTAGCAGTCCAGAGGAGGCAATCCCCATTAATGTTGTCTCTCCCTGTCCTTCCATCTCGAGGACATCAGCCGTCCCTCACAAGATATTTATCATTCAACTGATATACTGTATACACCCCTCCAAATTATTGGGTTCAGATGTTTCATTTTTAACAGGTGCATGTGATCTCTTTTGACAAATAATGGCAGAAAGGGGGTCGTAGTGACTTTAAATGTGGCACTGTCATTGGATGCCACCTTTACCACAGGTCTGTATGTGAAATTTCCCCTCTGCTAGATCTGCCCAGGTCAGCTGTAAGTGTCATTGTGAAGTGGAAGCATTGAGGAGCAACAGCAGCTCAGGCATGAAATGGTAGACCACACAAACCTCACGGAGCAAGGCTGTCAAGTGCTGAAGTGCATAACAAGTAAAAATGACATGTCCTCTAATGTATCACTCACAACAGAGTTCAAAACTGCCTGTGGAAGTAACTTCACCATCAGAACTGTGCATCGGGAGATTCATCAGATTGGCTTCCATGACCAAGCAGCATCAGACAAGTCTTGCCAAGTGTCAGCTGGAGCGGTGTAAAGTAGGCCACCATTGGACTCTGAAGCAATAGAAATGTGTTCTCTGGAGTGATGAAATCATGCTTCTCTGTCTGACCCTCTAACAGAAGAATCTGGGCATGGTGCTTGCCAGAAGAACACTATCTTGCAGGCTACACAGTGTAAAGTTTGGTGGAGAAGGGAAAATGGTCTGGGGCTGTTTATCAGGGTTTGTGCCAGGACTCTTGGCCCTAGTGAAGGGGACTGTTAACACTAGAGCATTCAAAGACATTTTAGATAATTATGGGATTCCAACTATGTGGAGAGGTTTAGGGAAAGCCTTTTTCTGTTCTAGCAGGACTGTGCTTCCATGCACAAGCCAGGTCTATGAAGACATGGAAGAACTTGAGTCGCCTGCACAGCGCCCTAAACTCAACGTTATGGAACATCTTTGGGATGAACTGGAATGCCGTTTGCAAGCCAGGTCATCTTGATCAGCATCAGTACTTGACACCACAAATGCTCTTTTGGCCAAATGGACACCAATTCCCACAGACACACCATTCCAAAATCTTGTCAGAAGTGTGGAGGCTGTTATAACTGCAAGATTTGGCAACTCCATACTAATGTCTATGGTTTTGGAATGGGATGTCCAACAAGCTCACAATAGGCGTGATAGTCTGGTGTCTACAAATATTTGACTATAGTTTATATATGTATGGGGTTGCATGTTTCCACATTGTTTAGTAGAGCTAGCCTCACCACTCCAGAGTACTGGGCTTAAATCCCACCTTGAAAGTCAGCATGCACTCTCAATATCTGCAAGGTTTTTTTCTACAGGATTCTTTCCAAATTCCAAGCACGTGTAGGTTACCTTAAGTGGAAATTGTGTACATTGATGGGTTGACATTTTGTGTCCATTGCTGCCCAGAGAGCCTCTGTGTCTCCATATGTTTGAATGGAAATAATTTGGGGAAGAAGAAAAAGATAGATGAATTGATCTTACTGAGAAGCTGGGCCATCAACCTGATAATCAAAGTGGAGTGCATTAGAGAGTTAAATAGTAAATGGACATGTAACAAATACAGTACATCTTAATGTCTTGGTGTGTTGGTTCTACTTGGAAATGTAATCATCTGATCACATTATATGGTAATATGGAAGCCATCCTGGTATAGTCATGTGAACATGTGCTATCCAAACATTTTAATACATTTCTGAAACCCACCTAATCCAAATCAGGGGAATGGGTAGCAGTAAGGTTATACTGGCAGTATTAGATACAAGGGCAGGAACCAAACAGTCCATCACTTAATGCACACACCTGCATAGGGCCATGCCTTTGGGGTGTAACTGCTGTGAGCAGCGTGTTCAGAGACAGTTAAGTACATCAAGGGAGTAGTTCATACAAAAGGCACTTTTGGGGGGAAATAATTCTTAAGGTGAGGACATCTGAGCAAAAATATACACATGGAGGTAAGTGTTATCAGCAAGCAAAATATGTGCCCTTCCTTATTTTTTAGCTATTTTATTTATCAGTTTAATGAAATATATGTGTGTTTCCCACATAGGATTTTAAAAATGTAAGGCTGAGCTTTATCTCTGGAATCTTTGCTGTCATTCCTCATTGCTGAATGTTTGCCAAGACATATTCCATTTCTTTAATGTGTCTGGCTCAAAGTTAAAAAATCCATTTCTGGAAAGGTAATTGAGAAACATTTCTTACAACAAATAGGGCTTGACTAGGCTATTGCTGGGATGTTGATTGAGGTCCATAATCTAAAACAGAATTACAAAATGGCAATAAGACTTGTGGATTTAAGGCCCATGTGTTGGATAGTGAGTGTACTGCATGAGTCTGGTTTTTTTTTTCTTTTATGATAATTGTTTGTATTAAATCCAACAAAATGCCAAAAAACAAATAATTATGACTGCTTTAAAGGAAAAAGTTGAAACAAACACTACCTCCTTAGTAACTACTGCCTTTAGAAAAAGCCAAAACTCCAATCACGAAAAATGTCTCCAGTATATTAATACCTTGATGTGCCCACCAAATCAAAAGGCCTCATTTTTGAAAGACTGACTTGTAAATGTGCCATCTTGGAAGTTTTGCAACCCGTCACCAATAGCATTGTTTTTCAGAGTATTACGCACATTATATACAGTGCAGATGTTCCATTATAGAATTTGATCTGTTCATGCGATTGAGAATAACAGACACCTTACAGCAGCACACATACTACGGTCATGTTTATCCTTCACGCTCAAAATGCATACATACATGCATCATGACTCCCACGTGTTCCTAGCATTCTTTTGATGCATCCTCTGAGTACGTTGTCAGAAATTAACACGATGTATATGCTAGATGCAGTACCAGCAAAAACATGGGTGGCGTGTGTGCGTAAGTTTTGACACATGATGTCAGCATCGTTGTTTACTATCAACATACTGTATAACAGCAAGCCACACTGTAGCTGCAACAGGATCAATGTGCATGCTTTGATATTTGATGAATGGTTTGATGCGTTGAAGCAAATCATCAAACTTAAATGCCAACATGCACATGTCTTTATGGTGATTTTCTTCTTCTGTTTCTTTCATAGGCGATATAAGCGTCGCATATTCCCCATCGTAATGATACGATACCCTTTTTTTTCTTTTATTGCACCTTTGCAATAGCATCAGAATACAAAGAATTTTTATTGTTAACATCTTTTTTTGACATCTTTCTTCCATCAATTCACAACACAGTGAAACTGGATGTTGTTGTCTCACCAGGATGATTTCTTGCACTGCTCTCTGGTGGAATCCTCCAGATTTCCTTAAATTTTGAGTACAAGCATAGACAGTGCACACCTTGCGTAGCAGCAGCATCCTCAGGCTCATGTGTCACGTAGCGTTAAGTATACCTCCAGCCTAAATCCCAAATATTGGGTACACGTGAAGTCTGATGTCAGGTGTAAGGACCTGCTGGCTTTCTTTACACTTCTCATACTAATGCTTATTACAAAAGCCTAAAATTGAATTGCCCTGATCAACAAAACCTTTATTTGAAATGCCTTATGGGCAGCAGATCACAAGTGGAAAACATCAAAGCTTACTTTTCATGTGTTTGCATTATGTTGCTTGTCACTCACCTGGAGTACCCGGAGTCTAAAAACTGGTGAAAAGCTAAACCTGCTGGTGTTGTTTTATTCTTAGTTCATTTTTTATATTTCTTTTTATTCTTTAAGTTTATCTTAACAGTTGAAAATACCTGATATTGACGTGCCAGAATATTTTTAAATTTCTCTCTCCTTTTCAAAATAAGCAGTTGAAGGATCAGACCCTCTGATGTTGAATATTTGATGTTGCATACTGTGCACTGATGGCTATCGGTTCCAAAGCTTTGACATCACATACTATTTTGCTTTTTTTCTGTATTTCCCTCAGAACATATGCATGGGGTCTTTACAGCAGTTCAAGCCCAGCACCCCGCTTCTCTTTAAGTCTGCCCCTGGCCTTTACTAATTCTTTAATTTTACTGAATAACAAATTCTACGCTGAATTTGGTTCCGTTATATTTTTATGTCATACCACTAAATCCTGCCACCAGCCCTGGAGTTTTCCCTGCAGGTTGGAGGACTTGCTTGCATGGCTGGAGTGTGGCGGGTGCGGCAGCATGCCAACCAACCAACCAAAGCATTAAAACTCAGAGCTATCTTTTTTAAAATCTAATAGTGCATATATACAGTATATGTTGAGTTTCTCAGACCGTGTTTTGCCATGGTAGTCAAAGTTCATGTAGTGTGCAGTATAAACAGCATTTTCATTTTCCTTTTTAATGATCCTTTAAATAATATTTGGCACCCACTCCATTTAATTTCTGATTACCACACAAAACTGTTCTGCTGATTATAACGATTGGTCAAAATTTCTTTATTTACCATGCTCATTTGTTTTAAAAGGTGCTCTCACATATTTTGTTATGATACTAAAATTCTCATCAGAAACCATTTTTTATCACTTTGAATGTCAGATTGATGTTTTCTAGTAGTCGTCTTTCACCTAAATTTGATTCCAACACAAGCCCTGCAGCTTAACAGACTATGAAGCTCACCTGTCGTCCTCTATATACTGAGGCATTAGTGGCGTGGTGGTTGTTTTCCCAGATCTAACGGAGTAAAGTATTTGTTATTTTCAAACTTCTATCCAACTAAACATTCCTGGATTCCAGGGAGGCAAAATAAAAAACGACGGAGCTGTAAACATGGGGGGTTCACACACAGTTGATGTTTTCACTGGACTGACATTCTGTTTCCATTTGGATTTAATTGCCTTTTTGAGCTTTCTTTTTGCGTCAGATGAATATAAAAAATAGTGTGTGGGTCGGTCTCTCAAAATGATTTTGTTTCATTTTGAATTAATGTGCAATTCCCTTCTGGTCCTTTACGCTATAAATATATGATTTCTTTCTCCTCTTGTCTCCTCTTGCTTTAAATTACTGTATATCTTTTCTACTCCATTTCCAGTCAGACTGTTTTTATACGTACTCTGTGCTATCTCCACTGCTTTACTGTTCAAAGTGCTGCAAACAGATATTTCAGCAAGTCAGCATTGCAAAGATGTCTTATATATATTGTTTTATCTTTCAAAAGCTGTTATTACAGCAGGAAGAAACCTACTGACACACTGGGGACATTTGTTGGAAATGAAAGCTTTATAACTTGCTGAACCTCTGTTTTCTTCAAATCCGGTGCTAATGAAGATATATAAATCTGTATTATTAATCTATGTTATGAAATTATACAATTTAAAGAGATGTCAAGAAATCTGTTCAATAAGAAGTTCTCCACTGTCCTCATTGTTGACAGAATTTATGAGCTAGAATGGAGCACCATTACACAATTACTACAGTTTAAAATGATGACCCAAACCGGTTCATTTTCACACTTGATAAAAACATTAGGCAGGTGTAGAGTTTAGGAGAGCTCATAAGCTTTCTAAGAACACAAATGGCAACCCAGGAGACCAAAGCAACAACAAAGAAGGAGTTTATTAACTAAAGAAGGATTACTAGCAGCTGGGATCAGACTATACAACACAATAAGGTACAAATAACACATTCTAAGCTTTCAGGGCCTCATTAAACAATAATGAACCCTAAGGTGGGGTGGCTGGTCGCTCACCCAGTGCTGTAAACAAGTTTCTGTTGTTCTCCTTTAACCACCACGCTCTTCATCTCCTCTCTTCATCTCCTCTCTTCTCCTTTAGTCTCCTGGTGTCATTCTGCTGTCCCACCATTTGAGCCCCTGGTGTAAATGTCTGTACCTCCCAAATCCAAGGTCCTTGGTCTGTGAGCTGAGAGGGACTTTCAAGGCAATTCAGGTGAATAAGATGGGGCTGAAGCTTTCCATAACATTAGAACTTTAGAAATGTTGTGACAAGATCAGGCCATTCAGCCCAACGAGCTTGTCCATCCTATTCACTTAGATTGTCCAAAGTAGCATCAGTTTGATATTTGAAGGACCCTAAAAACCTATTCTCCATCACACTGCTTAGTAATGTGTCTATGGTTCTTTGAATGGAGAAAAACCTTCTAACATTTGTGCGAAATCTGCCCTTAACAAGCTTCCAACTGTGTCCTACTTTCCTTGTTGCAGAGCATATTTCTAAAGTAACAACTGGGATCCACTGTACTAATTCCTCTTATAATTTTCAATACTTCATAGCTCATACCAATCAGTCCTGGAATTGGCCTAGTCACTCTTCTCTAAACTTTCACTAGTCCTGCTATGTCTTTTTTGTAATTCAGAGACCAAAACTGTACACAGTACTCCAGGCAAGGCCTCACTAGTGATGTTTATAACTTCCCTTGACTTGTACTCCACAAATCGTGCTATAAAACCTAACATCCTATTAGCTTTCTTGATCACATATGTTCTCTGTCTTGACATTGATAGCAATGAGTCCACTATAACTCCTAAATCCATCCCATAAGGTGTATTTTCAAGTTTCTTATCCCCATTGTGTATTCAAAGTTTACATTTTACTTTGTATGTGTCATAGTTAATTATTATTAAGCAGCTTATTGATCATATTCTTTACCAATTGTTGTCTATGAATATTAAAAAGGTCAGCAGCCCCGTGCTAATTCCTAAGGGATGCCACTTTTAATATCAGCTAATTAACTAGCTCCAGTTAACAGTCCCAAATACTCCCACCCTTCCGGGGGTTGTCCTTCGACACCTTGCAAATTGGGGGACTTTCAGTACTTTAATACAAGCTCCTCATTGTCCTGCTCTATTTAATCAAAGGCCTTGTAAAGCCTTGGGTTCATATGGTTGTGGCCTCTGCTGGGCACACATGTGTGGTCACTGTCTGAGTTTCTTTCACAGTATAATAAGGCTGGGTGTAATGTGAAAAAAAGAGATGCACAGCCATGATGTTGTGACCAATAATCAGTCAAACGTACAGTGTCTTGATTCATAAAATCATCTGCATTTGGGATGTAAGGCAGCATAAGATTAATATTTAAGATGAGGGCATGGCAACCACCTGCACAATACAGGATAGCAATCCACTGCAGGGCACTAAACTAACTTTAAAAACATAGGTAACGTAATGATCACACCAACTGTAGAAAACCCACACTGCTATTACTTTAAAATACATTCTTCATGAAGAACACTGGGAAACAGTTGGGGACGTGTCAAAGGCAGATTTTGTACAAATGTTAGAAACTTTTTTCTTCCCACAAACAACCACTTAGACCTGTGTCATGATTTCTGACACCATGTACCACACAAAGGGGGGATAAGGCGTCAAAACACTCACACAAAAAGGCCAGAACTGCCTTTATTTTAGGTCTGCACACCTGGATTAGGTCTCACCCCAAGCAGCCTGACCACAACCTCTTCATGCAGACTTTGGCCTGCATGGGCCTAAACTGGGACTAAGGATTTTAAATAATAAACATTTCTGAATTTCTACATAAAATGGACCTGTAAAATACAATAGGACAATGAAACAAGATGTTAAGGCTGGCTCCTGCAATGAATGAGATGCTGCTGAAAAAATCAGACTTTTTTCTAACTCTGTCATTAAATAGGCAACATAGCAAAAAGAATGGATTTATTTTTCACCAACTTGCTTGTTGTCAGCTTTTCTTAGATTTCTTCGTATTAATGGATTCTTGCCTTGTCACAAAACCCTGAAAGGTTAGGTGGCCCAATATGATGTAACTCACCCATACTGGTCCTAAAAGTGGAATATTTAGCTTTTCAGTGAATGGTCACGTTTATGTTATGTCAGCTAATATACACGTTGTACACATGCAATCATTATGGCATTGTGGTTAGGGCTTTGCACTTTCAACCCTGCGTTTGTGGGTTTAAGTCCTGATACTGACACTGTGTGACCATGAGCAAGTCACTTCACCTGTCTGTGCGGTGTAGAATAGGGGCACTGGGCATAAGAAATGTAACCAGTAATAACTAAATGTTGTATAAAGGCATCAGTTGTAAATGTAGAATATTTGCCTTTAGAATAAGTAACTGGTTTCAAAAGCTGTGTCAAAAAGTACAGTCGTGGGTTGCAAGCAAGCATGTAGCTAGGAGTGAATCAGAAGATGGACGAATACGCACCTAACTTCAGCCTCGTGTTCATTACAGACTCAATGGTAGATTCTGTTAAACGGTAATAATTACCACCAAGTCCTTTCACAAACGTATTGTGAGGAAAAACAAAATATTGCGCCATCTCCTATCCAGTTCTCTTCCCACTCCATGACTCTACCGGCCCTTGAGTTCCTGTTTCTTGCCCCTCCCATTTCCGCTGAAGATCGGGTGAACAACCAATATAGCTCGCACATAGAACCTATATAGTTCATACACAAAGCTGTGACAGGATGCATACAAGTAACCAGTGTGAGAAACCAACATAGTATACAATACCGACATGTTACCTACATGAAACCAGCACTGTATATGACAAGCATGAAACCAATATAGTGCGTACACATATCCATTGCTAGACTAGCAGAGAACATAAGCCAATATAGTCCATATGCAAACCAATAACACACGAGCATAAACCAGTGCAGCTCACTCACATGCCAATAACAAACGTACTGGGACCAGTGATATACACACGCAAATCAATATAGTTCATAACCAATCCAGTGGCATGCATAAACCGATAATATACAGACATAAACCGATAGAGTTCATATGAATGAAACCAATATTGTACACACACAAACCAATTAACTATGCATGCAAACTGATAGTAGATATTCATAAACCAATAGTTTTTGTACAAAAGTATATGATTTATGGCCTGCTTGGCACCTCATAATAAACCTTTAAAATTATTATTTTAGACAAAGCGGTTTGAAAGATTAAGATACGTTACAATTGTTTACAATTGGAGCAATTGGTGAGTTGTGATCTTTGCAGTGTTAAGAGTTTGCAAACTGAGAGCTGGAAATCGAGTATGAACTTTACAACTCAAAATCCAATGCATGATCCCCCACTCCATACTGACTACCTAATCTTATATTCTTAATAGTTCATTATTTTTAGAAGTAGGATATTCAAGATCCAACCTGCGAACGCTGCAATCAAGTCCCAGCCTCACTGGGTCACATGTTTTGAGCCTGCAGCAAATTAACATCATTCTGGACAAACATTTTAAAGTGCCTTTCAGAGAGCCTTGGCGTCACAATCCCTCCTAACCCATTAACAGCTGTGTTTGGTGTTCTTCCAGATGGGTTTAAAGTGGAGAAGGACAAACAAACTGATTGTGTTCACTACACTATTGGCACGTAGACTTATTTTGCTAAACTGGAAGAATCCTAACTCTCCTATTCTAAGTCAGTGGGTAACTGATGTTTTATATTATTTGAAATTGGAAAAAATCTAATTCTCACTTAGAGGATCTGTGCAGAACTTTTCCAAAACCTGGCAGGATCTAATCAGTAACATTTTAGATTAAGCTCTTAATGCACTGAGGAAGCAGATTCTCTTCCCATTTCTTTTTCTTCTCTCTTTGTTTTCAATTCTATTTTTTGTAAAAATTGATCTATTTGTATGAAATGATAACAATAACATCAATAAAAGAAGTAGGATATGCTATATCTAAAAAGGGTATTTTTTCTGCAAATGACAGCAAAGTAAATAGTCAAATTTAAAGAAGCCTTCCATTTCCTAAGATCATATACAGTATAGCATTCACTGATATACCGTATCCTAATTAAACTGATAATGTGTCCTTTGTAAAAATCCTTTCTTTTTCATTTGATATCCTTGCTTGAACAGTATGGAGAACAAGCAGATGCTCGTGTTGTCTAATGCACAAACTGAAAAACAATCCACTAAATATCAAACCATCTGTCTCCGTGTCTTTAATGTAAGTCAGCACCATCTACACTTTCTGTCTGGTGTCTTCTCGGAAACCCCCTGAAAAATGAATTAATTGTTCTCAAGTAATGGATATGGAATATTGAATAAGCATTTTGAACTAACTATGTCATAATCATATTTCAGTGGGCCAAAAAAAATTCAATGATTTCTTTATGTAAAGGCATCATCAGTGACAATCAACGAAGAGGGTCATTTGGTGAATGCAGTTACATTAAATTCCACTACCAGAGATACCTTCTGCATTTAGAAGAAGAGAAAAAAGAACAAACAAGGCGAGATAATCCATACAGTCAGTGTGCCATTGTAATCAATTCTAACACAAGACGCAGTATTGCGCTCACAAGTGTATGTGCTCCCATATATTCTGCGTGTGCATTTCTTGCACTGGTTATGGTCTTTACAATTTACTTATATATTTTTAATTGCTGTGTTTTTTTTTTTTTCTTTTTCCAGCATTGACATCCCTGTGACGCTGGACCTGCAGCTGGCATTCGGCCTGCCACACAGTCCACAAACCAGGCACCTGTTTAATGCAATGGAAAGGCGACTCTCATTACAGATGATGCTCTACACTTTACATTTTATTAAATCAGGGTAAGTGTTTTACAGAGGTTTGAGAAATAAAAACAAAGGTAATACTTGAGTTGAAATGAAGATTATAATAGGCAGTATTTATAATGAAATAGAAGGGCTCCATTCAAGAGAGCATAATTAAACTTGTGACCAACTACTTTCTGGACCACGTAATCCAGTTTTCAGAGTCACACAGAGCCAGACTGTCTAAATAGCATCCTGTGCAAGACAGGAACCAACCATCGATGTGATGCCAGTCCATTACACGACACATTCAAACACACACACACACACACACACACAGAGGCTTACTCATGCCAGGCCAGTTTAGAGTCACCAGTCAAACTACCCTCAAACACTTTGGGATGAGAGAATTAAAATGAAATACCCAAAGAAAAGGCTATCAGGCATAGGGACAACGCGCCATCTCCACACTGACTGGGCACACAGCTCTGAGGTAACCCCACGCCACCCGTACATTTGTAGTGTTATTACCTAAATCAAATGCAACTTTTTTTTTCTTTTTCTCTTCAGGAATCCAAACTATCCATACACTTTCAGTAAAAGGTCCTTTAGCGACTTCTTGCCTGCCTGGCCTGCATTTGTGCCTCATCCAAACGGAGATAACTTCAAAGTGCTTGATGACTCCCTTAACAATGGCAAAGGTCTGAGGAAAGCTGAGTGTTCCTTCTGGGCTGATTACATCCAAACCCTAACGACTTCTACTAGTAAGTGTGTCAGGATCAGTTTTCATTTATGACAGCGCTATATAGAAGCATTTCAAGTATTTAGGCCAACAACATTTTCTTTCTCTAGTCTGTATGTAGTCTGCACATCACTACTACATATGGAGGCAGTCAGAGCCGCGGGTACATGGCATCCAAACAAGTAAAGTGAACAATGTCTCAGATTTGACTATGTAGGCTTTAGCAGCGAGTCAGCCCTTTTGTTTTTTCTGTAATGCCCCACAATCCCTGAGGTGGCTACACGTCTCTGGCTTCCCATCCTATTCAAGAATCCTGGAAGAACAGTTTCTATTATAAAGCTTACATTTAAAATGAATGAATTGCCTAGAAATATGAATTTCTACTATTTTAAAGTCTTGCACTGTTCGTTTAAGTACAGCAAATGCCCATTCAACTTTATTTTGTCATAGTTGAGTCCTTTCTTTTTTTCGGTTTCTCTCTTTGCTGATTATGGACTCCTTTCCAGAAGTATTTTCAGATCAGACATTGAAGGCCTCCTTCTATTCTAATGAATGGACCCTGAAGCTCTGACCATCAGCCTGCCGCTCTGCTTTGCCCATTTCTAGTGGCCTATGCTTTTCAAACATAAAATGTTGCGACTTTTTCATGAAGTAATTTACTGTTTCACTCCTTTTAATTGTAATATTTACTTATTTTGTGAAATTAGGTAAAACATATTAATATAACAAATGGCCTTCACAAAAGATGAACATAAAAAAAATATTTTTTTAACCAAACAGTGATCCACATTTTTATGGTACTATATATAATATAAAGTGCTATCTTGATTGCCCCTTGTTTGCTTTCTGGAATGTCGGGATACACGTGTTGGGCAGGTTTTGTGAATTTAATTTAATTTCACCAGTTAAATGGGGAACCAGAAAGATCAGTCCTCACATGTGCACAGGGACCTTCCAGTGCCAATGTCGGGCTATTTGAGTTTCCAGTTGCCCTCGTTGGGCACTCACACTTCTGGCAACTTATTCCTGAGGCATCTGGAAATCCCAATCACAAAATGGTCTCCGTCATAGAAGATGGAGACAGAGAGAGCTGTGACTACGCATATAGAAGACATACACTTCTAATCCATATCAGCGTCACAGCGTGCCAGAACTTTTTCCACACAAGGCAGTAATAGACCTGGAAACGTTGGAGTGCAAGTCCTCCATAGGGCCCACACACACACACATATCCACACTCTCTGAAACTGGAATCGGCTTCAAGTTACCAGTTACCCTAATCGTATCAGAACATTAGGACAGTTTTGATGAGAACACGCCATTCGGCCCAACAAAGTCCGTCAATCCTTAACACCTAATTTCTCCAAAATAACATCAAGTTGAGTCTCTAAAGTTCCACCTCATTAACACGGAACATGGCGACTGGTCCAATATGTGATCCTCTGTGTAAAGGAAAACTTTCAAATATTTGTGTTTTATGTGTGTGAGGAAGTAAAATCCACACAAGCATGCGTATCTATTAATCTCTCCCTCTCTGTATAAATAATACAGCATAAAATGGGGAAAAAATGTCATCTCAGTGATGGTTGGTGCCAGGGAGGTGGGTTTGAGTATCTGTAACTGCTGATCTCCAGCTGTTTTTATGGACTTCAGTCTCTAGCGTTTACATTTATTTATTTGGTAGATGCCTTTATCCAAGGTGACTTACAACATTTATGATACAATTGGTTACATTTCTTTTGGTTTTCCAATTGGAGAACAGGCAGGTCACGTGACTTGTTCAGGGTCACAGAGTGTGAGTAGTGGGATCTGAACCGACAACCTCAGGGTCTGAAGACAAAGCCTTGATCACTATGCCACACCGCCTGCCTACTTAGAATGTTAAAAAACAAAAAATCATCCAGTGAGCGATGAGAGAAGTCAGAGGAGAGCGACAGACTGGTAAACACACACACACACACACACACGCACACACTCAGTAAAGCCTCCACAAAACAGCCCCAAGTCTTCATGGCGTGTATTCCACATGATGTTGGAAACATTCAGATCTGACAACAGGGAAGGCCACTGAAGATCACTGAAGTCGTTGTCATGTTCTTCAAACCAGTTTGAGATGACATTCGTCATGTGACATGGTGTTTTATCATGCTGGAAGAGAAGAGACAAATGGTGAGGAACAATACTCAAATAGGCCATAACAATTTAACTGGCCTTAAGTTTGCCAAGAGAACATTCCCTGCATCATTAAACCACCTCCACCACCACTACCACCAGTCTGGACTGTTGACACACAGCAGGTTGGGTTCATGGATTCACTCTGTTGGTACCGTCTGTGTGCCTCAGAAGAAGTTGACATTCGTCAGATCAGGCCGCATTTCCCGAGTCCTTAACTGTTCGGTTTTGGTGAACCTTTGCCCACTGCAGCCTCAGTTTTCTGTTCTTGGCAGACGGGAGTGGAACCCAGTGTGGTCTTCTGCTGTTGTAGCCCATCTGACTCAAGGTTCAACATGTTGTGTATTCTCAGATGCTCACCACAGTTGCACAGAGTGATCATCTGAGCGGCCATAGCCTTTCTGTCAGCTTGAACCAGTCTGGCCAGTCTCTGCTGACCTCTGTCATCAACAAGGCACTTCCCTCTGCAGAACTGCCACTCACTGGATCTTTTTTTGTTTTTCACCTCATTCTGAGTAAACTCTGGAGACTGTTGTGCGTGAAAATCCCAGGAGATCAGCAGTTACCGAAATACTCAAACCCGCCCGTCTGGCACCACTGTGGAGATCACTGAGTTCTCCATTTAGGTGTTTGATGTGACGGTAACTGAAGCTCCTGACCTGTATCTACAAGATTTTAGGCATTGCCCTGCTGCCACATGATTGGCTGGGTAGATAATTGCATTAATAAGTAGGTGTTTGGTCTGTAAGTGTATGTTGTATATAAAAATATAAAATCCAAGTAGTGCATAATTTATTCAGTATTAACAACCCAATATTTCTCTATGAAGGCTTGTGAATTTTAACTTAATATTCAGAAGGTGTAAATATTTTTTAATAATTTGCAGGTAGGCTCATCAAGACTGAACTGGATGTCGATGATATAAATCCAACAGGTGGATCACCATCTTCTAGTAATTTCCAGGCTCCAATCACAAAGAAGAAAGGTGATTTGGAGAAGGATGCTTACAACTAATTGTCGACTCTTTCTGTGCAGATTCATGTATTCACGGTAGAAAGTGAAGCGATGGCAATGTTCCTTAGGCTTTTCTTCACAGAGCATCTCGTCTGTTTTTGTTAATTGTCGTCTTATTCTCATCAATGTACAATTAATTATACATCAGGAGCAGCCTGTCTGTAAGACAATCAATAAAAACCTGCATTCAACGGAAAAAGAGTTCACTTGTTAAATTCAACACATATTTTATAAAATGAGATCCAGTAATGTGCATTGTAAATGTAAAATTGTTAAGAAATGTCCAGTGCTTCTTGTTAAAGTACACTACAAGAACACGCAAAACCAAGTCAAATGTGTCTGTAAAATTTTGCATGAAGCCCTCATAAAGTATTTGAGTTGACAATATGGCGTCACAGCAGAATACCAAGGAAGGTGTCAAGCACTAATCATGGAGATGGAGAGTGGTAACGTAACGGTTTGCATGTTGGTTAGCACACGCCAGGAAGAATTTGACTGTCACCTGACAGTAATGGCCCTGCGAACCCATGTGACTGCAGTGTGTCTCTCTTAAGGGACAGAATTTAAAGATACATAGAGGAAAGACTGGGTGGTGACACAATTGCACATTCTCCTCTGCTGCTGTTAGAACTGAAGACTGTGACCTGGAAGAAGAGCAATAACCTCACTGAAAAGGCCTGACCTCTTTAAACTGCCCAAGGAGCAGGCAGTGAGCGTCATTAGAAAGACCAGCAGCGTATCCGGCCATCACTATCGCCACAACCCGCTGGCTCGTTCAATTTGGGGTTTGCCTCAGCAATGAAACAGAGCTGCCCTGGTGGCCTCGGATCTTCTTACGAGTTATCATTTTCTTTTCTGGTACCGTATATACATTAACTACCGCTTGGGCACATGTCAAGGGTGCATCAAGCGAGCACAGAGGTGCCCCCTGGATCGGTCCTGGGTCCTGTCCCCTCTCGCTAGGCTCACATCATCCAGTCCTGCTGTTTCTCCTCTCAGCGCAGTGCCAATGATACGCAGCTACTGTGCAACTGTCATTCCCTCCAGAAGACCACCTGGTATCACCTGGCATTTCTTCATGTCTCACTGATATTGCAATTTGAATGAAGGTGCACCACCTTCAGCTCTGTTATGAGGTCAAAGTTTAAAAAATCTCCAAAAATGCCCACCAGAGTGGGAGTCATAGAAGACGCAGGTTGGCTGGCACACCGGCCGCGGTGGGAGGTTTTTTACTCAGCCAGGAAGCCTTGTTAAAGGAAGGACATGGATGGCTGGGCATCACGTCTGGGTTGGTTAGGGGTACTTTTTCTGGTCAGGAGGCCATTATGAGATGTGGAAGAACACACAATCCCACCTGGGTGGGTTGCTGGTGTCTTTTCCAGCCAGGAGGCCATAACTGAAGGACAGAGGGAGACAAATATTCCCACTATAGCCCCCTCTGGTGGAACTCCCATTTGAACACCCGCAGGGCACATTGGGAGGTGTGGTCCTGAGGGGCAGCCCTGTTGGGGTATTTGGGTGTCGCCAGGGGAGCTACAGGGGAACATCCCTGCTACTTTGGGGGGCTTCTTTGTGGCCCAAAAGTGCCTCAGATGTGCAGTGCTGTGGCAATGCCAGTACACCCGCGCCCAGCGTATAAGAAGCTGCCTCCTCAATATTAGGAGAGAGTTGGGAGGAGGTGGACAAGACCTGCTCAGAGGAGAGCGGCAAAGAAAAGAAAAGAACTGCAACTAATTTATACAAAGTGAGAAACCTGACAAAGGTATTGTTTAAATGACAAACATCTTTCTTTGAACCCGTGAGTGTGTGGTTTGGTTGTGTCTGAGGTGTTTGGGTCACAGGGGATATCACAGTCAAAACCCTGGCTAGTAATAGCGCAATCTTTATAAGATAAAAAGTTTAACTCTTCATAAAATGTTCTTCAACAAGAATGAACCTCCACAGAGCACAAAAGGCAAAATGGAGTTGACTGAAACAACAAGGCAATCCGATGCAAACAAAGTCCAATACCCGAATCCAAAGAGTAGTCAGAAGACCTGCAAAAAGGTCCGAAAATCCAATAAAACACAAAAGAAACAAAACCGCTCCAAAAACCGCCAAGATGAATAACATCAATAACACTTTTGTCTTGAAAAAGGGATGCTTATGGTAAAGTTTTATTACTTTTTTCACATTTTGGACCCTGATACCAATTAGCTTCATTAGAAAATAAAAGAGCAAGCTAGTTGTTGTTTTTTTTTAATGTATAAAACTATTCTTTGCTTTCAAACACAATTTCATAAGGCAAGTCAATATATAACATGACTGTGAAGAAACAGCAGACTTTTTCTTTAGCAGTGGTGCTTGACCCCTTCTGCACCCCGACTCCCATGTTTCCTCAAGAGACGCTCGCCGGGCATGCGTGTGCGCCAATCCATATTGTAATTAGAGTAGCTGTGCTACCCGCCTAAGCGATTGACGTAGACCTCCCCATAGTCAGCGTTAACGTCTGCAGTCCGCCATCTACTGGAATGTATTTTGCAATGTATTTAGTAATAAGATGCGTTACATTTTTCACTCCAACAAATGGCGCATCACAAACATTAGCTGTTCTTACGATTCCCTTACCAAACAGCATGTAACCGAGACACAGCAACCAGACAGACACATACACTTCTCCTTCTATTAAGGAGGATTATTAAGATATTATTGTATAACATTAATTATAATACATCATCTTTTTGTATACTCTATCATTTACTAGTCAGGTTGGGGAACATGCACTGGTACACACCCACCGCATGATGAAACAGCTTTGAAATCCTGGTTGCCTACCCCCCCTTCCAGAAATGACCCTCTATCTGCCACAGCCAGGTGTTACGTGGGCGTCCCCTCAGCCTGGTCCAGCCACTCAGGTCCTCAATAATTAGGATCTTAGGAGCCGAATCACCCTCGGGGAAACGCGCCACATGGCCATAATGCCGTAACTGACGCTCCCTCACAATGCAGGTCATGTGCCTCAATCAGGACTCCATGAGCAACACAAAGTCAAACCAGTGGGACCCAAGGATTCTCCAAAGAGACACATGAAGGAGTCCAGTCTTCATCTAAGGTCACTGGATAACGTCCATGTCTCGCAATCATATAGCAAGACAGGAAGCTCCAGGACTCTAAAGACTTGGACCTTAAGTCATTTACAGCACATATTTTACTTTTTCTTCTTCTTCCACTTCTTATTATTACTAGTTATTACAAAGGAGTCCAGACTTGTTCAAGATGAACCACCAGGATCTGTGGGGACCCCTTCTCTTTGAGGGCTGAGGACAGTTTCTGGCACTGATGGGCAGATGGTCCTGCTTCTTGGGGAACCATCCACAAAACACAAGGCGTAAGAACAAAGGCAGCTTATACACAAAGAAACCAAACAATACCTCAGACTAATAGAATACATAAATAATATCAAATTTCTAACAAGATACACAATATTAACAGAATTCAATTTGAACAAAGAAGAAGTTAAACAAAGACTTGAACCTCATCCAGCAGAGAAATCCTGGCTGAAATATGACGAGCTCAGCCTGGCAAAGAAGGACCTCATTGTTACACCAGTCAGCCCACCCATCTGTTCAGCTTGGCCCGCCAAGTGAGTACGTAACCTCGGGGATGTGACCGATGACCACCTGTCCTTCACCTGTCCTTCACCTGTCCCTCATTCAGTCCGTACAACATCCACAGGATTCGACTGTATCTGACGGAGTATGGTGGTCCGGGCTTTGCCCTTGTCACGTCTGGACTACTGCAGCTGTCTGGAGTGCCTGCTTGTGCTACCAGAATGCAGCAGCTGGTCTGATGTTCAGCTAAGCGAGGTGGGCACATGCCACTCTTGTTTATGGCCATTCGTTAGCTCCCTGCAGCAGCACGTGTTAAGTTCAATCCTACTGCTTGCCTACAGAGTAGACAGTGGATGAGCATTTATATATGTGAAGGACACGTGAGAGGTCCTCTGCTCCTTCTCACCCACTCAGGTCTGCTGATGATGGCGTCTGGTGATATCTGCCTGGCATCAAATCTCAATCGAGACTTTTTTCAGGTGAAGGTCCGAGGCGGTGGAACGAGATGCCACCTCCATCAGACTCCTTCAGCGCATTTAAGAAGACTGTGATCAGCTTACTAATTGATAATGTCTTTGATGCGAGGCTTGTAATAGCTAACATAAGAGGAACTCGTCTCGTGTTCTCCTTGGTTTGGAGCTCCTCACTTGTGGCAGGCACTTCTGTAACCTCCTTCTGTAGCAAACATCTCCAGGCTGATGTTACCCGACTATGCTGATCGCTCATGTAACTCATTTTGCTACGTGAATAAGTATAAAGTTAAGTAAAAGACAATACAGCAAGTCAATCACAATTATGGTAAAAGAAGTGTGTTAAACTAGCAGCAGCAGTTGGTTACTAGTTAAGAAAGTTGCCAGAACACAAACCTGAAGGTGCACTCCGGCTCCCTGTGCCTGCCCCCTTCTCAGCCAATCCATCCTCCTATGTGTTGGACTCGGGTCTCATCTGCTTTGTACACCAACCATTATGAAGATCAGTGGTTTGTTTAGACCCCTCAAAGGGAGTATTGGACTGATGCCCATCCTGACACCAGCCCCTTGCACTCGCCTTTTATGACACGTAAGAGTGACGGTGACCTTATTTCACACCCAGGCCACTGTGACACCCCGGGTAAGGACCCTGCTGTGCAATTCCCAACTTGGAGTGTCAGTAGACGAGACCGAGTATGAGACTCAGACTAAAAAAAAACATTCGAAATCTGGGATCTGTTTAATTCCAGCAGTGTCCATACTATTTCAAAAAGAAATGTCTTGCAAAAAAAATATTTACAGCGTCCAATGCAAAGGCACTTCCCAAAAGAAAAATCAGTGCAGGTGTTATAATATTTACAGTGACTTGAAAATCAACAGTGAAGAAAAACAACCTCTTCTACCTCATTCATTCAGCTACAAAACGGATCACGAAGGACAGGCTAAAAATAAAGAAATGAATAAATAATCAAAACAAAATGAATAAACTAAGCACCTGCAATATACACAAGAACAGTAGGCCTCTCTACTACTCCGTTAAAGAAATCAGTAGCACAGATCTACATTAAAGCCCTAAAGACCATGGGGGGGTATTTTCCATACATCGCTTAAATCATCTGAGATCAGATGCCTCATCTCTGATGAGTTAATGCCGGTGAAGCTCATCCGGGATAAGTCGGGTTTTCAAACGCAGCCGTGTAGTTGATTAGTCGAGCTGGATCTAATCATCCGAGATGGATGTGCGCGCCCGCGCTGAGTGAAAAGCCCATATATATCGAGTTTAGAAAACATGATCAGCAAGTCTTTGATAGGCTGCAAAAAAATGACGAAAGAACGGGCGCATTTTTTTCACACAAGCTGTGCGCGTGTGTGTGTGTGTGTGTGTGTGTGTGTGTGTGTTACTCGAAGAAGCAGCCCAAACCAGAAAAGACGGCTGGCAAAAAAGTGGCCGACAGATTAAACGCGTGTGCATTGAACTTACTGAAAGCAGAGTTTCATTTCCTATGTGTCAGATGAATTATTATTTAATATGTTATAATTCCAGATCAAACGTGAGCACAAGGAGAACATGGGAACAGGTTAAAGTGAAGTACAAGAATATACTTCAAACTAGTAAATATTGGTATATAACTATTTAAAGAATTGTTGACATAAAGAATCATATATAATATAAAAAACATTAATTTTAAAGCTAATAAGAAGGCAGACAAGCAAAAAAAAAACAGGTGGAGGTCCACACTGTCCAGACCTCTCCAGCAAAATGCCCATAACCCGGTTTCTGAGGGCATTCCAGTGGGAAGTTCCTCCTCAGAACCAATGGCAGGATGCAGTGGTCATTTCATTTCAGGTAAAGGATGGTCATTGCATATGTTTGTCCTCAATGTGTGCCACAGGTATGTTCCATATAGCCCTCTTTTTTGTTGGGTCAGTTGCAGTGAATGTCATATCCCTAGAACTTGTGTCTGACCAACGAGATGTTGACGGAGGTCAAATATTTGATGAAGACACTGTGTCTGATTATTCGTCAGGAGGAGAGGTACATTTTCCAAATAATGTTTGATCAAACTCCACTCTGATCAGTCCCATGTGCCCCAATCACATTTGGACCCCCTGGGTAATAAGAATGTTAGGCTGATTGTGAGATTCTTTATGGAACTGTTTGTGTTTTTGCCTGTGTACCTGCAATGGCATGAAATGCCTCTTTTATTGTCTGCACACGTAGGTATCCAGGAAACACTATGAAAACCCAAAGGAAATATTTCAGAGCTAAACAGACTTTACAAATTGCCTCGCAAACTGTACTTTTAGACAGATTTTCCGCATAGCCTACAGTATATAAAAAAGTGCCGCTTGCAAAAAACCTCAAAGCAATGCATACTGTCTGTGTGGTTGTGAGAGCCCGACTTCGCCGAGTTTGACTTTGAATATGAGGTGCTAATAAATCTTTGAGATACAATATTACCCCTCGGCTGAAGTGGTATCTTTCGAAAAGAATTTCCTCCGGGAGCAATAAAGGATTTTGCCGATCGCGCAAAACCCTCACTATATGAAATTCTCTTCTTATAATTTGCGTACCGATAGTTGCTCATTCATGAACGGCGAAGCTTCGACTGAATGAAGTCCACGCACGGACACTGATTAAGTGTGTGAGCTAATCCCTGTTTACATAAAACAGACCTGCTCCGAGCAGGTGTGAGGATTTGGATGTGCTGCTATGACAACACATCCAGCAAGAGTTTCAAAAAATCGACCGATCCAGGATCAGGCCAGATCATCAACAATTACATCTGGCTAAACAAGTAATCCACTTACGAAAAATACCCCCCCCCCCCCGCCTCAGAGTTTGAGCCCCACGGCCTGCTCTCCTGTAAGCCTCCAGGCTGGCAGCCTTACGAACATCCGGCGCTCAAACTTTGTACCGCTGCCGTGTTAATCTGTGTAGGGGCGCTAAAACAGGTGAATGAAAACTTTATTTCTTTTACATTTTTCCCCCAAATGTCTGTGATAAGTCGATCGGCTGCCTCTTTATTTGCATTTTCTACAGCCACTGAACTTGTCTTATCAAAGCCACGTTGGTATGCTGAGAGAACAAATCGGAGTCATCACATGCAGCAATTAAAGCTCGAACTTGAACTCAAAGAGGTGCTCAGTCACACTTCCATCATTTTACACATACTTTTAAAAGTACAGATTATTTTTTCTGCTCATGTGTCTGAAGGCTGCTGACAGGTTTTGCAGTTAAGCGAACACCTGAGTTAACATGCTAGTCAGGAGCCAAGATTCTTAGGGAGTTCAGTCTTGTTCATCGTACTTAACTCTTTCTTGAAAAGCTTACAAAATCATTGGTACTTGTGTACTAAATGGATGGTACGTATTATCGTGACGCAAATCTGATTTTTGTTTTTAAGATTAGGCACCCAAAGGGGACATTGACATTAGGGACCTACTATGCACCACCCCCCCTAACTTTAAGGTTAATATTTGTGGTTGGGGGAGGTCAGTCTAATAATTGAAATTCCAAAAATTAAGCAACCGGGGCGTCTCCCCCACGGAGCGTAACACTAGTAGAGACGCTTTTCCACTGCATAGTACGGCACGACACGGTTCAGTTCAGCTCACTTTTGGGGGGTTTTCCACTGGGAACAGTACCTGGTCCTTTTTTTAGTACCACCTCAGCCGAGGTTCCAAGCGCCAACCGTTACCAAAACGTGACGTGTAAACTCTGCTGGTCACTGGTTGGCCAGAGAAAATCGTCATTACTGTGTCACTGAACTTGCGACACGAGACACAACAGACCCGCTAGATTTTTAGCACAGCCAGCGAAGGTTCGGACGCACCATTTTGTTTTAACCAAAAATGGCTGTTTCGTGGTCTATTGAGGAAGTACAGACGTTCCTCTCGTTGGTAGCCGAGGAGCGGATCCAGCGAGAGCTGGATGGGGCGACGCAGAATGAAAAAGTTTTTCAGGAGGTCGCTAAGCTCTTGGCACACGCTCCTTTGTTATGTTTGTTTGTGGCGCTTTTACGATGATGTCACGGCAGTAGAGCCGGCGCAACTATAACGACACGTGAATAATCCCGCCCACTCTAAAGCGGTACTAAACTGCAGTCGAAATGCAAACCGAGCCGAACTGAGCCGAACCAAGGTGAGCTGTACTGAACCGTGCTGTGCCGTACTATGCAGTGGAAAAGCGCCATAGAATGGGTAGGAACTGCCGTCCGTTTAGTACACAAGTACCACATTTTTATACAGCTATGCCTTTTAACAAATGTTTTCTAAATGATGTCATGTATTTTGAGTACCAGTCATCATATGCTGGACAGGCAGCGTCCTGGGGGCTCCAGTGCCAAAGTACTATAAGTGCAATTACAGCCATTTATCCATCCCTGACCTAAACCTAAAGGATAAAGTTTTTGAGTGGAAACTCACCGGCACTCAGTGATACCAATCAGTTTGTTAATAGACAGGGAGAAGCAGGAGCTGTGAGGCAGGAATGACAGCCGTGCACTACCACTCTACTTCTGCTAAAACATCTGGACGGAGCGTACTAAACCTCTGTTTGGTTAAACCTACACATCTGTCTGTGACGCCTGTTCACATGCTGAGTCTCTCTCTCTCACTAGACCACCAGAGCAGACACCTGCTTTATCAATATGGCGGCAAAGTGAAAGACTGTAAACGATTGTAAGTGTGACTTTTTCAGCTCTTATTGTCTAGTTGCCTACAGAACAGAGACAGCAACTCACATCTGAGCATCAACATTCAATAATGTCAAGAACGACACTTGGTGGTGACTTTCCAAGGTGAGTCCACGCAGCTGCAGCTGAAATGGCACTGCGGAGGAAGACGAGCGGTGAGGCGAAGTGCACACCCGGACTCTCACAAAAATGGTTTGTTTTTTGTCCTTCTTTAAACAACATGCAATATGTGTGTAATCTTAAGATGTGGATAATGCTCAATAACATTTTTGTCTTAAAAAACAGATGCTTATGGTAAAGTTTTATTACTTTTTTCACATTTTGGACCCTGATATCAATTAGCTCCATTACAAAATAAAAGAGCAAGCTAATTGTTTTTTTTTTAATGTATGAAAATATTCTTCACTTTAGAATGCAATTTCATAAGGCAAATCAATATATAACATGACTGTGAAGAAACAGCAAACTTACTCTTTAGCAGTGGTGCTTGACCCCTTCTCCATCCCAACGCCCGTGTTTCCTCAAGCCACCGCTCATGAGACGCTCGCCAGGCATGCGTGTGCGACAATTCGTATTCTAATTATACCGATAACGGCGTAGTGCGTGATAACGTGCTGTGAATCCACTTGACTTGAGCATTCCTCTTTTTCATCTTCTTTCTCTGTACGTTTAGCATTCATTTGCTCAGAGGTTGATGTGCTTGCTGTTTCCTGAGCTGCTCTTCTTTTCACATTAAAACTGATTAAGTGAGTGTTTGTGTTGCAATTGCTTAGTACATTTTCTTTAATTTTTCACTTAAGCTGCCACTTAAGTCTTCAATCTGCCTCAAGAATGATTTAAGATATGAAGAGGAAGGGGAAGTGATGGCGAAGGTGGTAGGGATGAGAACGGCGCCCGTACGCGTGGGCCACATGGCCGCCCTGCTGGCCGCTGGCAAGAGTTGATTCTGCAAAAAAATAAAAAGAGGAATAACCTTGGAGATCAATCATCACCCCAAAAGCGAATAGTAGACGCCACGTAGTGTATGTGTACCAAATTTCAGGTCAATGGGTCAAACGGTTTGCGAGCTACCGGTGATTTAAACTCCTGGACGGACAGACAGACAGACAGCCACGGTGGTGTATTATATAAGAAGACTAGCTGTGCTACCCACCTAAGTAATCAACGTAGACCTCACCATATTAACGTTTGCAGTGCACCATCTACAGGAATGTATTTAGTAATAAGATGCATCACATTTTTCATTCCAACAAATGGCGCATCACAAACATTAGCACTGCTTTTATGATTCCCTTACCAAATGGCACATAACAGAGACATAGCAACCAGACAGACACACACACATACACTTCTCCTTTTATTAAGTAAGATATTCATGTATTATTATATAACATTAATTATAATACATAATATTTTTATATAATACTCTACCATTTACAGGTCAGGTCAGGCTGGCGAGCATGCACTGGTACAGCACATTGCTGCACCCACCACATAATAAAACAGCTCGGAATCCTGGTTGGCAGTCCCACCCTCCAGAAATGACCCTCTATCTGCCGCAGCCAGGTGTTACGTGGGTGACCCCTTGGCCTGGTCCAGCCGCTCGAGTCTTCAACAATTAAGATCCTGCAAGTCGGATCACCCTCAGAGAATCGCGCCACGTGGCCGTAGTGCCGTAACTGACGCTCCCTCACAATGCAGGTCATGTGCCTCATTTGGGACTCCATGAGCAACACAAAGTCAAACCAGCGGGACCCAAGGATTCTTCAAAGAGACACATGAAGGAGTCCAGTCTTCATCTCAGGTCACTGGATAACGTCCATGTCTCACAACCATCTAGCAAGACAGGAAGACTTGGACCTTAAATCATTTACAGCACATATTTTATTTTTTCTTCTTCTTCCACTTCTTATTATTACTAGTTGTCCAACCCAACTAAAATGGTTTGAAATCCAAATAATCAATGTAGACCATCGCATTATCATTTGTAGCACACCATCTATTGGAATGCATGTAGTAATAAAATGGATAGCATTTGTCAATCCAACAGATGGTACATCACAAACATTTGTTGTAATAAAATGCATTACTGCAAATGTTTGTGATGCACCATCTGTTGGATTGACAAAGAAAGATGTAGCTACTGGACAGACACATAGATTCAGAGCCGCACAGACACGTATCCTTTTACGAAGGTTACCTCTTTTCCTTTTCGTTGTAGATTATTGCTTCTTATTTTCACTGTTATGGCATACCAGTCTACTAGAAAGCATTTTTGGGCTCTGCCAGGAGAAACACCAAGAAAGGTCTCTGTTTCCAGATGGTTTTTAACAAAGGTAAGGCTTGTATTGACGCTTCTACTTAAATGCTGGTTAGTTAATTATGTCAAAATAATGTTGTTATGTAAAAGTTGCCATTTGAGGCCCCCCCGATGGCTTAGCCCCCCTAGCAGACAGCCGTTAATCTGCTCCACCCTGGGACTTTTGACCTGCAGAATCTGACAGCACTGGAGCCCCGAGAGCTGCGCTCCTCTCTGTCCACTTTTTCTGGGGGGTCCCACAGCAATGCCTGATTGTGGATTGGAATGAATGTTTCTCCAATATAAAATATAAAACAGTAAACCTGTTATTTGTGCCGTTGTTGTTTTTTATGGTTATGCTTATTTTTTCGGCGTTGTAACATTGAAGCGGCACTACAGCAGTCATGACATTTCCAGCATCCACCACAGTGGTTAGACCACCTTCCTCCCTGCTGTAGTCTCAGTCCAGTCACAAACTGTCACCTACTTCTGTGTTTTTCCTCACCCAGTGGCCTCGCAGGGGTTTTCCTGTCAGTAACGGACTTCAAAACCTCCACCAGCCCAAAAGGCAGCAGCCGAGGGTCTGGTGAGGTGGGTAAGATGGCGTGTGCTTTCAGACAGATGCAGGACTGGACAGTAAGCGGGGGGCGTGACGACAGCAAGCAATTTCTTACCAAATATATTTATAGCAGTGGCTTATTTTGGCGTGCATGGAAATCAACATTTATAGAAATCTCACAGAGCTCAAGAAAACCTTTTGCCACCCGTGCCTTAAGTTCTCTTGTCCTTTATGGCGTATCTTAATGAGCAGAGTGTTCTGTACAGACGCAGACACCTCCACAAAATGCTGCCGTCCCGAGGCAGAGCGGCTGTTTGTGGTCGTGTAGGTTTACTTGTTAAATGTCCAAATAGCTTTGCCTCTTTTTGAGATATCCTGTTAAAAATCGTACACTTCATCTCCGTTCCGTCCCTCTGTCAATCTCCAAAAAGAGCCAACAACGTCAACAGATGACTCCGACGCACCTGTTTTTGCTCTTACAATATCCTCCTGCTGTTAAATTTCCATTTTCCAAAAGGATTTCTGCTAAATCATTTACTTCATGAATCACTGACATATTTGTTTTTGTCTGCTCTCAAACAGACATTATTCAAGATGGAAATTGAAAACTATAAAGACATAAGATGTTTATAGTGACTTGAGAAATTGTCTTAAGGTTTCAATCCAAATTGAGATTAGCAGCATGACATGCCCACCCAGTGCCATCTGACTGATGGCAAATTAGAGCTCACCACTCCCATGTATTACAGCACGAAACCCCCCCTTCGCCCAGATTCATTTACCATTCCTGGGAAGCACCTGAGGGTCTACCACATCAGAGGATGAGACGTCTGTCACTGCTGAGGAGAACAACCAACACCACCTGACTGAGGCCCTGTGCAGCCACCAGTGATGCTCGACTAAAGGCAGGGACACCAGCTGTCCGCATGGACCACTGCATCGAAATCTCGGGGACGAGACCTGGAAACAACGAGGAACAACTTAAAAGAATACCCAGTTGGTGCTCGGTGGTCTCTTGGCCTTGGAACCCCTGCAGATTTTCCCCCTTGGGTATATAAACTGTGGTCAAAATGTAATATCTCTCTCTTATAAAAAGAAACTTGCAATGAGACGAGACTAAACATTTTGCTGGAGACAAGACGTGATCTTATGAAGAGAGACAGAGAGACACTTCCACTTTCTGCGAGACGGTCAAGTCACGTCATACTTACAACCTTTGGAATGAAGTCCCGTGACACACATGCAGAGCAGGTTAGAGATAATGGAAGTAGGAAAATTCAAAAGTCTCAAAAAAAGTAGAGTAAAGATCGCATTAGCGCAAACAAACGGAAAATATTACTTGGTGAAACAACGGAACAGCAAAAAGAGGTCGCATATTCAGGTGCTGTACAGGCTGTTAAACGTTCAAAGTGCCGCACGAAATGCAGTTCACGCAGCACGGCAGCAGCTGATTAAGCAAAGAAGACATAAAAAACAACTGCTACTTGTTTCCCAATTTATCACCGTTTAAGAGGGGTTTTGGAGGAGCGACCGCGTCTCCTTGGGGTGCGCTCAGCCCCCCTCTTCACAACGGCACCTACCACTGGTGGGGGGGATAGAGGGGTAGGCGAGCAGGGGGCAAAGGCCACTGGTCTTATTAAAAAAGAAAAAATCCTCTAACAGGACAAATCAGTAATCAGGCTGGAGAAAAGCTGTTCATTGTTATCTTTTAATGACTCCTCGGCAAAATGGGAGCATTCTTCAAAAGCAGTCTGTTACAGCATGATCAGAATGATTAGAATAGTCAAAGAAACAAAAGATAGAGGTTCATTTTATAAACTGTTGAATTTACATACAGTGTCAATCAATGCATACATTTTACTCTGGTTGGTTCATTGGTTTACAACCAAATGATTTACATAAAAGTCTATTATATTCTGGTTCTTCTTATACCTTTTGAGATGAGACACCACCCTTGAAATTTCTGTGCATATAACAACTGTCCATTCTCATTTCTTAGTTATCTCTTACACATCCTTCAGTTCATTTTGTATATTACATCAACCTTTCTTCTGGTGCGTTCTTTATTTACTTGACCATCTCAGTATTTTTCCTAAACCAGTTCTTATACTCCGGTGTACATTTTGTTGTTCTCTTGACCTTCATCTGTTTTCCTGGTGTGCCTGAACAGGTTTCTGACATTTATTAACCCTTTATGCTATTTCTTAAAGTTAAATGCTATGTTACCCTAAAGTTATTCTTCCACAGACCTTATCATCGGACTCCTCTTTAGAGACTTCAGTTATGATATCACAATATATACAGACCCTACCGATGATATGTTTATGTTATGTAAGCCCATATTAATCTACATTTTTTACACTTTTCATTATTATTCATTCCTAATTTAATTTGTTTTTCTTTTCTGTTATTATTTAGCTAATAACTAAAAAGTCCCAATCAATTTCTCATCCAGGCCCTTCACATAGGTTGCTAAAGGTTTCTGCTGGAACTCCATGACTTTCTCCAGATTCCTACAATGTATGAAGTGCTGCTTTCTGGTTTCAGTGTACTTCTCTTAATTTCCACGGGTGTCCTCCAGTACATGATTCACCATTTAATTGAAAGAATTCTGCTGGAGGGTGACGCAGTGGTAGGAGGTTCAAGTCCAATGTCCTCTCTATGTGGAGTTTGTATGTTCTCCTTGTGTCTTCATGGGCTTCCTCCTGGTGTTCCAGTTTTCTCCCACAGCCCAAAGACGTGTAGGTTATGTGGATTGGCATTACTAATTTGGCCCGAGTGTGTGTGTGCTCATCCTGTGATGATCTGGTGCCTTCCCAGGATTGGTCTTGTTTCTGCCTTGTGCCCTATGCTAGCTGCGATAGGCTCCAACACCCCACAGTGACCCTGTTCAGGACTAAGTGGTTTAGAAAATGACTGAATTCTGCTGGATCTACTTTGCCAATGCCTTTGAGAATTTTGAAGACCTGGATTAGGTCCCCATGGGGTCTCTTCTGTCCGAGACTAAACAGGTTTAATTCTCCAAGTGTGTCGCAATAGGACACGTCCTTAAGCCCAGGGGTTCACTTGGCTGGTCTCTTCTGCACAGTTTCCAATATTGCTCTGTTTTGTATTATGGTCACCACAACTGCACAAAGTACTCCAGAAGTGGTCTCACTAGTGCATTACGTCTCTCGATTTATATGGAACTCTTTTTATGCTATCACATTTGATTTGCCTTTTTGATGACTTCTGCACGTTGCTTAGATGATGTACACGTTGTGCCAACATGAACCCCTAAATCCCCTCCAGAGGTCTCTTCCTGTAGGTCACTTGTCTACCAGCTGGTATTAATACCTGAGGTTCCTTTTGTCCACATGCAGCACTTTGCACTTTTCTACATTAAACTGCATTTTCCAGGTGTTTGCCCAGTTCTGAAGTTTAAACCATGAATGACACAACTGGAGAAACATCCTGCAGACATGTAGTGAACATACAAAGCCAATGCCGACAGCGACTCAAGAAGAAACTGAGTCATCTCCTGAAGCTGTGGGCCAGCAGCTCTAACAACTATGGCACTCAATGCTGAAAGACCTCCTCTGCCCCACTCTTTGGGCTACTTTGGTTTTCATGCGTCACTCGCCTCCCTAACTGAACTAAACAGGCCAGCTTTATCATACGCGAACATGGCTGAGTATTCTTTATCATTCAGCTTCACTTTCAAAGGTGAGCTGACTACATCTGAATAAAAGCCCCCTGTAAGGGGAACCTGTCCGGGTGAGGCTTGAGATCCAAAAAGGAAGAGGAGATCACATAAACTGGACGTCCTTTAATTAAATAACCGAATGGTCTCCATTATGTATCGCCAGGCAAGGCCACCCCATCTCCCAGGGGGCACAGGAGACCAAATACTCTGAGAATCAGTCGCGTGTGCCCTTAGTGCTCAGGCTACACACATCACGTGGCCTCACTGCCACGGCAGACACCAATAAAATCACACTGGCATCCGCAGCGTTTGCTTTCATGTGCAGAAGTTAATGACTTCTCCAGGGCCGCCGCTCCCAGCTGCTGTGCATTAGCAGCACAAAGGCCTACCGGGCATTCAGAGCCTCAGCGAAGTCGTCCTCCACCGCCCTTTGTTTGCCTAGAAAACTACTAAAGCATAATGTCTATGAGCACTGCGAACAGGATGTGGACAGCAGTCTTCATGATAAATCAATCTCTCCGTTGTGATTTTATTCAATAATAATAATGCATTTATTTATATAGCACCTTTCCAGTGCTCAAGGCATTTATTTAATACCTTTTACAACATAACAATAAGACACCAAATAAGATAACAATACAAATGCAGCACGACAAATGTATAGTGAGCAACACAACAAAAGCCTTACAAATTCGACAAAAGCAGCTTTAAATGACGCCAAGATGAGTGAAATATACCTGAGCAAGACCCCGACAGGCCCCTACCCTAACCGAGAGTTGATTATACTTTTCACACGGCGATGCGCAGACACCACGGCATTTAATGCACCACAACATTTCTCAGCCTTTATTTTGGGGTGAGACTCGCCCCTCGGGGTGGGAGTAGGGTCCCTCCTTGATCATTTCGACTCATTAATACTCGATTGTTTCATCAAGAGGGGAAGGGGATTTCCCCCTTGACCATTTCCCTTACACAGATACTCCATTATTTCACTGACCTGGGTTGGCAGGGCTGGGGGTTTTGTTAAAGGCCCCTAGGTGTGCACCCAGAACGCCCAGTTTGGTAGATACAATACAATACTATTTATTTTTTGTATCGCCCAAAATCCCTCAAGAAGAGCCACAATGGGCTTTAACAGGCCCTGCCTCTGGACAGCCCCCCAGCCTTGACTCTCTAAGAAGACAAGAAAAACTCCCAAAAAAACTCTTGTAGGGAAAAAATCGAAGAAACCTCGGGAAAGACAGTTGAACAAGAGACCCCTTTCAGGTAGGTTGGGCATGCAGTGGGTGTCAAATAAAAAGGGGGTCAATACAGGACAATACACAGAACAGAAGAAGTCCTCAATACAGTATAAAAATAAAAATATTACAAGTACAACAACAACAACACTTATTTATATAGCACATTTTCATACAAGAAAAAATGTAGCTCAAAGTGCTTTACAAAATGAAGAATAGAAAAATAGAAGACACAATAAAGAATAAAAATAAGTCAACATTAATTAACATAGAATAAGTAAGGTCTGATGGCCAGGGTGGACAGAAAAAACAAAAAAAAAAAAAAAACTCCAGACGGCTGGAGAAAAAAAACTACAATATGCAGGGATTCCAGACCAAGAGACCACCCAGTCCCCTCTGGGCAATCTAGCTAACCTAAATGAAAGAGTCCTCTTTGTATCACATAATATGATTTGATTTGTTTAGAGTCCTGGAGACCTCGGCCATCAAGCTGCCTCCCCCTATTGGCCAATCCACAGCTGAGACAGCACTGGGCCAGCCAATCGCATGAAAGGACCCCTCTACCCCACGATTCCTGCGATCCTCCATCAGGGATGACTTTACCTTAGGCAGGCAAAACAACCGAGTGCCACATTTGAGTACCGAGAAGAGAAACAGAATAGGTGAGGGTCAGTAACAAAGCAGAACGATCACGTTACTTATGTTTCAGTGCTAATGACCCTGAGGGCACACCATGACTAGTCCATCATGTACATGTGGCCGATGATTTAGTGTAAACCTCAAACCCATTCATGAAAGCAAGGTCATGATCTATGGACAATCAAAACTCTGGTATGGCGTGGCCCACACAGTGCTGCCAGGTCCAGTTTCACTTTAGTGACACCGCAGAACATCGTTCAATGAAGGATTTTAGAAAAGCAAAGCACTGAACAATGATACACAATCAAGTACATCAACTTGAATAATACGTATTATGTACACAAATACATTGAGAGTAAAATGAGTAGGAAATTGAGTCAAGAAAAAAACTTAAATAATATTTAATTAGAAACTAAGCACATTGGGTCACATATAGACAGTGGCTTAACCCTTTAAACTTAACCCCACTAATCTGGGCCCACTGGAGGGACTGAACAGTGATGTAATTTTTTTTAAATCTGCCTAAAATCATTAATTTCCTTATTGCTATAATTAAAGTACAGTGTTTGCTGTTAATTTGTCGTTAAAATGCTGTATTACATACTCAGTTACCACATGGCTGTGTTTCTTTTTTCCCTTCAAAGATGGCCATATTGGTGCCTCACAGCAACACCTGAACTCGACCCCGGCAGTGGCTTTCTTGAACATCCTGATTCAAACGTGTACAACTGGATTAACAGACTGTTATCTGCTAAGTGAGGGGCTGCTTCAGCTTTCAAATGACACCACCGTAATCCATTTATTCATCCATTACCCAACCTGCTACATCCTAACTACAGGGTCTGCTGGAGCCAATCCCAGCCAACACAGGGCACAAGGCAGGAAACAAACCCCGGGCAGGGCGCCAGCCCACTGCAGACCACCATAATCCACATTCTGTATTTCATATTTTATTTTTGTGAAGATGTTTTTGAATCTTGCAATTATTATTGTTGTAATTTGGATGCACAGTACAATTTATTTTCTAACTATATACACTCTGCCCTTCTAAATAATACAATGTCACTGGTATTCAATAATGGATAAGGACGCTATGGACACTTATTTGAAAAATGTAAAAATAGAGAAAAAAACTTGTGATTTTGTACTAGACATATCACTTGTTTCTCCCCGTGTCTGCATTGGTTTCCTCCCACAGTCCAAAGACATGCATGTTGGGTGCATTGGCGATCCTAAATTGTCCCTAGTGTGTGTGTGTGTGTGTGTGTGTGTGTGTGTGTGTGTGTGTGCCCTGCGGTGGACTGGCACCCTGCCCGGGGATTTGTTCCTGCCTTGCACCCTGTGTTGACTGGGATTGGCTTCAGCGGGCCCCCGTGACCCTGTAGTTAGGATATAGCGGGTTGGACACTGACTGACTGACTGACTGACTGACATATCACTTGTAGATATTTCATTATTTTTTCTGGGTGTTCCTGACACGTTCACTGACTCTTTTTATAGTACTTAGAAGCTTATTCCAACATGCATGAACATAATAATAACTTTCAAAGTGCATTTTTTGGTGCACAATTTCACTGCATTTTGCAGCTTATTCTGCTGTCGCATATCTTTACAGTTGGGTTACTCTGTTGGCCATGTCTGTTTAGTGATATATCCGGTCAGTTTGTCTTTACTTAATAAAAAGTTGATCACAAAAAAAACACTATATTTTTAAGGTGTCAAAGTTCTTAAAAAGGAATGTCTGCTCTTTATTGTGAGGAGTAGAGCATGAATAGTGAGCGAAGGATGATTCAGTTATAGCCCGTTAAATCAAAGTGGTAGAAAATGGACAAAACTGAGGCTGAGCTCAAAGGGTTAATGCCACTTCACCTTGTACAGATGCATTATGGTGTGACTGTGCGTGTTTGTGTGTGTGTGTGTGTGCTTCTGTCGATGTGTACATGTTGTGGCGCACAGCCCGGACACAGACAGGTAGACATGATGTTGATCACCACACACACGTTTATTTACAATTAGCACCAATCACCCCTTAAGTCTTCTTCAGCCTTTCACACACTGCCTTTTCTCTTCTGGCCGCCTCCACTCCTCTCCTCCAAGACTTCGTCCCTCTTCCACCCGACTCCAGCCATCGAATGTAGGGAGGCGGCCCCTTTTATATCCACCAGGTGTCTTCCGGTGACCTTCCACCAACACGCCCTCGTGCATGCCCAGCACCGGCTGTGTACCCGGAAGCACCCCAATCCTCGTCCCCCCAGCACGTCCGGGTGTGGCGGAAGTGCTGAGGTCTTGGGCTCCGAAGGCAGCGGGACGCCCCCTGGTGGCAACCATGGGCCCCTACAGGGTTGAGCTTCCAAGCTCCCTACTCGTGGTCCCCAAAGCAACCAGGGCGGTCGCCCCCACATGGTCTGGGGAAGGCGCCAGCCCTCCTCCGCTCCCCCTGGGTGTCCCAGCCGGGCCGCCTCCCCAGCCGTCTCTGACAATGTATATTTAAATAAATGAACGTATCTCGTACAAAACTTTTGCAAATCAATAGACCTTGTCTCATGACTAAATAGTGCAGACTGCAAAAATCCCGGTTAAATCAGCTACTACAGAAGTTTTCATTGGACATACGGTCAACGTTTTTTTGAAAGATATTAGAATAAGTACTGAACCAAAGTGGACCAAAATCAACAGGCCTGCCGTCTGTTGCAAGACAAATAAGATTTAACTTTTTTGATTAAGATCTGCCAATTGTTTCCGAAGTTGTCGTTGTCCATGGGTCTCACTGTTCAGACAGATATCTTGGAATCCACTCCTTCTAAATGTGTGTCTCTTTGCTAGGATGCAGTCATTCGAGAGCTCCAAGAAATGCAAAAAAAAACAAAAAAAAACACATAATTCTCCAACGATAATTGTAATTTTAAGAAAGACATGGAGAGATATATGGACACCATGCTAAAATCAACTTTCACAACGTTTTGAACATCCTAAAATTTAATGATGATTTTTTGACCCCATGACCAAATTTTCATATACCTGGAAGTAATTAAAAAAGACGGCGTGTTTCAGCTATGAGATAAAAGTGGACACTCAGCCAAACATCTTGATCGGCTCCACAAACGGCGCCATGATCCACCAAAAAACAAAACCCGTCAACACTTCTTATCACTTAGCAGTGAGATGTTTTGGACATTTCTCTTTCCACTTCGCATGGTGGTGGATTCGTGTTTCTGGGCTCACTGGTGAGATGGTTTCAATTTACTTTTCGGAGTAGCTCCATTTGAATCGATTCATTCATTTTCATTTACGTTACCGGGACTTGCCAGCTTTCATCAGTTTGCCATTTCCAGCAGTAACAGTACTCTGCATTGGACTTTGTGTGTGTTTGGTGTTGCTTGTTCTTCATTTTGTAAATATTCATGCATCATAGCGGAGGCAGAGAGGACGGTGATTGATTTGTGTTTCTTTATCTTTGCTTATTATCTCTGTACATACTGACATTTATTTTGGGATTGTATTGAACACTTCATTTTTTAATATACTGTACATACGCTTCACATTTTCAAAACCTTGATTTTGTCTTGTGTAGTGCTTTTCTTGTCGAGTTTAAGTAAATGTCAGATGAGATATTTTTAAGGTAAGTAACAGCTTGGCATGGCCGAGCTGAGACTTCACCCAATTTTTGCTTGAGTTTCTGACTTGCTCTCCGCTGGGTGCAATCTTTACATTCGCATGTTAAATAAAAGTGGGCTAAGTAATAAATATTTGATTTTGTTAAGCTTCCTAACTTAAGATCATTGGTTAGTAAATTTAGAGCAAATAAAAGAGTTGGAAAGGTTGTGTTGTACATGTTTGATGGAAAACCTTTTGGGAAGCAGAGCCACGATTAACACACCAGGAAGAAAGCTGTTTATTTCTAAGCACTGGGACTATTCATGTGATTCATTTACCAGCATGGTAATATCCAGCCTTCTATCGAATTAATGAGCTCATTTTTCAATCAATCACTGAATTAGTTCTGGTTTTGACTTATTTTTGTAAATTTGAATATTGCGACCATTAAGTTCTTTTGGTTGTGCGACACTCCCTTCAGTATTATGTGACTGCGTGTGTCACGTTGTGTCATCGATAGATGTGATGCTGTGAATATGGTGAGCGTCCGAACACTCACTGTTCCTCGGTGGATGTATCTACACCTCTCAATTATTATACTGTAGTTAGCTGCTTTCCCAAGTAACCCCTTGTGTTGGTTTTCTGGTTCTTTTGACTTTTGCATTGACTTCTACTTTTGATTAACATCTTCTTTAGTTTCTGGCTACCTACGGTTTTAACTTCTGTCTTCCCCTGATCCCGTCTTTTGCCCTACAATTGTGCTTGAAAGTTTGTGAACCCTTTAGAATTTTCTATATTTCTGCATAAATATGACCTAAAACATCATCAGATTTTCACTCAAGTCCTAAAAGTAGATAAAGAGAAACCAGTTAAACAAATGAGACAAAAATATTATACTTGGTCATTTATTTATTAAGGAAAATTATCAAATATTAAATATTTGTAAGTGGCAAAAGTATGTGAACCTTTGCTTTCAGTATCTGGTGTGACCCCCCTTTGCTGCAATAACTGCAACTAAATGTTTTGGGTAACTTTTGACATTCCTGCACACCAGCTTGGAGGAATTTTAGCCCATTCCTCCGTACAGAACAGCTTCAACTCTGGGATGTTTGTGGGTTTCCTCACATTAACTGCTCACTTCAGGTCCTTCCACAACATTTCGATTGGATTAAGGTCAGGACTTTGACTTGGCCATTCCAAAACATTAACTTCATTCTTCTTTAACTGTTCTTTGGTAGAACGACTTGTGTGTTTAGGGTTGTTGTCTTGCTGCATGACCCACCTTCTCTTGAGATTCAGTTCATGGACAGATGTCCTGACATTTTCCTTTAGAATTCTCTAATATAATTCAGAATTCATTGTTCCATCAATAAAAGGAAGCCGTCCTGGTCCAGATGCAGCAAAACATGCCCAAATCATAATACTACCACCACCATGTTTCACAGATGGGATACGGTTCTTATGCTGGAATGCAGTATTTTCTTTTCTCCAAACATAATACTTTTCATTTTAAACCAAAAAATTCTATTTTGGTCTCATCTGTCCACAAAACATTCTTCAAATAGCCTTCTGGTTTGTCCACGTGATCTTTAGCAAACTGCAGACGAGCAGTTTGTTTTTTGGAGTGCAGTGGCTTTCTCCTTCCAACCCTGCCATGCACACCATTGTTGTTCAGTGTTCTCCTGATGGTGGACTCATGAACATGAACATTAGCCAATGTGAGAGAGGCCTTCAGTTGCTTAGAAGTTACCCTGGGGTCCTTTGTGACCTCGCTGACTATTACACGCCTTGCTCTTGGAGTGATCTTTGTTGGTCGACCACCCCTGGGGAGGGTAACAATGGTCTTGAATTTCTTCCATTTGTGCACAATCTGTCTGAGTGTGGATTGGTGGAGTCCAAACTCTTTAAAGGTGGTTTTGTAACCTTTTCCAGCCTGACGAGCATCAACATCTCATTTTCTGAGGTCCTCAGAAATCTCATTTGTTCATGCCATGATGCACTTCCACAAACATGTGTTGTGAAGAGCAGACTTTGATAGATCCCTGTTCTTTAAATAACACAGGGTGCCCACTCACACCTGATTGGCATCCCATTGATTGAAAACACCTGACTAATTTCACCTTCAAACTAACTGTTAATCCTAGAGGTTCACATACTTTTGCCACTCACAAATATGTAATATTCGATCATTTTCCTTAATAAATAAATGACCAAGTATAATATTTTTGTCTCATTTGTTTAACTGGTTCCTCTTTATCTACTTTTAGGACTTGAGTGAAAATCTGATGATGTTTTAGGCCTCATTTCTAAGACTTTACATGGATTTGAGGGTGAAAATATGCGCACGCCAAAAAACAGGAAAATGTGTACCCAAAAAAAAAGAAAATCACGCTTAAAAACTTGATGTACGCACCTTTTTAATCAATTCACCCTTTATAAATCACAATCACCTTGTAAATATACAAACGTGAATGCATTTCAAATGCAGTCCTGAAACATCCGTCTATGAAGTTTGCTAGTCAGCCTCACGCGTATTCCGTAACGATGCTGCAGAACGTCATTGGCCAGTAGAGCGGACTCCCACCTGACACATCTGGCTGCACTCCGCAACTGAGAGCGCAAGGGCATAAGCGGCATTATAGCGCCTCTCCTCTGCATCCTGGGGGTCCAAGAAAAGCAAAAGGAACCAGTAGCCACTATTTACTGGCACATGTGATGACTTGATTGCTGTTACAGTGGATAATGCAGGCCATATGAAACAGTGAGGGTTCAGCCAGTTACAGTGCCATACCAGCAGGCCGGCCGCTATGCTCAGTAATGTCACGCCTGTCAAAGTTACTTTGCCTCAAAATAAGTTAATCACAAGATGAGCCACGTCATTAGGACATGACGTTTGCCAGCCACATCTTGGCATTACAGATAACTTGTGCATTAATGCAATATCACTACTTACATTTAACAAAAGCAGCGTCATTCTCACTTGGTGCCCTTATTGCAATATGAGTGCAGTAAATTACATTAGAAAAACAGGACCTTGCTGTGAATGACCCTTTTATATTACGCTTTATGGATGTGCACCCACAGTATATGAAAACTGGATGTAAGGCCTCACCGGTAAGCTAATGGTTTCCAGCACTGCAGGTACGATGGAGTGAAGCTTGGCTGAAATATTCCTGTGCAGTCAGCCAGTTTCCCAAGAAGTGACAACAGGTAGCCGATATAAACTGGCAAATAACCAAAAACGTTCTTTAGTTCAAATACACAATGTTAAAAAGTAATGTAAAATACAGCCTGTACATCATATTCATCCCTTTTGAGCTTTAATATGTTTCTCACGTCATCTTAGATTCTAATAACGGCTCAGTGATATGAATTATCATACATGTGAATCGTCATTTAGCTGTTTTGGGTGCATCTCCCTGCTTGATCAAGGGGGTCGCCATTTCCCAGTTTCCTTGAAACGTTGAATACAGGAGGGTCAGAGTTGCCATAAATAAATGCACGTTTCCCCGTCAAGTTTTTGTTTTTTAAACACTGGGAAGTTGCATGATCGGACTTTATAAATGAGGCCCCTGATCGCCAGATTTATATTCATGTCATGTTAAGAAAGAAAAAAATTCAAGAGCAGGCGAGTTATGTTTTAAAATGTATAAAAAAACACTCCACTTTAGAACAAAATTTTATGTGGGAAACTAATATCTACCGTAAATGTGAACAAACACTTTGACTCAGAAAAATCCTGAAGTCCATCCATCCATCCATCCATCCATCCTCTTCCGCTTATCCGAGGTCGGGTCGCGGGGGTAGCAGCTTAAGCAGAGAGGCCCAGACTTCCCTTTCCCAGGCCACTTCTTCCAGCTGTTGCGGGAGAATCCCAAGGCGTTCCTAGGCCAGCCGGGACACATAGTCCCTCCAGCGTGTCCTGGGTCTTCCCCAGGGCCTCCTCCTGGTTGGACGTGCCCGGAACACCTCACCAGGGAGGCGTCCAGGAGGCATCCTGATCAGATGCCTGAGCCACCTCATCTGACTCCTCTCGATGCGGAGGAGCAGCGGCTCTACTCTGAGCCCCTCCTGGATGACTGAGCTTCTCACCCTATCTTTAAGGGAAAGCCCAGACACCCTGCGGAGGAAACTCATTTCAGCCGCTTGTATTCGATCTCGCTCTTTCGGTCACTACCCATAGCTCATGACCATAGGTGAGGGTAGGAGCGTAGATCGACTGGTAAATTGAGAGCTTTGCCTTACGGCTCAGCTCTTTTTTCACCACAACAGACCGATGCAGAGCCCGCATCACTGCTGATGCCGCACCGATCCACCTGTCAATCTCACGCTCCATTCTTCCCTCACTCATGAACAAGACCCCGAGATACTTGAACTCCTCCACTTGGGGCAGGATCTCTCCCCCAACCCTGAGAGGGCACTCCACCCTTTTCCGGCTGAGGACCATGGTCTTGGATTTGGAGGTGCTGATTCTCATCCCAGCCGCTTCACACTCAGCAGCGAACCGATCCAAAGAGAGCTGAAGATCACGGCCTGATGAAGCAAACAGGACAACATCATCTGCAAAAAGCAGTGACCCAATCCTGAGTCCACCAAACCGACCCTTCAACACCCTGGTTGCGCTTAGAAATTCTGTCCATAAAAGTTATGAACAGAATCGGTGACAAAGGGCAGCCCTGGCGGAGTCCAACTCTCACTGGAAACGGGCTCGACTTACTGCCGGCAATGCGGACCAAGCTCTGACACCGGTTGTACAGAGACCAACAGCTCTTATCAGGGGTCCGTACCCCATACTCCCGAGCACCCCACAGGATTCCCCGAGGGACACGGTCGAACGCCTTTTCCAAGTCCACAAAACACATGTAGACGGGTCGGGCAAACTCCCATGCACCCTCCAGGACTCTGCTAAGGGTGAAGAGCTGGTCCACTGTTCCGCGACCAGGACGAAAACCACACTGTTCCTCCTGAATCCGAGGTTCGACTATCCGACGGACCCTCCTTTCCAGAACCCCCGAATAGACTTTTCCAGGGAGGCTGAGGAGTGTGATCCCCCTATAGTTGGAACACACCCTCCGGTCCCCCTTTTTAAAGAGGTTATTCTTTAAAATGGTTACTTGCATCATCTGACCACTTCCCTTGTTTCCCATCTCTCTTAGAGCAGAGGAAGCTGAAAGGTACTCCACAGAGTTGTTAAGACTCTTGGCTCTGTTCTCCTCACTGTGAATTTGATTTTGCACATTTGGTTTTACAGATCTGTTGTCATCTTCCATACATCTTCCTGGTATTTTAACTAGTTGCCCATCACCTGACTTTGATTCTGTTCTTTTCTAAGAAGTGATTCCATCCCCCAGTCTGATAATGTCCTACTCTGCCTGTAGGCACTGCTTCAGTACCCTTGGTAGAACATAACAAGAAGACATACATTTTAATAACATCAGCATACACTTATGAGCTGACAGCACCAATTCACCATCAAATAAAAAGTCCTGTACTTCTAATAAACATTTTCCTCTGATTCTCTGAGCTCACCCAGTCCATGTTATTTGTTAGAACTGCCAAAATAAAAAGCCCCAGCTGTTTGCTGGCACAGGCTCCTTCCAATTATTCATAATACTCAGATGTGGCTACTTATGTTACCCATTTTATGAATAAAGCTTTGCTGACTGGCGAGGTGCCATCAGAGCTGCAGTGATGGCTGCACTAACAGTCCTTCAGTGCTCAACAGCTATAGCATACTCTAATATGGCTTTCTCTGCTGTTGCCGTCTCCTGTTGTGTCTCTCTCTGTCTTTTTTCATTTCCCAGATTGAAACCAGCAACTGATCTGTTGTTGTCATTCACAGAGACGAGGCTCCATAAAGAGCTGATGATCACCCCAGCAGCCAGCTAGTCAGGCGTCATAATCTGAAATCCATGTTCTTCTGAGGCACTGGTCAAGCGGCTAATCTGTCATTGTTATGATCTGCCCAACTCGCCCAAATCTCCCATTGAACACTAGGCCCAAAGGCTTTTATGGGGCCTAAAAACAAACGTATCTAGACTCCAAACTCAAGCAGCAGGATTTCCGGCCTACTCACCAAAAAAGGAGCCAAGTTGGTAAACCTCAAGAGGGAAAGGGGAACTGTAGAAACCCCTGCCTCGCACTAACTAACAAGAAAAGGATTCTTCATATTTAAGGAGTTCTCAACAAAAGTTCAAAAAGCAAGAACAAAAACACGAAGGTAATAAAAACAAATCAATAATTGTATGCCTTAAAGGCAAAATTAAAAGCAAACAAAGCCAGTCCATGTTTTGCTAATCTTAATCTTTTAAGCAAAAGCAAAATTTATAATCCAAAGATCAAAAAGAGAAAGGCACTTAAATATAAAAAAGAAATCTAAATCTAAGGAGAGCCAAAGAAAGGAGAACTCTTAACTGATCCCGTATGGGTGATTGCACCCTGTGGCATCCACTTCGCTGCTGGATCTCACACTCCAGCCCTGTAATTTTAATAAAGGATTACTTGTATGTATTCCATTTTTGTAAATTTCCAGTTTTTTTATGAATGTACAGGAGAAATGTATAACCAAAAGCTATAATATATTATGTGTTTTCACATATTCAGTTTTTATATACAGCGTATTCAGTTTATTTGATGCACAGAGCTGAGTGCCACTACAGATCAGATAACTGATCTGCTGATTGGCTAATTGGCACTTCATTTGCATGAGTGGGCTGAGCCATGTAGTTACATTTTTAAGAATAATTTTCCGAAATGGCTGAAGTTTGTCAGGGGCTCCAACCTACAGAGCTAAGTCTTTAAATAGATCTCTTAAAATAAATACAATGAACAGTAGAGAATATATTATGATAAGCACTCACTTGGCTATGCCTGTTGCATTTCTTTTTCTTTCAGGATCTGCAAATAAAAAAAGTGAAAGGTAATTTACACACACAACAGGAAAGAAGGTAAGAAACACTATTGTTTTGTCAGTACATCAGGTGTGTCACTGAGATATTGTCTGTTTTACCTTCTTTTCTCTTCAGTATGGAAATAACTTTTAACTTTTTTCTTATGAGAAATGCATGACTCAGCATGGTTTGTCATACTAGGGTCATATGCTCACCCTATTCACCCCTTTGTTCCCTTTATTACGTAGACCTTAACAAAATGACTCAAATCCCATACTCTTACCACTCTTTCAAGTACTGTAGTCCAGCACTGTCCCATCCATAACTCCAGGCAAACAGAGTAAAAGAACACATGTACTCATGTATTATAGATAATGAGATTTAATAGAAATGGTGCCATATAAAAGCAAAGAGAGTGTGGCATTACTGACCATACAACCTGATAGTGCTATATGTGTAGTTTCGGGTGCCATGTAAACTTGCATACATTTGATTCCTTCTGGTGAGCTCATTTCTAGTCAGTTGTCTTCAGATCATCATCTGCATAGGGCCAAGCAGCCTGTCTGAATGTGGTCACCAAGAGAGGGGTCTTCTCCAAATGGAGAAATGGCAGAGTGACAGACAGAGAGGCAAAGAGACCAAACAAATGCCAGTTGTGGACCAGTGGGGCATTGTGGTATAATTTGACTGCCCACATTCATCAAACAATCCATATTGCATCCGACTTCAAGCCAGTATTTATGTATGTGGTTCAATACCTCTGATTGCTTGTGTATGTGATTCAGTATATGCACCTGCATTTCAGTAGATCTGTACTCAAACAAGTACTATATTGAATTGCTCCTTCTGTCTTTACAAAGAAAGCCAAATGTTTATTCCTGCATTTGCATACCGTATATACTCATGTATAAGTTGAGTCTTGAAACACGAAAAATCGATCATAAAATCAGACCCTGACTTATACACCCGACTTTTACACATCTTCTTGTCTCCTTCAGTCTCGTATCAGTTTCTTAGGCGCATCGAATTTTGTTGTAGCAGCGCAGTTACCAATTTCTTTTGCTACTTCAACGATGTTTAATTTAAAACCAGCTTCATATTTTCTCCTGATCAAACGCTCCATCGTAGATAAGGGATTCTCTTACGATAAAGGTGTATGAGGGTGTGAGATACAAATTACTAAAATCAGTGCAAATGTCACTTCAGAATAGTTTGGATATTACCGTGAGGTCATGTAGGCAGAGAGAGAGGTTAGGAACAAACCCTGATACAGTACATTGCCGCACCCACATAGAAAAAAAAGGCTGTGTGCTCTGTTGTTACTCTCTCAGGTGGGTGTTAGAATATCATAATCCCTTGTACCAATAGCGTGAGTTTTCTGCATTCGAGTTTTCGCAAGCGACAATATAAAATACCAGAAATTCTACTGTAAAATCAAGTTATCAGTAATCAGTATATACAGTACATTATTCAGTCCACTGTGTTAGTGAAAATGTGAGCAGCCTGCCTTCCAGGGCTGTGCTCTTCTCTCATGGTTTGCTCCATTCACGATGTGCCGTTTCGCATGTTCTCCTTTTCCTATGACATAATGGAGCTGGCTGTGTACTTCATATTCCAGCTTGTGTGAAAACACATTGTTTTCAGGCGAGTTATATGGTTTTTTTTAATGTAATGGGGATAACTGGAGTGCCACCATTTTAAAGATCACACATAATGAAGCAATGCACATAATTTTACGTGTGCCATTTTTTTCTGCTGAAGAGAGACAGAAGTTTACATTTAGGCAGATATGCCCCGTAATGTTGATAGCAGCAGCAGGAGATGATTTGTTGAGGTATAAAGGATTTGCAAATACGGTCACCATTGAGCCAAAGAAGGTAAGTACCAATTTACACTTAGTGTACCGATGTTCTGCACCATTGCTTTTGGTGGAAATAAAGAGGTCTTTCACGTTTAAAAAAAAAAATCTACGATGGTTTCTGAATTGAATTTCAGAGCAACAAATGCACAGAACTTTTACAGTTTAGCTGTTTAGGAAAATTTAAGGAAGGACAAGAGGGTGACACACAAGCTGATGAGACAATTAAACATTCCAGTGGCGATTCCAGTGCTAAGCAGTTAGGTGGGCACAAAAATCTCCAGCCACTGCAGCCCTCCAGGCCTAAACTTGAGGACCATTTAAATGATGACTCTGTGCCTCAGCTTCAATGTTTTAATAAGGTGTGATTTCTCTTGTATATAGCACTCACACTGGAATCAGGGGGTCTCCTTGGTACAACTTAACAAGAACACTTCTTTCCGTTGAACTAGACACTTTGGGGTCGGCTGACCAACACGCAAGCACTTTTCAATCAGGGCTTCAACACTCCTGCTAAGAGGGAAGTGTCAAAGTAAATTGCATGCCAAACTAGAGAATGAGTTCAAATAGGAAAAGAGTGAAAACCCACCAGGCAAACTGGAGCCTCGTGGCAAAGCCTTTAGTTGGCTCATGGCGGCTTGCCCAGTCATAAGTTATCATTGAGAGTTAATCATTTAAAGAAGTTAGCAAGTCAGGCTGTGGCACGATACATTCTGTGACAGCAAAAGTCACAAATGGTCCTAATTACCTACATCAGTTTACTACTAGCAGAGCTTAGAAATCTCACAGATGAGATCTGAACAGCATAGACTCCTAATACAGCTCAACTAAATCATGTTAGTTACTTCCCCGTTATTGGTATGCACTTAAAAATGCACAGCATATTCATAAATATTTACAAAGAGATATTTTTACATAATATTGAATTTTTTTGTCTAATGCTGTAACTTGGGAAGTCATTGACTGGCACTGGAAATGGAAGCATGCCATAGTCACCATTACAGTGTAACACAAGCTCTCCTTTGGGAGTACTCCCCGCTTGATCAGCAAATGACTTGACATGAGAATACAAGCGAAACTGTTACCCAACACGTCTTGTTTGACAAGTTAGGAGAAATCAATCTGCACGTAGCTTTTACTCTAGTAACTGGAAGCTTGAAAATGGTTGGATCAGGAAGTTTGCAGCATCACAGAATAATATTTATGTGGGATTGAGAGTAAGCAGGCTCTCTAAACATATTGGCAACTACTGCATGTCGACCACCTAGGTGGTAAGACTTGATAATGACATCCCACTCACAGATCAAAAACACCAACAGTCATAGCTACCCATCAGTTGAGGGTCGGAACAGAAAAAAGAATGAAAACTCTCATTAGAAACAACTTGACTGACATGGGGCTCTTTATAGTGCATTAGCAAAATGCAGGAGCTCGCCGACTACGCCATCAGGTCAGACGATAGCACTAGAGGTCATTTTTAAGTCTTCCTCAGTGATGCCGTGTACTTTCATGTGTTCCCTTTTATTTTTCTTCACTTTTTTAGAGATAGTGTCACTGCCCACATACTTTCCAAACTCTCATTTCATCACAATTCACTGATAAGCTGTACCAGGTTGTTTCTGATAACAGATTTCTATCATCCTCATCTAATTTAACTATTTAGCTGCTGTAGTACATTAATAACAACGTGATAAAGGAGACTTGATTCAAAGACAAGCCTGGTCACGGTCTGTGTGAAGTTTTCACATTCTCTCTCTCTCTGTATTAATTTTCCTTTTTGCATATAGAAGACACACATCTGTGACTTTGAATGGACCAAATATGAGTAAGAATGTGTGTGTGTGTGTGTGTGTAGGCAAATCATCAGTCCCACTTCTATACTTAATAATTGATATGAGGTTCTCTGGTCAGTTCCCTCTGGGTTTAGTTCCTGCCTTTCTACTTGATGCTACTGGAATAGGCTCTGCTCCCCTGCAACCAAATTAAATGGTTTTAATAATAAATGGATAAATGAACGTTACTGGAGATATAAGAATTAGAGCTGCAGTCTCACAGATTCTGAGTTCTTGAGTTGCAATCTTGGCACAGTCACTGTCCTACCTGAAGTTAGCATGTTCTCATTACGTCTACATGTGTATCCTTAAGGCTCCCTAGTTTTCTTCATCCATTAAAATGACTTTGACTGGCAAAATTAAACTGGTGAATAAGTATGGATGTATGAGTAAGTATGCTCTGTGACGGACTGACACATTCTTCACAGTAAGTTCCTACCTTGGGCCCAACATGACGTGGGTAGGACAGCAACCCCCACACCTCCCCCAATCCACATAAGCAACCCTAATACTGTAATAACTGGTAATACTGTAATAACTGGTAATACTGTGATAATTGGTTTCTTTGAATAAATGAATGAATGAATTGGAGTGACATGATGGTTGATTGTCTCACAAAGACTGGGCTGGTAAACTTCCTCCTACATACTTAGCATAGTAAGTGACAGTTTAATTAGCAGCTCTCTGGGTTTTTGTGTATGAATCCACCCTGTGATGTTCTGGTGTCCCATCCAAGCTTGGTTTGAGGGTAACGGCCCCTCTTTATCGAAGTCTGAGCTGACATCTTCTGGTTTCTGTTGTTCCTGAAGCCGCCTCTGTTCAACCTGAGCTGTTGCATTGGTGTAAATCATACAAATACAATATGTAGCTAATGATTTTTCTTATTATACCGCAAGATTATGGCATTTCAACCAGAGCGTGAAAACTCCACAGTAACTAAGGGACAAATTACTGCTCAGTGAGCACTGAAATCTACTAAGGAAAATGCAATAATTCAGCAATGGAGAACATTAGTACTTAGGATATACAGTACTTATCTTAAATAGACAAATCAAATTATACACAGATGCACACTAAGCAGAAAAAATCCAAGCTACCTCGTATTGTATAAACATCAAGTGGAGCATCCGCTTCTTGTAACATATGCATACCGAGATATTGTGTATGAAAGACCACTGCAGCTCCACTCTAATCCTTATCTCCTGCTGAACAGCAGCTCCTTGTAAACTCTCAGCTTCCTCACGTCAAACCCCTGCACACTCTTACTGACTGATGGGCATCCTCTTGGTAGCTCTGCTGTGGGTTCATCAAAATAACAGGCTTGTCCTCGTATAGATAGAACTTCCTTCAATAAACTTTGCCACAGTCTCCACATTTCTTTTTTATGAGACAATCAGCTTTATCTGGTTTAATTGTTGAACATTTCACTTTTTATGGCACATGTCTGTTTTGTCTACCCACTTGGCTGGACGAAGGTGTCCTTTTCACTAAAATAATACTCTTTTGGTCTAATGGACCCATTTCTAACCTGCCTTTCTTAAGTAAAATTCTAGAGAAGGCAGTCATTTTGCAGCTATATGACCACCTCAATAAACCTGCTATTCTTGATAAGTTTCAGTCAGGCTTCAGAACAAATCATAGCACAGAAACTGCACTCGTTAAAGTAGTAAATGACTTGCGATTAAATGCAGACAGAGGCGATTTATCTGTTCTCATCCTCCTAGATATGAGTGCCAAATTTGACACCACTGATCACAGTATTCTTAGAAATCACCTTAGTCAGTGGGTGGGCCTCTCTGGCAGTGTCTTAAATTGGTTTGAATCCTACCTGGCAGGGAGAAAATTCTTTGTTAGTTGTGGTAATCAAATCTCAAAGACACATGATATTCTATATGGTGTTCCACAAGGCTCTATCCTGGGTCCGCTGCTCTTTTCGATTTACATGCTTCCGTTGGGTCAGATTATCTCGGGGCACAACGTGAGCTACCACAGCTATGCTGATGACACACAGCTGTATTTATCAATAGCACCTGATGACCCCAATTCTATTGTTTCCCTAACACAATGTCTGACTGGTATTTCTGAATGGATGAATAGTAATTTTCTCAAGCTAAATAAAAAGAAAACAGAAATTTTAGTGATTGGCAATAATGGATATAATGAGGTTATTAGAAATAAACGTGATGCATTAGGATCAAAAGTCAAGACAGAGGTAAAGAATTTAGGGGTAACCGTTGACTGTAATCTGAATTTTAAATCGCATATTAATCAGACCACTAGGACAGCATTTTTTCACTTAAGAAACATAACTAAATTTATATCACTGAAAGATGCTGAGAAAATAGTTCACGCGTTTGTTTTCAGTCAGCTAGATTACTGTAACGCACTTCTCTCAGGACTACCCAAAAAAGACATAAATCAATTATAACTCGTGCAGAATGCAGCTGCTAGAATCCTAACTAGGAAAAGAAAATCTGAGCACATCAACCCTGTTTTGATGTCACTACACTGGTTGCCTGTGTCATTCAGGATTGACTTTAAAATACTGCTTATGGTATATAAAGCCTTAAATCTTATATATCAGAATGCCTGACACCTTATATTCCAAATCGTAACCTTAGATCTTCAAATGAGTGTCTCCTTACAATTCCAAAAGCAAAACTTAAAAGAAGTGGTGAGGCGGCCTTCTGCTGTTATGCACCTAAAATTTGGAACAGCCTGCCAATAGGAATTCGCCAGGATGACACAGTAGAGCACTTTAAAAAACTGCTGAAAACACATTACTTTAACATGGCCTTCACATAACTTCACTTTAACTTAATCCTGATACTCTGTATGTTCAGTTCATCATAATAACTATTCATGGTGGCTCTAAAATCTGAACTGACCCCTACTCTCTCTTCTGTTTTTTTTCCCAGTTTTCTGTGGTGGCGACCTGCTCCACCACCACCTAATCAAAACACCGTGATGTTCCTACAATGATGGATTAAAACCAAGAAGTCTACATGACTATCATCATCAAGTCCTTCCATGAGAACCCTAACTACAAAGAGGACTGTTTCATTTATGTGAGGTAGAATGTCCCAGTGGGGACTGGGTGGTCTCATGGTCTGGACCCCCTGCAGATTTTATCTCCAGCTGTCTGGAGTTTTTTTTTTGTTTTGTTTTTTCTGTCCTCACTGGCCATTGGACCTTACTTCTATTCTTGTTAATGAGTTTTGTCTTATTTTTCTTATTTATTTATTTTGTCTTTTTTCTCTTTCTTCATCATATAAAGCACTTTGAGCTACATAATTTGTATGAAATTGTGCTTTATAAATAAATGTTGTTGTTGTTGTCTGATTGACTAATGAAAAGTACATTGAGTCGAATCAGGAGATGTGGAATCAATAATCACAGGGTGCTGTTAATGGATGCCCTAGCAGCAAAGGGAGATAACAAGATGCAGATTCTCACTGTGTCAGTGATGTTTACATTTTAATTCTTTTTTTGAAAAACAACCTAACTTTTGCTCAGCACATCATTAAACATATTCTAAAACAATCAAAATGCATTCTATTTATTTCAAAACTTATTTTTTGCTGATAAAAGCAAGTGTGTCAGAGTCATGATGGATACATGTCACTGGTTCCATATGTTTACCTGTAAGCCTTACAGCAAACAGATTAAGACCCTCACAGGCCCCAAGGTTTCAAAGCTCAAAAGGCCCCTCCTCATTTAACCTCCACACCCCCAGCAGGCACACACAAGCTCATGCTCAGTCGGGACGCCTGGAGAATGAAAGGACCGGGAGAGGAGCCGTACCTCCCCTGGAACATGACAAGGCAGCCACCGTGGTGGATGTTGGGGCCACGGGAACACGGCTTGGAAGCTCAACCTTGTGGGGACCTGTGGCCACCGCCAGGGAGTGCCTGGCTGGATCAGAAGCCATGGCATGCAGCACTTCCACCACACCAGGAAGGTCATCAGGGAGCACCTGGAGCACATCCGTGTGCATTATGAAAGGGGCCGCCTCACTCCATTCAGGGAGCCGGAGTCGGGAGGAAGAGGATGGAGCTTGCGAGTGGAGGAGTAGAGGCGGCAGAAGACTTGGGAAAAGAGAAAGGAAGGACTGAGCCTTGTGAGTTTGAGCATTGTGTATTGTGCCGAAGAAGAAAATAAAAACGTCAACTTGTGTAAGTGGGCCTCTTGTGTCTGTCTGTGCCGGGTTAAGCGCTGGTATAGCGCCATCTACTGTCACAAAGGACACTCTTAAAAATGAATGTCCCAAAGTGGATCTTCACAGGGGTGCTGTAGGGGAACCATTTTTGGCTCCCAAACGAACCATCCACATGAAGGTTCCAGAAAGAACATTTAATTATTTAGATTCGTAACACACTCCATACATCCATAGATGATAACAGATTTGTCAAACATCAATGGGTTCCTGATTTTAACAGGACTCTTGCTGCATACAGTTCAGGTTTTTCTGATCTGTTAATACCCTGCTAGGAAGCCTACCACCCATTAAAGATTCTGTTTTATGCACGTATTAGGAATCTTTCAAATCCCAAAGAAGCCTTTCCCAGGATGAAATCATTCTGCAAGGGACCATAACACACAGTAAAATATTATTAAGAAACCAGTGCTTTTAAGAGTGTAGTCACAAATGATGAACATCACGTATGTAAAAATAAATCAGGTACAGGGCTGAAGTAGGTAAAAGTCCATCCATTATCCAACCCGCTATATTCTAACTACAGGGTCACGGGAGCCAATCCCAGCCAACACAGGGCACAAGGCAGGAAACAAACCCCGGGCAGGGTGCCAGCACACCACAGTAGGTAAAAGTCCAAAATTTTATATTAGGTCAGCTTCACCTTCCCTGTTTGTTCATTTGTGTATTGCAATGAATGTAACAAATGTAATTCATGAGCGCAACATCACCTCTCCGAATAATCAACTCTCTTCTAATGCCATAGTTAATGAATGTCAATTCAATATTTTTAAAAGGCAGATGTGTCAAAAAATGATATGCAACTGAAAGTTTTGGGACCAAAATAAAAAGAAATAAAAGACCACAGAGGAATCCTTCAGTCATGGTTGCCGTTGTTGGGTGCGTCTCGTCGTCTGCTCCTTTCTCGTTGGTGACCCTGTAGTGGAGATATCAGCCCTCTCCTATCTTTAAGGTCACTCTCATTAGTCTCAACTGCAGTATTTACAGATTGTTCAAAGTTCTTGTTCAAATCATTATGTTGGAAATATTTTTCAGGAAAAACAGCATCTTTTGCTTCTTTCTTTTAAAATTTTTCATTTTGCTGCATTACTGGGCTCTCATTTTGAATGACCATCCTTTGTGCACTTTTCCTTTTTCTGCCACACGGTAACACAGTCCATGTACAGTTTCATAAACGTGACCCATTAGATGTGTGCTCTGATTGCGCCTTTTCTGCGTCAACCAGCCAGGGCTCATATTTTTCTTTTGAAAACTTTCTACTGGGGTTTGATTGGACAAGTTTATGACTGTGAGGATCGAAGTAGAATTGGGTTGTGTGCTGGATGGCAGAGTGCTGTGAATGCCAGTCCTGTCAGTGAAAACTCAAACTTTTCCGGTGATTAGGCATTTTTTTCCTTACATATGTGAAGGACTGCAGTGGGCTGGCACCCTGCCCGGGGTTTGTTTCCTGCCTTGTGCCCTGTGTTGGCTGGGATTGGCTCCAGCAGACCCCCGTGACCCTGTAGTTAGGATATAGCAGGTTGGATAATGGATATGTGAAGGATAACTTTGTAAGGAGGGCCACAGGGTGCACACACAAGTCACGCTGATGGCAGATAAAGTGCTTGTTCTCCCAAAAGTGGGACTATACACTGCCACACACGTGCACATGGAAGGCAGCTAAAGGGCTCAAATGAGGGTAAGTCCACACCAGACCAGGGGGTGGCAGAGTGCACTAACTCCTTCTCTCTTTCCTCTGCTGGCACTGATGACGTCACTTCTAGGTCTGATAACATTACTTCAGGGCCCGGACCCGATCACCTCATTTCTCATTTCACCTCACTTCCTCTGTCTAATCATAAAACCGCCATTTTGTTTCCTGCAAGTGAGTTCTGTTTTGAACTCAATGCCAATGATTGCTCATATTTTTGCAATTTTAAACCAACCTATATTATATGGGGCGGCTGCCCCAAACCTTTTTTGCAGTGTTTTGTCTCCTCGTTTGACAACACTTACTGAGAAAATTATTCTGAACACCTGTACACCCGCTTACCCATGCAATTATCTAACCAGCCAATCACGTGGCAGCACCATAATGCATTAAATTATGCAGACAGAGGTCAGGAACTTCAGTTAATGTTCACATCAAACACCTAAACTGGGGAAAAAAATAGGATCTTGTTGATTGTTGTTGCCAGACAGGCAGGTTTGAGTATTTCTGCAACTGCTGATCTCCAGTGAGGCCATTCTCCTCTGATCTCTCTCATTAACAAGGCATTTCTGTCTGCAGAACTGTCACTCTCTGGATGTTTTTTGGTTTTTGCCCCATTCTAAGTAAACTCTAGAGTAGGCGTCTCCAACTCCAGTCCTGGAGAGCTGCTGTGGCTGCAAGTTTTCATTCCAGCTCTTTTCTTAATTGGTGACCAGTTTTTCCTGCTAATTAACTCTTTCCCTTTATTTTATTTAACTTTTCTTAAATGGCACCTAAACATAAATTTAATGTGAAGTGAGCCAACAGATGACCAACTAAGTTTGGGCCTCAAACTCCAACCTTCATTCAGTTTCTTGATTTGAAGCCAATTCTCGTTGCTAATTAAACCCGTTATTTAATTCCATGGTGCCCATTCCGCCATGGCAAATGTTTCCAAAACTGTTGATTTTCTTCTTTAAAAATTTTTTGTGGTCCTGAGCAGATCAGCATTACTGAGGCCTTCACCTTTCTTTATTTTCAGTTATTGTGTGATGGACACAGGTTTTGTTTATGTGTTGGTACATTTTGTGTCTTAATATTGTTTGATTGCTAATTAAGGGGCCTGAGTCTTAAGTTGTGCATCAATTAAAATTAATGCAAATAGTTAATTAGCAGCAAAATCTTGTCAGTAATTAAGAAAAGGGTTAGAATGAAAACCTGCAGCCTCAGTAGCTCTCCAGGACTGGAGTTGGAGACCCCTGCTCTAGAGTTTACTTTGAATGGGGCAAAAACCAAAAAACATCCAGCGAGTGACAGTTCTGCAGACAGAAATGCCTTGTTAATGAGAGAGATCAGAGGAGAATGGCCTCACTGGTTTGAGCTGACAGAAAGGCAAAGGTAACTCAGATAACCACTCGGTGTGACTGTGGTGAGAAATAAGGATGAGGCTGATGGATGGAAGAAAGAGCCCACACAAAGGAGTTGTTGATATCAGTGGTAGTGAGCGTGTTCAGGCCTCAATCACACCACTTCACCTCCTATTGGGAATCCACGTTGCAAACCATGTGCAGGATGACGAGGCCTGGAACGAAGTTGCACCTCGTTGGTGGAACTATAGGTTGAGTCATTCTTAGTCACTTCTGACCTTTATGCCATAGGTGCTCTACCTATGATATGATATGATTCTGGATGGGATCATTTATCATGCAAACCATTATGCCATGTTAAAGCTCTGACTCTGTGGAGGCTGGTGACCAGAAAAACATCTCAGAATGCACAACACGTCTAACCTTGAGGCAGATGGGCTGCAACAGCAGAAAGACCACTCCAATCACAAACAAAAAACCAAGGCTGCAGTGGTCACAGGTTCTCCAAAACTGGACAGTTGAAGACTGGAGAAAATGTAGCCTGGTTTGATGAATCTGGATTGATTAAGAGGCACACAGATGGTGTTAGGGCCAGATTTTGGCACCAACAATATGAATCTGTGCACCCAACCTGCTCAACAGTACATCCAGGTGGAGGTGGTGTAATGGTGTGGGAAATGTTTTCTTGGCACACTTTGGACATGTTACATTGTTACGCCTATATGAGTATTATTGCTGACCATGTGCATCCCTTCATGGCTGTAATTTCCAGTTTTTCAGCATGATGATACACCAGGTCCTAAAGCAAAAGTCATTTCAGACTGGCTTCGTGAACAAACAATGAGTTCAGTATTCTTTGGCGGCCTTTCAGTCACTGGGTCCGAGTAAATTAGAACACCTTTGAGCTGTAGAACGGGAGAAACTCCGTTTGAACAAATCAGATCTGCAGAAATGATGTGACGCAATGTTGTCAACATGGACCGGAATCATCATCTTGTCAAAACCACGCAACAAAGAAATGAGGTTGTTTTGACTGCAAATCGAGATCCTAACCAGTTTTAGTACTGACTTCCTAATAATGTACTCTGTGAGCGTATCATGCAACTTGGGTAAAGAAGGGGATGGAAAAGAAAAGGAATAGAAAGATGGACTCAGCCTTACAGAAAGCAGCTTCGTTTTACGGCAATCGCAATTTGTGTGCCTCTTCAAATTGTGTCCTTTCTACACCACGCGACTGACGTTACCTTAAAGTTTTGAAATCCAGAAAATGCGCGCGTCTTTACGCCAATTAAAAGACACTCGCGTCGCAAATCGCGCCAGTTCATCGTCCGCGTTTTCGGGATGTGTTAAGCCAACACACTTTCTACCGGCGTCTTCATCACTTCCATGCTGTCAACACAGCCCTGCAGTCCACGTCGGTAAATCAGATCGTTTTCGTGTGCCACCCTCACCTCGCGTTGAACACTTCTGGCCCTTTAAAGTTTCAGCACCACTCGCTGCCGCAAATCTTTGCGGGGAACAGAGCAGGAGCAGGAGGAGGAGGAGGAGGAGGAGGAGGCGACAGGACAGGACTGGAATGGGAAAATCCGCGGCTTGTCTGGCCAGCCTGACGTCAGGAGCAAGTTTAATAAAGAGCCCCGCAGAGCCGCTCGCAGGCTGACAGTCCGTCTGAGGTGCGCCGAGCCTTGCGCCCCGCGGCACGTTTCATCTGAGTGGGACTCTTATTTCGGGGTTCAATGCATTTCATATTACGCTCCAGTTATGAGGCTTTACATGCCCTGGATTTTAATCATTGCCGGAATTCTGCAGGTGAGTGGATGTCAGCCTTATCACTTCTGTTGCTTTACAAAGCAAACGTTTTAACCAGCTGTTTTTTTTAAATATTTGCGCACTATCTCTCTGTATACATCAAAATCGGAATGATCGAGTTAAGAAAACCATTTGTCCTCTCAAAATTGAAATCCATTTTCCAAAACAATAATCAATGATTGGCTCCAGCAGACCCCCGTGACCCTGTAGTTAGGATATAGCGGGTTGGATAATGGATGGATGGAAAATCAATGAATGTAAATATGAATGAATCTGAATATCCGAAGAATACTTCTAGCAGCGTGACTTAATCGAGTGGTCCTGACACGAAGCCAAACTGCTGCACATTTTGGATCTCAGGACAACTGCTTTCATCACAGCTTGGTCTGTAAACGCCGAGTACATTTTTGTTTCAATGTCAGGAGACAGAGAATGCAACCTGAAACTGCACGACTGCCGCGACCTGCAGCTACAACTGCAGGGAGACCCTCACGCAAAACAAGTAGCCACGTGCGTCTCAGCCTCGCCAGCCTAAAGCCCCCAGGATTTAAGACCCGCTAAACGTATCGGCCTTTGAAGTACTGTGCTAGTGACATTAAAATATTAGAAAGAACGGTCCAAATTAGTTTATAAGTCAAGTTTGATTTTCCTAATCAGTCACATTACTGCCTGTCTTTACTTACTTGCTGTGGCTTTTTATACAGTAAATATCCATCAAGATGCTGCACAAGACGTTCATATGCCTGTCCCAGCCGCATCGGCTCAAGGCACAAAGCCAGCCAGCCAGGACAGGGAGCTAATCCATCCGTGCTTAATTAACCCGCCTGTTCTGTACAGACAGGGATGCAGGGTACGATAAACTGGCATCCTTGCACGTTTCGGCTATTCCTCCACTGCTTCCCCACTCTGGAGTTAAATTTAGAGATTCAGTCTGCAATATTCACTCACTTCAAGACCCTTAATAGACTTCTTTAGCAGTTTATTATCTGGTCATTAATTGTAGTCTCATGCCCTCTCTAAACGAGTGTGCCCAATAATGTAAAGATTTATGGATTCAACACGTCACCTGCTGCAGCCCCAGATGTTGTTACCAGCTGTAAAGAAATGTCACCTTGTATTAGTTTCATTTATACATTTATTAATGTATAAAGAAAAGGCTATGGATAGTTTATTATCTTACAGACAGACTAATTTATTTTGAAAAGAAAATAAGACCATTCGACCAGGTAACTTATCAGATTGGAGACTGCACGTTCTCCTTGGCTCTGCTTTCACTTTTGTCCAGATGTTATTCTCCGACATTAAAAGGGGATCGTGTCAGGTTAATTGAAGGCTCTCTATTACTGCGTGGGGGCGGGTATTGGCAAATTGACGGAGCCGTGACAGTTGATTTGACGGCGCTCCATCCACGTGTGATTTCCGATTTGAGCCCAATGGTCCGGTTCGCTACAACTCGGAAAATGGATGGATGAATGGAGGAAGAAATTGGTCGATTTCAAGCTGATAGCAATCCCCCGAAACACCGACAATCATTTCGGGGACAGGACAAAAATGAGTATGTTCAAAAACGCTCATTGGTCACGCGAATTAGTCAAACCTGTGAATGCCTAATCGGTCCGTCTTTTGTGTGCCTGAAATCAAGTTTAGCAATACTAATCACTGATAAAGATTTATGTTAACATATTTATTTCCATCAAAATAATATGAGTAAAAACTGAAAAAGTCATCAAATATATGGATTAAACTAATTGTGACTTTGGGGGATCAGCCAATTTTATTTATTTATAACATATTTCAATTGATCTGCATCCTTTTTGTTTTACGCACTGTCTTCCTTTCACCTGGGACAGCAATGCAGTTTTTCAGCTATTCGTTTCTTTTAAAGTAAACGTTATGTTTTGAACTACTACACTGTTGACCCCGATGGTGGAGTTGTCCAGTTGTTCGGAGTCTCAGTCTCAGATAACTGGCGGCATGGTGGCGCAGTGGGAGCCTTGCTGCTTTGCAACAAGAAGACCAGCATTCAGTATGCATCTTCTCCCTTTGTTCACGTCCAAGGCATGCAGGTTAGGAGGACTGATGATGCTAACTTTACCCTGTTGTGCGTGCGTGCGTGTGTGTTCTAATTATTCCTGCCTTGCGCATAATGCTGACTGGGATAAACAGCAGCTTCCCCGCGACCCTGCCCTGGATAAGTGGACATGGAAGATGAATGGGTGAATTCTCAGAGGGCTCTAGGCAGGGAGACAACCCTACTGTCCGCTCATCTGTGCAGTGAACATTCATGCAGGCACCTTCCACTATTCACAGGTATGCCAATTATGTTAAAAGAACAAACATACTCCATCTACAATGAAACGCCAGTTCGTAAGTCTGTGCGGCAGAGTCTGTACATCGTAAGAGTAGAAGAGTGAATAAATACGCAGTTAAGATAATAATTCTGATATGCGCGTGCAGACACGTTGCGCACCGTGAAAGGCGCTATATACCACGGCAGACCTATAAACACCTGCGTTATTGGAAGCACTCGTGCCGTTTGCACCCTCTCATTGTTGGTTTTGTTTGTCTGGCCAGCGGAGTTTCGATCTTGAGCTGTTTACTGTTGAGGCTTGCCAGAAGCTATAAAGGGCCGAAGATCTTTTGGTAATGATAGAGCTTGTCTGCCAAAATTGAAGTTAGCTAAAGCTGGGAATTAGTGAATTGGTAAACATTAAATGTTGCCATTCTTTAGATCCAGAAGCAACCTCGTACGGTGTACTCGTGCACCGTTAAATCCGAATGAAACACTATTTTAGACTTTGGCTAATCGGTTTATCCCAGACGTTTATATCAGAGCGCCCTGCATTGGAGGTGTCCGCTTTATCCGAGAGCGCTACGTGGCACTTACGACGCTGACTGAACACATTTGAACTGCTTCTGGCTTTTTATGTGTTGGCTCGCCGGTGCTCTGAACTTACAGTGTTGCTATTCGGCATTTGTTTTCTTTTTTTCCTGCAGTAAATTGTCACAATGGAATCATGATCCCAAGTCTAGCTCGGACGGGACAGATTCAAAGGAATCCGTACGCGTGTGCACAAAAAATAGCGATAAACTTACTGGAAATTGATGGGGGAAAAACAGATCTTGTGGAAAATGTGCGAACCTCACACGAAACGACACCCAAGATCGTTACATAACTTCACTAATCATTTTATAGATTCACTTTGAAATAGTGTATATATATATAATAGAGAGAGGGAGAGAAGTTTCTTTTTTTTGTTGTTGTTTTTGGTCGAATCTTGACTTGTGGGCTGTTATTAGCGGATTGTTTTCAATGCTTTTGCTACATTGTACTTGTCTGTCATTATGGGTCTGGCGGTGAGAAGCGCCAGCGTAGTGTAGAAAATGCTTTTGTGTTGCATTAGACACTGCAACTGAGAGTCTCTTCATTAAGCATCCGCAAGAGAAATGTGCAAATACGGTCCTGGCAGGCTATCGTGACAGTGACATCATGTACAGTTCAGCTTCTGATCAATGGCAAATACACATAGCAGCAGCCATCAAGGCTACTAGCACTGTCACTATGAGAGCCATGAAGTCACTGGATAACTGGTGACTCATACACTAGGAGCTCTTAATTTTAAATAGATAAGGAACTATATAAAAAGAAACTATAAAATAGATACTGTAGATTTGAAAGGCACTGTATAAATTAGGTAATATATATGAAATACTCAATATAAGATAGGCAGTCATGAAAGGCAAAATATAAAATACTGTACTGTATAAAGAGCACCATATAGATAGACGTGAAAGAAACTATAAAACAGATAACAAAGAACACTACATAAAACAAATATGAAAGGCACTACACAGTAGATTAATAGAAATATACTGTAGATTTGAAAGACACAAAATTAATTAGGTTGATAGGTACAAAGGGCTCTATATAAGACAGACAGACAATCATGAAAGCCACAATATAAAATAGATGTTGTATAAAGGTCAGGGTATAGATAGATAGATGTGAAAAGAACTATACAAAGTATAACACTTTACAAAACATCTGAAGAGCACAACATAGTAAAAAATATCGATAGATACCTTACTGCACAAATTAGGCTGATATGAAAGGCACTATATGAGATATTGTAGGTGAAAAAATAAACCATATAAATGGATATAAAAAGCATTATATAAAATAAACACGATATGCATGATAAACCTGGATTGATAGATGTGAAAGGAGCTATGTGAAGTAGAGCACTATACAAAACATATGGAAGGCACTGTATAATAGAAGATTGATAGACACTTTAGTTTAGAAAGGCATTATATAAATTAGACACCTATGTAGGGTACTTCATAAAACAGACAGCTGTGAATGTCAGTATAATACTATATAAAGAGCATTATATAAAATAGATATGAAGAGCAACATATGCAGAATGTATATGTGAAAGAAACTAAGTAAAACAGAGTACTGCACAAAACATAAAGACACTGTATCAGCGTTTCTCAATCTTTAAGTATTTGCGACCTGAGTTTTCATAACAGTTTTAATTGCACCCCTCTAACGTTTTTTGAAAGGAGCCCACTAATACCAATTTGTTCTTTTTTAATTAATGATATATCATAGATGCATATTTTATTATACCTACTTAACTTTTATCTAACTCTATATTTATTTTTTCTAGTATCAGAATGTAGTTTAAGTTAATTTGTTTCGGTTTCAATAGATGTATTTTTCATATTTTCGATTCTTGTTTTCTTTTTTTCACATCTTCGCGCACCCCTTTTTGTTACTTTGCACCCCCCCATGGGGGTCCGCCCCACAGTTTGAGAACCACTGCATTATATAATGGAAAGACTGATAGTTTAGATTAGAAAGGCACTATTTTAATTAAGTTAATATGAAGGGAAGTACTAAAAATAGATAAATAGCTGTAAAAGGCGCTATATAAAATAGAGCACTTTACAAAACATATATCAAGGGCACTATGCAATAGAATAGATTGATTGATTGATACTATAGTTTTGAAAGGAAAGGCATTATATAAAATAAATAACTGTGAAAGGCACTATATATAATAAACAGAAAGGAAGGCATTACATAAAATAGATATGAAGAGTGATATATGTATAGTAGACTGATAGTAGATTATTGATGTAAAAAAAAACAAAAAAAAAACTGCCTTTTCCATATTTAGAAAGGAAGAATCTTTTCCCCATTATCCTATGATCAGCCCTAAACAGGAGGGTCGCTTTTTCACTGCAGGCGTACCAGACAGGCATGTACTCATAAACCTCAGAACTGCAAAACTAATGATAAGAAATTCAACAAGGCGGCCTCATTTGCTGATGAGTTCATTTAGAAGCTGTCACCTATCCCAGTGTCCATGTTCAAACCTGTTTGATTTAGTCTGGGATTGCTGGTGCCACAGCCGACAATGTTATGTAAACAGAATTTTAAATCAAGTACCTTGTTAACAGGAGGAGGTTTAACTCTCTTTTTCGTGTTTTCCACATTCCAGTGTTGTTCTGGTGGCTGCTTTCAGCTCAGTACTGCTGCTTCTGAACTCAGCAAGTGCATTGCCGTAATGGATAGAATGTGAAGAATGTAACTGGGAGACATTTTAAGCTGCAATGAATGTGCAAATCCAGCTCTCCTAAAAGCTGTGAGGCAGCAGCACTAAACACTGTGCCACCATGCTGCCCATAACATTAACAATTTAATGTAAATTTACTGAGTGCTGATTGTGTAGAGTAAAACATCTTTGCAAGTGTATAAGAATGTTAATGTTTTCAGTTATTAACAGTGCAGTCTAAGCTGTAAAGCTGAATGTGTGCTTGTCCAGTATGCCACGTACCCCTGCTTTTGTTTGTCTAGCATACAGATCCACATTGTTGTACCTATCTCCACCAAATTTTGCACAAATTTCCCATTTGTACCGGGAAATACCACAGGCTGCATTTCTTCATGAAATTTAGATTTTGACCTCAGCCCGGGCAGTGCTGGGTTCTATGCTAGTATAAAATAAAGATTTCCTAGATCAAGCCAGCCTTGGAGCATATTATGCAGATGAAATCATATTTGATGTGGTTTCTTCCAATCAATAGTCTTTGTCATCAATTCATGATTTGGTTCACAAGCTTTATTAATGCACATAGTCATGCAATACATGACATTTTTTTTCTTTTCTGGTTGTTACTCTAGCCCATGTTGGGAGGTCAATTTAAATCATCTTTAGTGATGACAGCCTCCATGGACTTAGAGGTTTTAGGTATGAGTCACATATAGTTTTCTGATGGTCTCCACAGTCAATAAATATTGATAAACTGAAACTAACATAAGCTTGACTAAGGTATGCGACTCTGATTAGGTTCATCAAAAACATTTTAAGGCAATAAGGGACATAGTGGCACAGCAAGTAACTTTGAAACACAGTAGCAGCCTAGTGGCAAGCAGAAAGGGAGCAAGTTTTAAGAGGTACAACATGCAGGTGTCCTTCAGAATACACAAAGTTTCCTGGGCAAGACTAGGATGGGTTGTCAAGAGACCGCATGTTAGAAGAGTTTGTGAGGGAAAGGTGTTTGTGGTAGAAAGAGTCTTGATGGATGGTGACCACCTTTCAAAACACATGGACTGCCTGACAGCATGCAGAAAAGCAAACTGTTTCAAAAGAATATTCAGTAGGTCTGGTGAATGATAATCAAAATGCATGTTGAAGAAGAGGGAATGCAATATCAAAGGGCTCTGACTTGTTCTGTAGTGCCTGCCCCTTAGAATGTGTGTGTTCATGCTTTCTCGTCTTACATTCACAAAATAAAATGAAATGGGAGGCGCTTGGATGCACACTCTCAAATTTGGACTCTCCAGTTAAACTGACATTAATGTGTTTGGGATGTGCATGAAAAGAAGCTGAAGTATAAGCATCAATGTTGCAAACAAAGCAGGCACATCTATCCATCTGTTATATAGTCCCTCACATTTCTACCTATCTACAGTGGATTCATAAAGTATTCAGACCCCCTCTCTTTCTGCACTCTTTACTGTGTTGTAGATTTAAATTTAAAGGGATACATTTCCAACTTTTCTCTATCAATCTACACTCAATAACCCATAATCATAATGTGAAAATGTTTTCAGAAAGGTTTGCAAAATTTCAAAAAGTCAATAACTGAAATCCTTCCTTTACAGAAATATTCAGACCCTTAATTCAGTACTTTAGCAGCAATTCCAGCTTCAAGTCATCTTGGGTAAATGTCTACAAGCTTGGCATACCAGGATTTGGGTGCTTTATTCCATTCTTTCAGGCAGATCCTACCACGCTGGATGGGAAGCATCTGTAAACTACCATCTTCATGTCTCTTCACAGATTTTGTATGCAATTTAAATCTAAGCTTTGCCTTGGGCTCTTTAATGAGCGTGTCTCAAAGCCACTCCATTGTTTTGGCTGTATATGTCGTATAATTCATCATTGTCATATGGTGAATCATCGCCCCACTGTGAGGTGGTGTGTACTCTAGAGCAGGTTTTCTTTACAGACCTCTCTGTATTTGGCTGCATTCATCCTGCCCTCAGTTCTGACCAGTTCCCCTGTCCCTGTGCCTGAAACGCATCTCCATTGCATGATGCTGCCATCACCATGCTTCACTGCAAGGATTGAACTAGGCAGATGATGAGCAGTTTCTGGTCTTCTTCAACCTTAGTGCTTAGGGTTCTGTCCAAAGAGTTACATTTTTGTCTCATCAGTCCAGGGAATCGTTTACCTCTTGCTCCCAAAGTTCTTTAAATGTTCATAAGCCATTTATTTGAGAATAACATCTGCCTGGCGACTCTGACTTAAACACCAATTGATGGAGGGCTTCTGAGATAGTTGTTTTTCTGACTGGTTCTCTCATCTTAGCAGAGCACTTCTGAAGCTCTGTTCGAGGGAAAACTGGCTTCTTGGTCACCTTGCTAATCAAGGTCCTTCTTGCCCAGTAAGTCAGCCTGGCCAGAAAATCAGCTCTAGAAAGAGTCCTGGTGGTTCCAAATGTCTTTCAATTCACAATTATTGAGGCTGCTGTGCTCCTGGAACACACACAGGTTTATAAATAGCTTTACCTCCTAACTGTTATGAATGCCTCGCAACACCTGGAGGTCTACAGAGTGTTCCTTGGATTTCGTGGGTTGGTTTTTGTCCTGATATGCAGTGTGAATTGTGGGACCTCATGTACACAGGACATTTGTAAATCATGTCCAATCAACTCTCCAATCACACTCTGGACACATCCCAAGAACAATGTAAGCAAATTGAATGTACCTGACCAGAATATTGATGCCACAGCAAAGGGTTTGAATACTTGTATGACTGGGATATTTCAGTTTTTGATTTTTTTAAAAATTGCAAAACTTTTTGAAAACACATTTTCACCTTGTCACCGTGGGGTTGTTGAGTGTAGCTTAATGGGCAAAAAAGTCAAATGTATCCATTTAAAATCAAATCTACACCACAATGAAGTGTGTGAAAAGTGAAGGTGTTGGATTACTTTCTGAATCCACTATTTATCTATCACCTCACAATTCATTCTTGGTTCTCATAGTGCCAGAGGGTAGTAGTGTGGTGCATATTGGTTGGATGTGCAATACCTTCAGTACATTAAAATCCATGAATTGACAGGTCACGTCATACTTACAACCTTTAGAAGCAAGTCCTATGAAACACATACAGAGCAGGTTGGAGATAATGGAAGTAGGAAAATTCGGAAGTCTCAAAAAAATGAGAATAAAGATTGTATTAGTGCAAACAAATGGAAGATATTACTCGGTGAAATAACGGAACAGCAAAAAGAGATCACATGGTGTTTGAGGATGCCTGGGGGACAAGAAGGTGCTGTACAGGCTTGTACAGCACTGCACGAAATGCAGATCACGCAGCAAGCCAGCAGCTCATCGAGCAACAAGGAGGTAAAAAAACAAATTATTCGTTTCCCATTGTATCACCGTTTAAGAGGGGTTTCGGAGGAGCGGACGCGTCTCCTTGGGGTGCGTTCACAACGGCGCATAGCGCTGGTGGGGGTAGTGGTTGGCTAGCAAAGTGAGCAGGGGCGAAGTTTATTTAACAGAAAACATAAATTATCTTACCTTATGTACTCCTTATCCCTGTTTCCTCACCACTTAATTAGTTCTGCTCTCAGTTCCTGAAACCTTGTGGAAAGACCCTGAGGAAAAATTCCAGTAAAGTTGGTACTGTGAGTGCTGTGCAGAGTAGAGGCAGAACCTTTGCGCACTTCCCAGTTGATTTTGGGTTTCATCATGCGTGTGTTTTTGCTCCTACTCTGTTCAGTGCTTGTATGGACTGGGTGTTGGGCAAGGTCGTAGGGTGCAGTGGCTTTGGGGCATCTGTTGGTGAAGAGAGATTCACTAATCTTGACTTTGCTGACGATGCTGTGATCTTTTCAGGGTCAATGGAGGCTCTGATCAGGGCTATCGAGAGACTGAGTGAGGAATCTGAGTGTCTGAGCTTGCAAGTGTCCTTGATAAACACCAAGATCCAGGCCTTTAATGACCTCTTGGGTACGGCCATCAGCAGTGTGTCTGTCTGTAGAGAGAGTGTTGACCTTGTCTGGAGGTTTACTTACCTCAGCAGTGACATTCATGTCTCTGGTGACTCTTCCTATGAAGTCAGTAGATGGATCGGGAGAGCATAGGGGGTCATGAGGTCACTGGAAAGGGGCATGTGGCGCTACCGATATCTATGTAAAAGGACAAAGGTCTAAGTCTTTAGAGCCCTGTTGCTCCCTTATAGTTGTGAGACATGGACGCTATCCAGTGACCTGAGATGAAGACTGGACTCCTTCAGTACCGTGTCTCTTCGGAGAATCCTTGGGTACCGCTGGTTTGACTTTGACATTACCTGCATTGTGAGGGAGCGTCAGTTATGGCACTACAGCCATGTGGCACGATTCCCCAAGGGTGATCTAGCATGCAGCATTCTCATTGTTGAGGGCACACCAGCTCAAGGGGACTCCCATGTAAGACCTCACTGCAGCAGATATTGGGTCATTTCTGGGAAATGGGTGGACTGGACCGCATGTCTGCCTGGGGGTTGCTAACCGGGATCCCGAGCTGTTTCATTGTGTGGTGGGCACGGCAACACACTGTACCAGTGTATGCTACCCAACCTAATCTGTCTGCCTAGCACAATGCAGTGGCAAACTCATATACTGCAATATTTACCTTTCCATTACATCAATCCATTTAATCCAATTTAACAGACACAGAGAGTCAAGAAACAGTAAGTGTAGCAGAGTCGCCATTTTTGACCTTTAAACTGTAGTAAGAGTTGAACTCCATATATGCAATACAACACCGGATGTGTGCTTTTTATTCTTTTTTTTTTTTAAAGAAGCATTCTGAAGATAAAACCAGGGGTGTGTAACTTCAAAATTTCCCATTCTGCCTACATCGGGTCATCTGTCTTTTAACTAACCCGGTCAGTCTTACTCACAGTCTCTCATAGGCCGATCAGGCGCAAGGCGAGAACAAACTATAGACGGCGGGCTGGCGTGCCAGTCAGGCCCCTGGCATGAACACTTACCCATGTGGTACCAGACAGGAGTTCACAACGACCCGAAAATGTACAAAACGACAGAGATCTCGCAACAGTCATATACAGACCAAGGAAGAGGGCAGAACTAAATCCACAACCCCTAAGCTGAGAGCAGACTGCTTTACAAAAACTCAACCGTCTTCATCAGTAAGCCGCTGTCCGACACGCGCTGAGCTTTAAAGTGTCCATTAGCAGGCCTTCTTGGGAATGCCATATCATTTGCGTTAAAAAAAGGAAACTGCTGGGAATAAAAGATCTCGTAAAACCCTAAGGATCCCCCGGGGTAAAAGCGCGGACGGGCCGCGTGGTAGGTGGCTGCACCATCACGTGACGTGTTCCCGCTCCTTCCTCCGCCTTTATACTTGGCGCGCGCTGGCAGCTCCGTTTATTTATTCCACCCGGCTGGATACGTACGGGCACTTCACTCTAACATCGTCTTATTAGTCCTGGAAAACAGTAAAACCGAGCAGTTTAAAACGCGCGGTTAACTTTTATGAACGGAGGCGCATTCTAAAATAAAACCATAAATAAAACGTATGAAACCTTTTAACTGCATGGGTAGCGCGGTTAAAGGCGGGATCGCCCTGAGGAGATCAGGACAGCAGCCAGTCGTCGGGTTCACATCCTGCCTTGTGTGCTTCACCATCGCACCCACGTCTTTCATTTAAATTCAGCAAACTCGCTGCCCCAAACGCTGCTGTTAGGTTAGGCTCCAGTCGCACCCGCTAAATTAAACCCGCTAAATTAAAATAAAAGTTCTAGAACACTAATGGGTGGCTTAGGCATAGATGTACAGCAGTTGTGCAACACTATAGTTATGCAGTATAAAATTAGATATGTGTCCGTGGTTCGATCTCCGCAAGTGGAATCAAAGGTGCTTACATCTGATGAGCCCCAACTAGGACGAAACACGTGCCGGATACTCATTGTATTATTTGACAGGTATTGTTTATATATATAATTTTAATGCGTTTAGGTTTTTTTTTTCTCTCATTGCTTATCTTGATCATCATTTCTGACCTAATGTATCTTAAGACGCTGTGCGTTCTGTGACAGGTACTTGGATTGTGTTTTGCACCATTGGCGAGTGTTAACTATTTATTTCATCATCCATCTGTCAATTTTCTTAAACGCTTATCCGCTTCAGGGTCGCAGGGAGCTGGCGCCAATCTCAGCAGCACCGGCCGCACTGCAAAAACCAACCCCGGACTGAGCGCTATCAACACACAAACCAAAACCTGCTTAATCCAATACCGTTTCTGCAGGGTATTTTGATACATTGAGTAACATTATATGCTTATTAACATGAATATGTGGCCTCAGATGATCTGTGAGTGTAACTGACACCCACAAAAGACACATTTGCTGTTGGCTTTGTAGAGCTCGTTTTCTTCCCGGCCAATACAAATGTGTGGCGGTATCCGCATTAATGCCTGACTCAGCCTTATATGCAGCGTATCACCGCCCTCTTGTGGCTGTCTTTGGTATTACATTTTTTAACATAAGCGACGTGGGCAAAATTGTTTGGAAGTTCTACGGTTTGCCACACAAACAACGACCCTAGGGAAGTAAAAGCAGTTTGCTGCTGCTGGACAGTTTCTGGTTTTATTAATTTTTTTCTACAGTGTCCACAAACTTGGCCAGGTGTACTTGTTTCTGTTAATTTGTTTGACTGGCATCCCACCTTACTGTGATGTTTCAAAGTAAAACAGAGTGAATGACCTCAACCACTAGTACAGCATCACACACACACACACACTCTGCACACTGGGGTCATTGTTTTCTGCTGTTCTGCTAAGCCACAAGCGAGACATGTTTATTTTTTGTGTTATTACACACTAATGTGTCACTTGAATTGAACTGTAACAGAATTATGGAAACATCTGTGATGCACAGAGAAAAATCGGTTCACCCTGCCCAAAGGTCACCAGTTAAGATCACAGGCCACCTTAGATTATTTTATTCTGATGCATTACCAGTCAAGTAAAAATATGAAGTTATGAAAAAATATTTAAAAACAATGAATACAATTTAAAGACTATTAGTTCTGAACATGGTTCTGTATGGTCATTATGACCAGTCATAGACATCCAATAAAATAAAGATTTATTCTGACGTAAGACTGAAGCATTCTAACTAACAGAGAAAAGGCCATCCATCCATCCATTATCCAACCCGCTATATCCTAACTACAGGGTCACGGGGGTCTGCTGGAGCCAATCATTTGATGTAATATTTCACAAAATGGCATGACACAATTGTCAAAAAAATTTAACATGATCTGTTTGGCTTTAATCTTATGTACTAATTTGGACACTTCATATTGTGCATATCCTTCATTGCACTTTCACTGATCAAATGGAATTAAAGCAATACTCCACCTAAAAATTACTTTTTTTTAATATGTTACCCTGTACTTTGTGGTGGTGGCCAGTCTCATGTTTTCATACAGAATGGAGAGAAAAAAAGTTTGATAATACAAGCCAATGGCGGCCAATGTTGTGCAAAGGCAAATATTATGAGAAATGTCCTTGGAGGGAAAAAAGAAAAAACAACTCACAGTGTTGCATATTTCATATGTCAATTATACAGTCGTATGCACAAAATGTGCAAACCACAACCTTTTTTTTTCTAAAATATTTGGTTTGGTAGAATTAGCACACATCATAAACAGTAAGCCTAAAAAGCCTTATAGGAGTCACTTTTTGACTTGCAGGCCCGCCTCTCCACCTCATTCATTGGTCAAGAATCCTCCTGTCTTTAATTCAAAAAAATATTTTGAAACAGCTGGAGACTTTTTTTGTTTGTGCTTCATTGCTAAGGAATTTGCAGGTTAATTCCTTTTGCTTTGTTTTCTCTACTACATTTGGAGATGAGTATTTTGGCTTTGTTATAATTTTTAGCCAATGTCCTGGTTTTGGCTTTGGCTTAGTTTTTAGACTGTGTTCAGTATTCTGGTTCCAAATTAAATCCAACCTGTCTTCTAGTCTCTCAAGCTTTAACCATCCTGGATCCCAGAAAACAATGGGAGATTGCCAGCCTAGGAAAACAACATGCAAAGTCAAAAAAAAAAAAGTTAAAATAAATCAAAAGTCCCAGACACCACTGCATAATTGTTTTCAAGTGACAGTGGCAGAATGGTGATCAAGGGGGAAACAGCTTTGGAAAGGTGAGGTCAGGGTCCAGGTCCACTTGTAACTGACATATGCACTATTCATGGCAGGTAAAAAAGTTTAGTAGTCATTCACTGAAAATGATACCGAAAAGAAGTGGAGGAAGTTAGGGACAGCAAACCAGAAAAGAGACAGGAAAAAAATGGATTTGAACAGTGCAAACTCAAAGTCACATTTTTAATCATTCAAAATCAAGTTTGATCTCAAAATCATTTGTTCTGAGAAGAGCTTTCGGTGATGAAAAGTTAGTTATTTGATGTGTTCGAGGACTTAGTTAAGTTATTTAAAAGTTGGAGAATTTTCTGTTACTTATTTGCTTTATCAAAGAGACCAATATCATATTTTTGTTTTTAAATATTTTTGTCACAGTGGTATGGGTGACTTGTGATAGGGGTTTGCACAGAACTCCATGGCCCTGTTTTTACAGACAGGCCTAAGCACCGGCGACACTTTCACTGCCATTTCCATCACTGAGGATGTGCTTGTCAACAGGAGTGACTATCAGATATGTAAAAGAAGAAAATACTGAATAAAACATATATAAGTTGAAATAACCTCTCTAAAAGCTAAATCTGAAAGAGTTTTGAAGATAGGCGATGTATAAGAAAGAGCTGCTTTGAACAGAATCAGTTATAGTATTTGTTGACCCATCCATCCTCTAGACCGTGTTATCGAGGGCAGGTGGCAGCTGGAGCCTATCCCAGCTAGCAACTGGTGCAGACGAGAACAACCCCTGAACAGGGTGCCAGTCCACTGCAGGGCGAACACACACACACACACCGCTCTGGTCAACTTGTGTTTTTGTTAAATGTACTCTTTAAATAAAATTGACTTGACACACATCAGGGGATGGTTTAACTTTGCCAGTTCACCCAAACCTCCATGTCTTTGGACTGTGGGAGGAAATCTGGAAAAAACCCACGAGGACCCACATGCAAACTCCATGCAGGGAGCACCTGGGACACGACCAGTGGACTCCTTACTGTGAGACAGCAGTGTTACCTCTATGTCACTATGTGCCTAATTCATTGATTATTAACATATTTACATTAACTGTGGTCTTAAAAACCAGTGAAGAAAAAACATCCTTCATTTGAGACTATTTTACACAGCAGTGTACATCCGTAGGTGGGCTGTTCACCCCTCAAACTCCACCCATGAGTGAGAATAGCATTTGTAAATGATTTTGAGGACATTGTCAGCTGACTAAACATTCACACGTGTATAGTGTATTAATGTTGGGTAAGCGTTCAAATGCTCCTCTTTGCTCTGCAGGTCTTACCAGTCTGCAGCTTTTGTGGTGCTAGTAGCCCAAATTGGAACTTTGCCAAAGTAATCAAAGTTTATAGCATGTAAAAAAGGACAGCTTGTACTTTGTGAAATACTGTAAAACTAGGTAAGAATGTTCAAGAAAAAACTCTCATCAGAAGAATGTGAGCTAAAGGTTAAAAGGCGGTAAAATATAGCCTGAGGACAAGTGAAGAAAGTATGGTGTGTTGGGCTGTGTCCCCTGTCATTCGTTAGTAGTTAACCTTCTCTTTGCCGACTGTTTAACTCTTTGAGCGCTGAATATTTTTTCCAAAAAACATAGTTTCTGAAAAGCAATGGTTTCACACAGAAATCAACATGAAACATCTGTTGTTGCATGCTGTGGCTGCGAGTTTTCCAAGAATGTGCAGCAGGTTTGCTGCCAGGCTGTCTTCGCATGGCTGGGACGGCAGCAGCAGCGGTCACGGTCACAGTGCATTGCAAACTGGTTTTTACTTCTTACCATTGTTAAGTGGCAGTCCTCCTAGGGAACAGTGCCATAGGAGTGCCAGCTATATGAACCTGTTTCGCACCACGATTAGTTGGAGACCAGTCAGATGAAGCTGGAATCTCACATTCATTTTCGATTGCTTGTATCAAGATCGGAGTGTGGCAAGTCATAGTCCAGTTCAGAGATAGTAGGAATAACTTCATCCAGTGAGTATTTTGCTTTACGCATTCGCTCTGATCTCTCACCATTATGTCAGTGCCATTTTTGTGCCTTACTACTCACGGAAGCGCGGGAAATCTCGGTCAAAGCAACAAAGTTAACTTTCCTTCTTGCAACAAGAGTCCAACTAAAACATAACGGTTTACAGTTGATTACTATCGTCAACTACTCCTTTTGACAAAAGTTGACATCAGCCCTGAATGAGTTAATGATTTTCTTATAGCATTACGCAGCATGGTAGGTGTGTGTCAGCTGCTGTACATCTGTATAATAATGAGTTGGACCCTCATTTATACTCCGGACAGCACACACATATCAGACGTTAGACTCGACAAGTTGTGTGTCTCTGGTCGGGTATTCATCCAGGGTGGCTCAAACTCCTCACTTTTTCAATCTCCCCCAGGCACCAGCAGTTGCAGGGCTTGAACCTGAGACCTTTATGTAACAGAAGAGCCTTCTTAGCCTTTGTTAGTCTGCTAACCTGTTTTTTTAAGTTGTCCGGCTCGTTGTGTTCACCTTCCTGTGCCTGTTTTTGGTACCATTATGACTATTTATCTACTAACCTTTCTTACCCCTCATGTTCCTAGCTTGTTTCTATCAGGATGGAGCCTGGGCTCTGGACGCTGATCACTTCTTTTAAAGGTGGTTTGTTCTTTGGCTTTGCTTTTCCCTCTGTGGTGCATGGAAGCTGTAGTAGCCTGTGGTGTTTGGGATTTTTGGTTTATTTTAGCATTTCTCTGTTTATTTTACATGTTGCTTTCCTAGGCTACATCCACACTACCTCATTTTCATTGAAAACCTGTTTTTAAATTAAATCAATCTGCGTCCACACTAGCTTTATCAAATCATTTACAAAAGTTTTTCTGTTCACACTAAAATGACCGAAAACACATATGGCATAGTCATCTGGCTACAATACATGTATGCCAAAACTAGCTATCTTGGAAAGGGTTGGCAGCACAGCCAGCCATGGGATTTATCGCAGAACTGTAGCAGTCCATAAATTATGTTCCTTTTGTGCATGTACACAGCATTTAAACTGTACAAAACACAATGTAGATTCGTACAGGTAAGCAAAACAACAAGCATTATGGAAAGCAACTCTTCTATGCCTGTTATGTTGGAATATGTTTGTCTTCCATGAAGGGTGGCAAATCAAGGAATGACAATTTGTAACGATCAGCGTCAAGTCAGGGAAAAGTCATTTAATAAGTCATTTAATAATATTTTTTGAAAAACTGCATTTTCACACATTCACGCTACGTGTTTGGAATTATAAGTCTTTGCAGAGCATTTTCAAAAGTCTCAGTTTTTGGGGGTTGAAAAGACCTGCATAGTGTGGACAACAGGTTAAATATCTAATATTAATGTCTGTGTTTTCATACAAAAATGTGGTATTGTGGATAGTGTCCCAGACTAACAATCTCCCATTGATTCCTAGTATCCAGGATGGCAACAATGTCATGCTAGCACATAATGAGAACGGGCATGCAAAGTCATGGGATCCAATAGAGATGGCCTGGGAGACATGGTTAATCAACTCTTGTCATCTTTTTCATAGAGAGGGCTGACAAGACTGCTCTGTAATCTGAGTTCGAGTCCCATCACTGCTGCTGCCCCACAGAGGACGAGTAGCTGAGAGGGGGCATCATTCCTAACCAGAAACAATCTGGCACTGCTGCTGTCACATGCCAACTCCAAAGGGAACAGCAGTTATTCATCATTATATGATGGCTGATCTCTGCTCCAAATAATTAATTTAATTTCATTCCACAGATGATAATTGGATTGAAGTCAGGTGCCTGATATTGTCCAGTTCCCAGTTTCATACTCTTGATTTCGCTAGTCTTGTGACAGGCAGCATTATTCTGTTAGAAATACCAAGATTGGTGCACTTGTACCATAAAAGGGTGCAATTGATTCACAACAACATTCAGATATCCAGCAACATTTCAATATGGCTCTACTTACACTGTGGGATATGATGTGTATCACAAACACACACTTCATACTATTTCACTGCCACAGTCAGCCCACATGGTCTGCATTCAATGACTGCATCCATGGGCTTGTGGGGGTGTCTTCATATTCTGATTCTCCTAACTTGAATGAAGAAAGGTTTTCCAAAGCCTCCATTGTCCTATATTTGTGTTCGTTAGTCCTCCTGCATTTTCATGTTTCTGGCTTACAGGAGGGAAACTTGTTTGGGCCATTGGCTGCATTAAGGTACGGCGAATTGTGCGCTTTGATACCTTTATTTCACTAGGGCCAAATTTATAGTCAGGACACCTATAGGACACCTGAGTAGCATTTGTCTCAAGCCAAACCCAGAGTCAGAATGTATTTTATTTATTCAGCGCCTACAGGTGCCAAGCCGTCATGCAATAATGCAATCTGTTTAATCATGGAGCATCAAAAATGCGGTGGGAAAAGGATCTCTCACTCAACATCTCAGAAAAGGAGTGGAAAGTAGCAATGCTCAGAATTTAGTCAAGCGCCATATGCGCAAAACATACAATCATTTAACTTACAATTATCTATCAAGCACATCTCTCTCGTTTAAAATTGTCCAAAATGTTTCCAGGGCAAGATCCAACCTGCGAACGTTGCAATCGAGCTCCAGCCTCACTGAGCCATATAATTTGGGCCTGCACCAAATTAACATCATTTTAGACCAAATTCTTTAAATGCCTATCAGACAGCCTTGGCATCACAATCCCTCCTAATCCACTAACTGCTGTGATTGGTGGGCTCACAGAGGGGCTTAAACAAACTGTAATTGCCTTTAATTTACTATCAGCACATAGACTTGTCTTGCTGCACTGGAAGAATCCTAACTCTCCACTTTTAAGTCAGTGGGTAGCTGATGTTATATGCTGTTTGAAATAGGAAAAAAAATCTAATTCTCAGTTAAAGGATCTGTGCAAAACCTTTATAAAAACTGGCAGGATCTAATCAATAATATCTTAGAATAAGGATTTAAATTGAGGAAGCAGATTCTCATCCCTTTTTTTATTCTATTTATATTTATTTATTTACTTTTAAAGTTTTACTCTGTTTGCCTAGTTCTCTTTCTCATGGGTGGAGGTTGATTCGATTAGAACCTAGTTTTGTAAAACTTGACTTGCTTGCGTGGAATGTTTTTTTTGATTTTAAATAAATTCAATAAAAAAGCAGACTATAAGAGGGATGTGTTTTCAAAATCAGTGTCTTTCACTTTTGCAATAAGCACTTTTATGAAATAGGTGTTAGGTATTTGACTTAAACAACGCAATCATTTTTGGATTGTCCTCTTTGTTTTAATTTCAACAACACCATATTGCATTTATTATTTTTTCAGAAGCAAATCACATATTGTAGCCAGTAATTAGCTACATTGAGAAAAACATATTCTTTAAGAGGGTATGCAGTTTACTTATATTCTGTATTGATTCTATTGTTTTTTACACATATTTTTAGTGAATCTTAGAAAAATAATTCCTAATGGATGGCACACATGAACTGGCATCCAGACTGGGATTGTACAGGTTCCTTACCCAGCTGAGAGGCCAGTACAATGGAATGAACAGGTGTTTGTGCACTGATAAATCTTTTCTTGCGCACTACGTTAGGTGGCGGCCTCCTTGGGTTAGGATCCTCACTCAGATGCTTACAGGACTTGCTGGAATGTGTAGTTCCATAAGGCAGCCCTGTTGGGTTCTGAGGGGGCCACCAGGGGGCACTGAAGGTATTCACAGTCCTTACTTTTTGGGACTTCCGATTATCTCAGAAGTGCTTCCATTGGGCTGTGCCCCAGGACCAGAGGTATTCTAGGGTCTGGCGTAAAAGAGGCCGTTTGACCTCATCCAGGTGAGTTGGAGTCGGGTGGAAGGTGGACGAAGCTTGCCTGGGAGGTGTGGAAGAGAAAGAAGAGAGAAGAATTGTGTTGATGCCCTATTTAAACCCTTTGTGCAAGGTATTTTGTAAAAATAAACCTTTCATTATACTGGGACTTGTGTCTATGAAGTGGTGTCTTGGGTCTAGGGTGCTGCAATGTCCCCTGGTAATCACAAATTATTTCTGAAAAACAATAGTTGGAAATTTGTAGCATTATATTCATGATTTATTATACTGACTATTCCCAAGTACCGACAGTCAAACAGTTATCAAGCAATAAGCTAACTTTACTTTGGTGTCCCTGAGCAGTAGGAAGTCCTTTGAGATTCAGTATGGGACATCAAATTGGCTGTTATTCATTCAGTCATTCACCCATTCTGGCTGATCGATCTTCAGCCACCATCTAAGGAGTCCCAATGTATTTGCTCAGATAAATATAGACACAGTTCAGCGGCACCAGCCAGCGTAGAAGTGTGACTGCATAGGGAGCAAAGAACTCAAATCAGGATAAGGAAAATGCAGGCAGCTCCTCGTACAGTGTGTCAGGGTCACTGAAGCAGACCCTTCTGCTTTTTCCATCTCTTTGTTTTTCTTTCTCATGTTAATATATTCTACATATTTTAGAAGATATCTTGAGGTCACAGTAGGCTGCCATGTTTTTACCTACACCTTGAGTACAGAATTCAGTTTTCTTGCAGTTTCATATTTTCTTTTTTGCAGTGTTGATTAGAGAGTCTAAACGTACTCCCGAGATGAGCTGGCATCCCTTACTGGGCTGGTTACAGTTATTACCATCTATTGACTAAAAACTCTGTGAGCTCCTGATAATGTCGAGGGTGACACACTGGTCACTTTTACTGTCTCTAATTTCTAAAGAAGTGCTCGTCAAGTTCAGTCCCGGGGTTCCGCCGTAGCTCTGGATTTATGTTCCATTCATTTTGACAATCAGTGAGTCATTTTACCTGAAATTGAGCTCACTGTTTAGTTAGCTGGTCTTTTTTCTCTTACTAGCCAACCCGCGGCGTACCATACGCCACATAATCAGGCCGGTTTTTTAAGAATTTTTAAGTACAGGGAGAAAATTTAACATTTGCAAAATCGGTAATGTAATAAATCAGCAAGTAAAGCAACATTGTAACAATGCACGGAACGAACCAAGACACAATCGTCCGTGCGGCGTAGCGAGGTGGGAGGGGGGTGTGTACAAAGTGCAGGAGCATCTAAGAAGACGCATGTTTGTCGCGGATGCGAATTGCTGTATGTAGCGTGTAAAACAGTTTGCTATAGTGCACGCGGTTGTGCGTCGAAACCGAAAACTCATTTTTTAAAGACTGCTCACTTCATTGTGTTTTAACCTCAGTTGTAAAGGAATGTTTTAATGATCCCATGGGATACCCCTCGCAAGCAGTTTTACACGCTGCATATGGCGATTCACCTCCGCGAGAAACATGCCTCCATTAACAGTCAACGTGTGGGAGGGGGGTGTGCACAAAGGGTAGGGACGAAAACAGTGGGAGTGTATGAGTCGCACTTAGTGGCAATTCCACGGTTTGCAGCCCGAATGGGGTTCAACGGCTTACCCACACCTAGACACACGCTCAATCTCATGCATAATTATTTATTGATTGGTAAACACTTCTGGAAAGACACGGTTGTCTAAAACAGGTTAGTGTGAGAATACAACAGTAAGTGAATGAAAAGATGGAACTCTGGAGAGAGCAAAATACAACACAATAGTGAACCCACAGCATAACAAACGCCGAATAATTATTTATTGATGGTTGAACACTTCTGGAAAGACACAGGGACACCCCTCGCAAACTGTTCTACACACCGCATACAGCGATTCACATCTGCGACAAACAAACTGTTTTACACACTGCATACAGCGAATCACATCCGCGACATGATTTTTCCTAGATGGTCCTGTCGCGTCCAGCCTCGTTCTCGAAGCATACACACTGCCTGCTCATGTGCCTGGTCGCAAGAGAAACTCACGGAGAGCCGCCCACCAGCTGCCTGTGTGTGTGCCTCTGTCTGTCTCTGGCGCGGCTTTCTCTTGCGCTGCCTCTGTGTGAACCGGTGAGGCACAGAGAAGGTCAGCTGCTGACAGAGCGTCTCGACTGTTGTAGGGCCTACATTGGTGAAGCAGGTGAGACGGTAATGAAACAGAGGCACAGGGCTTATTGGTTTTTAAAGACTGATTCCTTCATTGTGCTTTAACCTCAGTTTTAAAGGCTTGTTTTAAGGATGCCATGGGATACCCCTCGCAAACCGTTTCACACGCTGCATATGGCGATTCACCTCCGCGAGAAACATGCCTCTATGAACAGTCAACGTAGCTCGGAGGTACATGACATTAACCTGACCTGCACTGCATGTGGCCTCTACGACAGGCGAACATAAATGACGCCATTTTTTCTGTGTCGTCGCGTCCGAGTTGGTGGGCGTGGCCCTGCGAGTTGTTGTCATATCCAATGGTCTTGGAGTTGGTGGGCGTGGCTCCTTCCTGTGTGCGCCATAGGTGTCTCACTTGTCGGCGGCTTAGTGAATCCACGCCCCTTCCGGCGTGATTTCCATGGTTGTCTTGCCTTAGTGAATTATATATATAGATTCTGCATTGAGAAAAGTGCAATTGAGTGTGAGATTTACATTTATAAAAAATAGTAATAATTTTTTTTTGTCATAGCTTTACTGCCTTTTATTGTTGTCCTATTAATTCACCTTTTTATAGGCGGTTTGCTCCTTTAATTTTATTATAACTAGGGGGCTTTGCCCCCTGCTCACTGTTCGCCAACCCCCCTATTCACGTCTCTGCCACTCACATTGTAAAGAGGGGGGCTGAATGCACCCCAAGGAGACGCGGCCGCGGTCTCCTGTGTATCTGTGCAACTCTGTGACCCAAGTGTGACAGCAAATATGTGGATATGACTTTCACCAAACAACAAATCTTTTAATTCTCGCGGATACGCCTCTTCATTGGGAAGAAACACTACTTTTCCCTGATGGCAACGCGAATTAGATGATCTACAATTCTCTGACTTAAAGTTTAAATCTGAAAATTATTTTCGATCTCTTTTTGTGTTCCGTTATTTCACCAAGTAATAATTTCCGTTTGTTTGCGCTAGTGCGATCTTTACTATCATTTTTTGGAGACTTTTGAATTTTCGTACTTCCATTATAACCTAACTCTGCATGTGTATCGCACCAACATTTTTGAATTCTTTACAACTTTCTACTTTGTCATCTACTGTTTGTCTCACGGGACGTGAAAGTGTCTCTCTGAGAAAGTCACGTCTCGTCTCAAGATTTTCTTTTATAGAGAGATAATGACACTTAACAAAGAGGAGTAGACACCATGACCAACAGATCAGAGCACAAAATATACAAATCCTGGATTCCGGAGCTGTGAGGCAGCAATGCCAACCACTGCACTATTATTCTGTCCATAATCCTGTATGTGCATTTTAAATCAAATTAATGTACACAGTTAAGTAATAGATTTGTTTCCCCTTTCCTCAGGCAAACTGTCAGAATTTAACCACCATGAGCCCAGCGATCCCATCAGCAGTGACAGAGGAGTACACAAGGACCCAGTACTGCAAGTGGCCATGCAAATGTTCAAAGGTGGCACCGAGCTGTCCTGCAGGGGTCAGTCTTGTGACGGATGGCTGTGATTGCTGCAAGACTTGTGCCAAGCAAGTGGGGGAGAGGTGCAATGAGGCAGACATGTGCGACTACCACAAGGGACTCTATTGTGATTATAGTGCGGACAAGCCTAGGTACGAAAAAGGAGTGTGTGCACGTAAGTCACTAAAATGTTAACGCTAATTCAGCACAATGCTTTTAGTGTATTCCTTTTGATTCTGTGAGCTTGAGGCATATTACATTAAGGAACTGAAGTTTAGTGAAGATTATGCTTGGAAAAAAAACAATACAATATATTTAAACAGGGCAGAGGAATATTTGGGCTCAAACTGTAGAAAATTTAGACAATCAGGTGTGGAGTTTTTATAGGTTTATAGAGTAATTATTGTCTCATGTACAGAGAGTACTGAACTTCTAAGGCTTAGACCTTATTATGCATATAAATACATTAGTTATTATTATTTATTGAATATTACAAATAAGCAGGTAAATTAACATACAGTTTATTACAATATAGCCAAGTTTCTGTGATGTCTCGTTTTAAAAGCTGATAGATGAAAAGTTGGAATGTATTTTTTTGTTTTTTACAAGGTGAGGATTTGGTGTTTTTTTTGTTTTGTTTTTTTTGACAGATATGGTTGGAGTTGGGTGCGAACACGATGGTGTCATTTACCAAAATGGACAGAGCTTTCAGCCGAACTGCAAATACAAGTGCATGTGCACCAACGGAGCCATTGGCTGTGTGCCCATATGTAGAGATTCAAGGCCACCGCTTGTGTGGTGTCAAAATCCTAAACGGGTGAAGGTGCCAGGAAAGTGCTGTGAGGAGTGGATCTGTGATGAAACCAAGAAGGTCAGGAAAACAGCCCCACGGGATACGTCTTTTGGTAAGAAGAAGATTACTTAATGAAGTCATGAATGTATAAGGCTTTAAACATACATACAGTACAGCATCACCAATCTGGAACAGTAGGACACACCATCATCTTTCTCAGTTTGAACTGTGCATTGTATGTTGTTTTTTTTTTCATCTTTTTTGTCTTTAGTTGACTGACTCCTCAGCTGGTGTCCATCAGTTTTTATATTTCTTAATTTTCTGAATAATCACTTGCCACCTCTGAGCTGTGGGTAAAAAGGAATCAACAATAGCACTAGCAGGTTTAAGGCACAAACTAACTCCAGATGGCAGTCATCATCAGACTAAAACGATGTAGAACAACCAGTTAGCAAACATGAAACGGGGGGTCAGGGGGGTTTAGGAATATGCCAACTGCACATACCCAGTGGCTAACCTGGAGATCCAAGATGGGTTCGTTGATTGAGTCAGTTAATTGATTGATGTTTTCACAGAATCCCTTCATCTTACGTCCATTGTGACCAGTAGTGGGCAGAGCAGCACCCCAAAACCCCAAACACAACTACACAACACAGTCCAGGGTTCAAACAGAACATCATTTTTTATTTTACGGTACCTCCAAATCTTTTCCACAATAGTACAATACATAATCTTCATATCTTCTTCCACTAATATAAACCTTCTTGTCTCCTTCCATACCTCCTATGTTGTCTCATCCACCCCCCTCCCGACTCTGACCACCCATAGAGGAAACTCTGCTTCTTTTATGCTGGATCAGGGAATACTTCTGGTGCCACCACATCACATCCAGGAAGTGCTTCGGGGTCATGCGGAAGTTCTTTAAAGTGGAGATGGCCATAGCATAGCAATTCCATTGCCCAGGAAGACTGCCACCTATTGTATCAGAGGAGTAAATAGGCCATACGATTTCCCCATTCTTAAGAAACCTTAATCCATCTCAGGCGAAATGCCGGCCCATGCCTGGTGTCAATGACACCATGTAAATTCGAGTATACTCAGTACTTTGTGAGCTCATTATTACCACATCATTTTGTACCAGATATGTTAAAACAGGTAAGTATGCTGTCAGGTATGAGGTAAGAATGTGAAATATGTGTGCTTCTACATCTATGCTCATGTTACACAATTAGGTGTGTGGTAAGAATTCATAATTACCTTCTACTTACAGTTTATGCATAGTTATAGAGTTGCTGGAAATAGAGAAGTCTAAAACAATGTGTTTTCAGTCTTTCCTTACATCTGTAGTTCCCAACCTTTTCTATGCACCACACCCCTAGAAAATCTTTGCTTAATGTTTGTATCACCAACAAAAGAAACTTATTTGAAGATGAAGAAGTCAAATGTGTAATTTTATAACTACAAACTGAACTGCATTCAGTACTACATGTGAACAAATTGAACTCAGAAGAATAAGGTTTTAAGTCTGTGCCTAAAATTTTAATATAAATTAAGCAATTTACCTTAATAAATCTTAATAATCTTGTAAATGTGTGTCCTCATGAAGCTTCGACACTCGATTGGCATTTCGGGCTATCCTATGAAGTATCAGGAGCCATAAGAAAAAAAAAACACGACCAACCATCAAAGGGTTTGGGGGACTGGAGACCCTGTAAAGGAACAGATGCCAGCACATCACTAAGCAATGAAACTCAATGACAAGCTTTGTCCCCCAATAACACCTGCACTGCAGTTCAAAAACAGATGTGGCTCAAAGGGGAAAATGCCATGGACTGCCAGCTGGAGAGATGGGCTGAGTGTAAGCAGCAGGTGTTGCATGCAAGTCAATCCCCCTTGTACCCCACCCCACCCCAACAGCAAAACTGTCAAACAAACCTCAACCTCAAGTGCTTCATGATGACTGCACTTGCACAGAAAACAAAACTGGACCTCGTCCTTCTCTACGAATCATTGAAAGGTGCAAATTCCTCTCTCTTAAAAAAGTTATTTGCCTTTCTGAACGCTCATGGAACTCACAAGAACAAAGAAAGCGCTTAACTTTAGAACACGTAACCATGTTTGTGAAGAAGTACCTTCAACTTAAAAAATGCCAAATGTATCCTTTAAATAATTGTAGTTTTTACAAGTGTATTTCCTTACTAAATAAAGTTCAAACTCCTTGTTAAGTATACCACTGCCTCTTATAGTGGAAATACAATGACATCATATGCTGCATTAAAAGAAGTGGGAGTTCAGGGTGATGTTTTTAGATGGGTGCAGAATTGGCTCAGACACAGGAAGCAGAGGGTGATGGCGTAAGGAACCTCATCAGAACCGGACGATTTTAAGAGTGGTGTTCCACAGGGGTCAGTGCTGGGACTGCTGCTATTTTTAATCTATACTAATAAAAGGCAAAGCCCTCACTCACTCACTCACTCACTGACTGACTCATCACTAATTCTCCAACTTCCCATGTAGGTAGAAGGCTGAAATTTGGCAGGCTTATTCCTTACAGCTTACTTACAAAAGTTAAGCAGGTTTCATTTCGAAATTCTACGCATAACGGTCATAACTGAATCCTACTTACGTACATATATACGTCCATAGCCTGCAGCTCGGTCACCGTGTGAGGCGGCATTACATCCCCCATCTCCACGCCTCCCACATAATTGACTGCCTGTCCATATAAGGCCATCCGTCGCTCCGGTCTCTTCATTCCCTTCCTTGCTTCGCCACAGTATTGATGTCTCCCTGCTGATAACTGCAGCCTTTTTATTTAATCCACGGCTTCTCTGCTGTTTTATTGTTCGTTTATTACGATTATAGTTATTGTGTAGGTATTTTAGACTTAGTTTACTGTTCAGGTACCCATTTCCTTTACCGTTCCAACCGTACCCCCATTAACATGTCTATTGAGGTGGTCACCATCGATCAAAGAACTGTCACTTACCGAAATTAAAACCGATTATGACAGCAGCAATCCAAGCTGTAAGAAAACAGTAAAAAGGAGGCGTGTCAGACGTTGTGGTACATTTTCTGATGCAGCTAGACGAAAACAACTTTGTGACGCTGCTGCCAAATACTCGCAGAAAAATCCACAAGTTAATAGACACGCTGTCGCTAAATACTCGCAAGCAAATCCACAAGTTAATAGAGACGCTGCCATTAAATACTCGCAAGCAATTCCACAAGTTCATAGACACGGTGCCGCTGTTAATACCGGTAATGCCTGTTAAACATCTTAGATTCACAAGTACCGATTTGGGTTGTGAACACTTCGATGAATGAAACCTGTTATCTTTACAACGGTTGACAAACACGGAATGTAACTTGAACACAACACGTCCTCCAAATACGAACCTGATTGAAAGAAATAATGATAATCAAATCTTTGATGACAGCAACACTCATAACAGTCACAAAACAATTACATTGACAATCATGTCACGTTATTTTTTAAAATGTTTTCATTTCTTTTTCATAACTTCTTTAACACACTACTTCTCCACTGTGAAGAGCGGGTATTTTGCTAGTATAAATATATAAATGATTTAGATAGGAATATAAGTAACAAGCTGGTTAAGTCTGAAGATGACACCAAGATAGGTGGATTAGCAGATCATTTGGAATCCGTTATATCATTACAGAAAGACTTGGATAGCATACAGGCTTGGGCAGATTTGTGGCAGATGAAATTTAATGTCAGTAAATGTAAAGTATTACACATAGGAAGTAAAAATGTTAGGTTTGAATACACAATGGGTGGTCGGAAAATCGAGAGTACACCTTATGAGAAGGAATTTAGGAGTCATAGTGGACTCTAAGCTATCGACTGATAGACAGTTTTCAGAAGCCATTAAGAAGGCTAACAGAATGTTAGGATATATAGCACGATGTGTGGAGTACAAGTCCAAGGAGGTTCTGCTCAACCTTTATAATGCACTGGTGAGGCCTCATCTTGAGTCCTGTGTGCAGTTTTGATCTCCAGGCTACAAAAAGGACATAAAAGCCCTAGAAAATGTCCAGAGAAGACCGACTAGGCTGATTCCACGGCTACAGGGGTTGAATTATGAGGAAAGATTAAAAGAGCTGAGCCTTTTCAGTTTAAGCAAAAGAAGATTAAGAGGTGACATGATTGAAGACATTATGACACAGTAATAGTAGTACAGTGGATCGAGACTGTTATTTTAAAATGAGTTCATCAAGAACACTGCGACACAGTTGGAAACTTGTTAAGAGTAAATTTCGCACAAACATTAGGAAGTTTTTCTTTACACACAGAACGATAGACACTTGGAATAAGCTACCAAGTAGTGTGGTAGACAGTAAGATGTTAGGGACTTTCAAAACTCGACTTGATGTTTTCTTGGAAGAAATAAGTGAATAGGATTGGCGAGCTTTGTTGGGCTGAATGGCCTGTTCTCCTCTAGAGTGTTCTAATGTTCTAATGTTCTAAAATCCAAACCATGTGACTAATAATGTCATAAAAATGGTGACAAAGTCCATAGAGCACAGAAATGACTACACACACCGTTAACTGCCTTTTGGTCACAAAGTGTTTCATCGCTAGTGACACAAAGCTTTTCCCCTCAGGTTCATAATGAGAGAGCACACCCACAGTTTTGTGATCATGGTTAGTCTTCATGGAACCCAGCAAGCACACACGTTTAAATATCCTAAATAAGCAAAATATTTCAAATTAACCACATAATACATTTAAAAGATTTCCTGTAAATTTTGATATGCTAAATATTTTGTGGATATTTTTTGTTCAAGTTCTGCTTTTTTGTTTCTTGCCTGTGTGATAGTAATGGTGAGTCTATCTGTTCTTTTCTCTTGGAACAGTGAATGAGGTCGAGAATGAAGTGTGGCATAAAAATTGCATTACACAGACCACCCCCTGGAGTCCATGTTCAAAAACGTGTGGAATTGGACTTTCAATGAGGATTTCCAACGCCAACGATCAATGTGAGCTTATCAAAGAGAAACGGCTCTGCAACCTCCGGCCATGTGAGGCAGATATAACCAAACACATCAAGGTAACCAATATGAAAATGTACAATGGTTTATTGGTTTTGCAGATGTTTGCTATATGGGATACTGGGAAAAAAATTTATTAAATAATACGGTAACATTTTGGGGCTCTATGCTACACAAATAATGCTAAGACACAGTGGTAGCGCTGCTGCCTCGCAGTAAGGAGACCTGGGTTTGCTTCCCGGGTCCTCCCTGCGTGGAGTTTGCATGTTCTCCCCGTGTCTGCGTGGGTTTCCTCCCACAGTCCAAAGACATGCTGGTTAGGTGCATTGGCGATCCTCCATTGTGCTTGGTGTGTGTGTGTGTGTGCCCTGCCCAGGATTTGTTCCTGCCTTGTGCCCTGTGCTGGCTGGGATTGGCTCCAGCAGACCCCCATGACCCTGTGCTAGGATTATAGTGGAATGGAAGATGACTGACTGACTGACTGACAGATTTTGATGATCAAACTTGTGACCAGTAAGGGGCATTGCAGCATCCCCAAACCTCAAACACAACTACACAGGCACCATTCCCTGGTTCAAATAAAAGATTTATTAATAAAAAAAACCCTTAACAACTGGTCTCCAATACACTGTAGCAGCTAAACTATACCTCATTCCTCCCGATTCCCAGCTGATGGTCTCACATTTAATAAAGTCGTAAAGGACAACAAGCAAGACAGACATTCACGACAAAGTCCAGAGCACAGTCCAAATATAGCGGCGTCAGATGCATTTTGGAGAGTAGAAAATCCTGTGAACAGTTTGCTGAGGTGAATATTAAGTTTGCCCTACCATTTCCTGAAGTGGTACAGGATGCGGTGAGTGGGAGCACTCCCTTAGATGAAGTTGCAACCAATCCTTTCACTCATATGAAACAGGTGGGCACGAGACAGAGCGTATATCCAGGAACCAGGAACAGTAATCCAAGGCAAACCACTGGTAATCCAACAGGTGAAAACAGCAACAGCAACACAATATTCAGATAAACAACAGCAATCCTCCTAGTGTATTGCAGATTCCTCCTTTTAAAGAGCCCTCCTTCTTCCCAGCAGCCCCCGTGTCCTTTGCTGATATCCAATAGAGCAACACCCTCAGGGCAGTTGGGATATGCAGTCCGTTACTTCGTAGCACTGCTACAATGCACAGTTATCTCTGCTTTCTTTTCCTTCCTCTTCTTTACACCTCCAGGCCAGCTTTGTCTTCCTCTTGACGGATGTGGCAGGGCAGTTCCTTTTATCTTGGCCCTGAGAGTACTTCCAGTACATTTTTATAACATTTATTCCTTTCAGAATTTGCTTACTGCTGTGCCACACTATCACCAGGGCCCCTTCAAGGGTACCCCTAGGCAGTGTTGGTTGCAAACACTCAAAAAGAGAGAACCAAAAGACTGCTGTCCCCCTTTAAGTTTCATGCAGTCAGATCTGTAACTGAAAGCAACAAAAGAGAAGACAGGGGGTCCTCGTTGGAGACCAGAAGCCTCGAGAAAGCATTATGGAATCAACAAGTGGTGAGGTTGCTCGGCATGCATTTCCAGGACTGAGAGGGATGGGGGGTCTCAAGAAGGAGTTTTCCGCCGTCCCCCAGGCCGATCCCTACTCGACCTATGCCTAGAGCCAGCCCTGACCATCACAATATAACAATCGGAGAAGAAGGCTCACTTTGCTTGGTATGTTATGTGCATGTATACATTGATAAAATCCATTTTGACTATTTTTCTACTCCAATTCCTCTCCTTGTCATCACTGACATTTACATGCATACTATAATTTTGTGCAGTTTTTCTTTTTCCCTTTTAGTCTATAATATAATATGCATGTAAATGGACCTGAAGAATGTTTCTTACTTTTCTCAATGCCATTTCCAGTTGGAACATATCCCACATCTCTCTGCTTGCACAAACACCTTCATTAACATAACTGTTTCTTTATGTACTATATTTAGTTTCACCGTTAAGCACCATTCAGGGTCTATTTCCTTCATTTTGTGCTCTAATCTCTTCTTTACATATCAATATTCCAGTTCTCACATTCTATTTTTTTTGTTTGTCTGAAAAAAATCTCCTTTATCTCAGATTTTCTCATGCTCCTCCAAGAAATTTAAAAAGGAAAACAATACTCTTGTAAGTAATTTACGTCAATGATTAATCCAGCTATTGATGCGAAAATGAATTACTTTCACACAAGGCCAGTTGGTGTTGGATTACGCTGCTCACTCAATAAATGACATAAATGAAACATGTTATTTGTTCACTTAGTGTCCTTTATTGTATTTTGGTTGAATACCTGAAAACATTCCTGTGTCAAACATTTATTACAATAAAGGAAATCAAGAAGGAACAAATAATATTAATGGCACTACCCAAAGTTATACAGTACAAATAGTAAGTTAATTGTCTGCTTGGGTTTTGAACACATCTTTACATTTTTTATATAATAATGTCTGCCATCTGCGGTGGGCTGGCGCCCTGCCTGGGGTTTGTTTCTTGCCTTGCGCCCTGTGTTGGCTGGGATTGGCTCCAGCAGACCTCCGTGACCCTGTAGTTAGGATATAGTGGGTTGGATAATGGATGGATGTCTGCCATTCATTCTCCAAAAACTCTTCAGTGTTCACCTTTGATTTCCTCCAGATGTGATGCTTAGAATTGAAGCCAGATAGTTCAATGTTGGTTTCATCAGACCAGTGAATCTTGTTTCTCACAGTCTAAGATTCCATCAGGTGCCTTTTTGCAAACTCCAAGCAGGCTTCCATGTGGCATCTGGTCACTGTGACATAAGGCCCAGATTAGTAAGAGTGTTGCAGTGGTGGTTATCCTTCTAGAAGTTTCTCCCACTTCCAGACAGGTTCTCTGGAGCCTGAAGTGACTCTACTTCGTTGGGCTCCTGAGCAACGCCCTTAACCTACAATTGCTCCATCCTGGGTATGAGGTTAACCTGCGTCCAGCGCTGCAGGTAGACCCTCCAACCTGCAGGGAAAAACCAGGGGTTGTTGGCAGAATTGGCACTCCAGCCACCATTAAAAAAAAACTCACACTGTTCCATTCCATCTGAACTAGTGTGGTGATGAGGTGTCACCCATCTCATGAGTCCTTATCTGGGATCCTGAGTTGATTTGTCATGTGGTGGGTGCGTCAATGCGCTGTATCAGCGTGTGCTCCTCACCTCTCTCTCCTCTCTCTCTCTCTGGAGCCAGAGTATCTATCGAGTTGTTGGTCACCTCTCTTACCAAGGCCCTTCTTCCCTGATTGTTCAGTTTGGCCAGGCAGCCTGCTCTAGGGAGAGTCATGGTTGTCCCAAACTTCTACCATTTAATAATTCTGGCTGCCACTGTGTTTTTGGAAACCTTCAATGCTATAGAATGTTTTTGGTAGCCTTCCCCAGAAAACAATCCTGTCTTTAAGCTTTACAGGTATTTAATTTGACTGCATGGCTTGTTTTTCTTTTATGCTTTGACACAAATTTTCAACAGTGAAACCTTCTATAGACAAGCGTGTGCCTTTTCAACTCCTGTCCAGTCAATTGAATTGGCCACAGATGGACTCCAAACAAGGTGTAGAAACATCTCAATGATTAATTAACACAATAAAATGTACCTGAGCCCATAATAGTATGAATACTTGAGTCAATGTGATATAACAGTTTTTTATTTTCAACAAATTTGCAAAAATTCCTAGAATCTTGTTTTGGTTTTGTCATTCTGGTGTATTGCGAGTTGTTTGATGAGGGAAAAAATGAAATCAAATGATTTTAGAACAAGTCTATAACATAATAAAATACGTGAAAAGTGAACGGGCCTGAATACTGTCTGAACGCAGTGTACATTGAGGCCATCTGATGACCTGTCGCCCTGTCCAGAACCATTTCCTGACTTGCACCTACCCATTGACTGACCAGTGATACAACCCAATCACACCCATCTTGTCAGGATTTCCTAGGTCAGTTACACATACAGTACTAGCTGCAGATCAAGACCAGACTACACAGTAAGAGGAGAAGATCTTCATGTCTAAGTTAGGTTTCAGTGAACAATGGAACGAGATCAATACCAATTGTAGTTAAGCTCCAGGTAGTCTTTTTTTGGCCTTGTGTTTCTCTGCGGTTTGCTCAGGTAGTTGTCTGATTGCTCATTAATGGTGGCACATCAACAATTAACATCTCACCCTCTTTTAGTTAATGACCTGCTGAAACACATTCCTCTCGAATTAAAAGGACAGAGCACAGGGAAAAGTACATACTTGTGTAAACCTCTTAAAAAATTATTGCAATCTTTAAGGTATATTAGTTCAGTTGTTATTACACTTCAAGCCTATAAAAAGGGCTTGAAATCCCAAGTGGAAAATAATGATAATGAGAGATACACAGTACAACAACAACATTTATTTCTAGAGCACATTTTCATACAAATGATGTAGCTCAAAGTGTTTTACAGGATGAAGAGAGAGAAAAAAGGTAAAAATTAGGCAATATTAATTAACATAGAATAAAAGTAAGGTCCGATGGCCAGGGAGGACAGAAAAAACAAAAAAGAAATTCCAGATGACTGGAGAAAAAAAATAAAATCTGCAGGGGTTCTGAGGCCACGAGACCATCCAGCCCCCTCTAGGCATTCTACCTAACATAAATGACCTCAATCAGTCCTCATGGTATTCAGGGTTCACATGGAAGAACTTGATGATGATGGTCATGTGGACTTCTGGCCTTTAATTCATCAATGTAGGGACATCATGATGCTTTGATCAGAACAGCAGAGAAAGTAGGGGTTAGTACGGATTTTGGAGCCACCATGAATGATAATGATAATTAAATGCATATAAAGAGTATCCGGATTAAACTAAAATGAAGCTATGAGAAAGCCATGTTAAAATAATGAGTTTTAGCAGTGCTCCACCATATTAGCCTGGCGAAATTCTATTGGTAAGCTTGGTAGACCTGGTTTGGTCTATTGGCAACATTAGTAGAATTATATCTGAAGCACAATTGTCTCCCTGTAACTAATGGGTGAGTCTACCATCAGGGTACCCACCTCAGGCCTCTGGTTGTCAAGGGGTCTTAACAGCATTTTTCTATTTCAGTGGTAGCTCACGCACCTCCACTAAACCCACGTAGGCAGTTACTCTACTCTATTATATTGCTGTCCTGTAATGTATGAGTGACCGATCACTTCATTCTCAGAGGGGGACCACCCCTGGCTCTTTTTATTTTTATATGTGAAGTTTATAGAGTGTAAATATACTGTATAATATAAGTATGTGGCACCCTGGGGCCTCTGGGAAGAGGGTGGGGGGGGGTCTTAATTTGGTCTTGCCGTAATTCATTTCCATTTTACTTAGATAATACAGAAGAGTTGACATGTGTCACTTATTGTGTGTCCAGCTATAATTAACATCTAAATTAATTTTAAAGCGTAGAAAATGCCAAGTCAGAGGTGGGACAACATTCATAAAGTATGTCTCACTACCGTACAGGCTTCACAGTATATAAAACACATATTGTGAGAGATCTCATATCAGTTCTGGGTGACACCTGTAAAGATAGCACCATAACACTTGGAAGAAATACAGAATGAACGAAAATGGCAGCATCTTTTCAACTTTCCAAATCGGTGGCTGAGCAATTTCTTAAGTAGGGATGTTTTTATACTGAGGAGTGACTGCCTTCTTATGTCTGTAACAGTCTGCCTGAGACGTGTGGAATTCAATTTGTAATGTTACTCACCATAATAAACCCTTTTAATTAATTTAGTACTCCACTTTGTTCCAGTGCTCTGACTCCAAGATGCCCATTTCAGCTGCACTTAGTCTTAGTCTTGGTCTGCTGCTGGTCCACATGTCTGAGACACTGCAACAACGCTAAACCTAAAAGGTAGTCTTGTTATTGTAAATGCATTCTAAAATCAGACCAGCATGGGATCGTCCTGAGCTCACAGCACACTGCAACTGGCCCTGTAGTGGAAGTTCATCACCACGAGTCCTCATCGCCCGGTGAGCTCCTTTTTAGTCAGTCAGTCAGTCATTTTCCAACCCGCTATATCCTAACACAGGGTCACGGGGGTCTGCTGGAGCCAATCCCAGCCGGCACAGGGCACAAGGTAGGAACAAACCCCGGGCAGGGCGCCAGCCCACCGCAGGGCACACACACCCCCACACACCAAGCACACACTAGGGTCAATTAAGGATCGCCAATGTGTCTAACCTGCATGTCTTTGGACTGTTTAGTGTGCACCTAATATATCCCCCTCTAGTGGCAGTTCTGAGCACAGCAGACCTACAAATCTCATCCTTTATATACTCAGCCATGTTGCTCTGTTATGCTGATCTTCACACAGATTTGTCCATTGCTTAAGGGTAAATGTGTGTTTGTTAAGTATAAATGTTTTTCCCTGTATACATGAATTATGTCCCTTTTTAAAATTTGGGTTTTTTATTAAACTTAAATAAATAATTTTCTGAAATGAGACATATGCTAAGCCAGCTCACTGTAGTTTATATTTTAAAATATTTATGTAACAGCTGTTCAACATTCCAAATGGAGCAGACTTTATATAATAAAGATTTCAGAACAGACATATTTGTGTATACAGAAATACACATGAACTGAAGACATTGCACTGAAATTTGTTTTTATAACAAACTTTGCCAGAATACATCTGCATTCTTATGCGTATGATTCATAAAAAATCCCACAGTTCCCATGTCCTGTATTTACATATTGTGCATAGACTTTTGTCACCAGACGGAAATAATGAGATTCTGTCTCGGTTAAATTTAAAATAAATGCCCTTGCAATGCTGAACCAAATTACTGTATTTATCTGCCATTTCAAAAGTGTAGTCCTTATGCTGATTAAGTGCATTTTACAGATGGTTTACAGTCTAAACATTTAGAGTAAATGACATTATATTTGAAACAAGTATATACTTTACTACTCCCGTGCAGTCTGTGTGGAGTTTATTTGTTCTCCCTGCATCTCTCTGAGCTGGCAATCAGAAAGTTGCCGGTTCAAATGCCGTAAATGCCAGGAGTGATTCCACTCCATTGGGCCATTGAGAAGGCCCTTAACCTGCAATTGCTCCGTCCTGGGTATGACGTTAATCTGCACCCAGCCCTGCATGTAGGCCCTCCAACCTGCAGGGTACACTCAGGGGTTAGAAGCAGGACTGGCACTCCAGCCACTATTAAAAACCTGACACTTTGTATTCCTTGCTTTGTGCACCAATAAACACACGTTATCGGCAATACACTAATAACCCAATTGTGCTCCACTCACTTAGAATCTGGAACCAATGTAGAAAGCATTTTAAGACGGAGAAGCTTCTTTCTGTGGCACCCCTGCAAAAGAACCACCTCTTTCAACCCTCACAAACATGTGCAGTTTTTAATATCTGGAAAAAATTTGGAATTAACTTGCTTAGGGATCTTTATATAGACAACGTCTTTGCATCCTATGAACAATTACATTCCAAATTTAACATTCCAGCTACAAATTTCTTTTACTATCTTCAAATCAGGAACTTTGTTAAACAGAACCTTCCAGATTTTCCTCATCTTGCACCCTCATCCACGCTGGAAAATTTATTGCTCAATTTCAAGGACTTAGACTCCATCTCTACAATATATAAAATCCTTTTACAATCCCTTCCTTTCAAGGATCCAAGAGGACACTGGGAAAATGATCTCTCAATTAATATATCAGAAAAGGAGTGGAAAGTAGCAATGCAGAGAATTCACTCGAGCTCCATATGTGCAAAGCATACAATTATACAGCTCAAAATTATATATCGAGCACATCTGTCTCGACTAAAACTCTCCAAAATGTTTCCAGGACATGATCCAACCTGTGAACGCTGCAACCAAGTCCCAGCCTCACTAGGTCACATGTTCTGGGCCTGCACCAAATTAACATTATTCTGGACAAAAATTTTTAATTACCTCTCAGACAGTCTTGGACTCACAATCCCTCCTAACCCATTAACAGCTGTGTTTGGGGTTCTTCCAGAGGGTCTTAAAGTGGAGAAAGACAAACAAATTGTGATTGCATTCACTACACTGTTGGCACGCAGACTTATTCTGATAAACTGGAAGAACCCAAACTCTCCTCTTTTAAGTCAGTGGGAAACTGATGTGTTATATTATTTAAAATTGGAAAAAATCAAATACTCAGTTAGAGGATCTGTGCAGACTTTTTTCAAAACATGGCAGGATCTAATCAGTAATATTTTGAAATAAGTTTATAAAGCACAGAGAATTTGCTGATTTAGGTATTTTTAAAAGCCTTAAATTTTACACCGTTTGGCTTGCTCTCTCTCTCAAGGGTGGGGATCGATCTGTTCTTAGCATAATTCTTTTTTTTTTTTTTTTTGTAAAATGTGATTGCTATGTATTGATTGTAATAAAATTAATAAAATAAAAAAAAAAAAACCTGACACTGTTCAGTGTGGTGCTGAGGTGTCACCCATGGCACGGCTGCACTCGGGTCCTCATTGGGATCCAAAGGTTGTTTGTCATGTGGTGGGTGCAGCAACGTGCTATATCAGCGCATGCTCCAACCTCTCTCTATCCTGCATCTCCATTGAGGAATGGTCATGTTGATTGATGAGCCTGAATTGGCTAACATTTAGGTGCCCAGTAACGGATGGACTGGCAGTTTGTCTATGGTTGGGTCCTGTCTTGTGCCCAGTGCTGATGGGAAAGACTCTAGTTATTCACAAATCAAACAGATTGAATTACATGGATTCAGTTGATGGATAGACGGATCTGCATTGTCATTTCTTCTTTCATATTTCATTCATACTGTGTCACTGGCAGCCTTCACATATGTCACAGTCTGTCAACTCCTCGTGGTTTAATATAACAAATGATAACAATTATCAGGAATTTTACAGGAAAAGTGTATTGTAATGGAGACACATTATTCCCAGTCACCACACTTCTGCTCCTTCCACTTAGTTTAGTAAATGAGGGAAGTGAGATACATGGTGTGGGATGGGGCCCTGTGTGTGACCATTAAAAGAATAGACTACATCCTTCCCCTTTATGTCAGGGTCTCCCAAACCTTTCTATGCCCCCACACCCCTAGAAAACCCCTGCAAAACTATTATCACTTTCGAAGATGAAGAAGTCAACTTTCTAATTTTTGAGCCACATACGGTACTGCAAGTGAACAAACTGAACTCAAAAAAGTAAGCGTTTAACTCAGTGCATAGAATTTCAATATAAATGGAGCAATTTACCTTTAGAAATCTCAGTAATCTTGTAAATGTAAGCTTAGACACTTGATTGACAATCGGGGGCTTTGGGTATCCCACAAAGCATCAAGCATAGCATGGAAATGGCACACAATCAATGATGAAGGGATTTGGGGGATTGGAGACCTCTGAGAAGCAACGGGTGTCACTGCGCCACAAAGCAATGAAACGCAGACAATGAGCTTTGTCCCCTGATAACACCTGCACTGCCTACCTATGTAAGATGTCAGTGCTGCACTACCAATGCCCAAGTTTACGGATAAAAACTTTTCAAAAATGTCTCTGTGGCCAGAGATTTTTTAAGGAAAGTATCTAATTAAAGTTTACACCATTTTTGGTTTTTTTTTAAACATATTTTGTTTTTGTCTAGACTTTTGTACTCTGAAGGGTGTGCGCATGGCAGGGCAGGGGTAGCAGTGCTGCACTGTAATCAGGAAGCCAGGGTTTGCATCCCAGGTGCTCCCTGTGTGGAGTTTGCATGTTGTCCCCATGTCTGCGTGGGTTTCCTCCGGGTGCTCTGATTTCCTCCCACTGTCAATGCTAAAGTGGCCTGTGTGTGTGTTTGCCTTGAGATGGACTGGCGCCATATCCAGGGTTTGCTCCTGCCTTGTGCTCTATGCTAGCTGGGATTGTCAGCACTACTAACTGCACTTCAGAAGAGGTCATCCACCTGAAGATAAGCATGTTTGGGCCCGGCTAGTCCTTGGACTGGAGACCATCTAGGAAAAGCTTGGGTTGCTGCTGAAAGAGGTGTTGGTGAAACCAGCAAGGGCCGCTTGCCCTCTGGTCTTTATGTGAATCCCAATGCCCCAGTGCAGTGACAGGGACACTGTGCTGTAAAAATGGCGTTGTCCTTCGGATGAGATGTAAAACTGAGGTCCTGACTCTCTGTGGTCATTAAAGATCCCTGGGTATCCTTCATAAAGAGTAGGGAGTATCCTGGTGTCCACATTAAATTGTCTATCATAGTCTCGTCTGTTGTGGCCCTCTAATCATTCCCTGTCTCTAACTGGCTATCTCTCTCACCACTTCACCACCTAATAGCTAATGTGTGGTGAGCACACTGGCACAGAAATGGCTGTTGTTGCATCATCCAGGTGGGTGCTACACATTGGAGGTGGTTGAAGTGGCTCCAATCTGTCTATGTAAAGTGCTTTTAGAAGAAAGAAAAACACTATATAAATGTCATTTATTATTATTATTAATGTTATTTTGTCCTGCAGTACCCACTCTCTTCTATTGGTGATCTATTGATGTTCTGGCCTTAACCAGTTTACTGGCCATGTTTCTGCCTTCCCTTTTTAAATATATTCATTTCCTGGTCATGTTTCTTTTTCCCTCTAACATTTTTTCCTGTAAAAACTCATTGCAATACCAATTCTGAGCTCTGGGTGAGCTGTATAGCGTTCATTTTTGAAGAATGCGAAGTTCACGTCATTGTAATTAAATGGCCGTTCTTAGAAGCCCTGATTGCGTTATATAAAACACTCCTGCAGATGGCATGCACTCTAACATTCATTTGTACAGCTTCGGCTTCCTCAGTTAAATCACCCAAGAAGGAAATGTATTGCTAAGCAGGCTGACACCTTTTAATTGTAATTTTTTTTCCACCTTAGATAATGTAATCTTCTTGCCATGCATTGTCCATCCACCTTAGTAGCTGTTTTGAATAGTCAACAGTCCTACTTGGGTGGAATTACTTCTACAACAGGAGGCTGGGTAAAGTAATTATTATTAATTATAGGAGGACCCCTATCATTTTTAAGCACTATTCACACAGGATTTGTTTTTTTACCAGGAGGTGCTGTAAAATCTGTGCTTGAAGTGGGCTTGTACGTGCTGATACTCCATACCGGTATTTCCCAGTAGTTAATGTATGTGTATCGGTGCGTACCATCAGTTCCGGCCACATTAGCAGACTTTATGACAACAATATGTCCATTCGTATTTCCAAGGGGGGGACCTGTTTTCTGATAGGGGATGCTAGCTCCTTGGTTGGAATAAGTTCTTTTTTAATTGTGGCGTCTTAAGTAACCCAAACCTATATAGATATAATATTAAAAGGCGATACCCCTCCCTTAGTGATACGGCAGTAAGAAATCACATAGGAGAAATAACTTGCTTTCTTTAATGACGATTTACGCAGCATTACAGATGAGGAAGCCGATGACAAGACTTTTCACCGAAGTGGGATCTCGATGAATACAGTCTGCCATTTTCGTTGCTGCGCTGGAAGGATTTATAGGATCGGATGACGTTATCTCCCATCCGTCCGTCGGCTTCAAAGGTGTGCCGGGCAATGTTCCAAGGTTTTACACCCTTTCTCCATATGCAGGCCCCCACTCAGGTAAATCATGGCATTCCAAACAAGGAAAAGAAGATTCGTGTCATGCTGACTCTGTCACACAGAAATAGTACAATGTCCATTTTCGTAGTTGGCCCTTTCTTGTCTTCTAATGCTTGCCTAGCAGTTCTAAATGATGAGCCCCTGTGTGCTAAATCTGGCCTTGTGTTAGCTGCACATGTGAGAAGAAGCAGAGTTATAAAATATTTTTTGTACAGAGCACAGTGACATATTATCAATCAATCAATCAACATTTATTTATATAGCACATATTCATACAAAAAAATGTAGCTCAAAGTGCTTTACAAAATGAATAGAGAAATAGAAGACACAATAAAAGATAAACATAAGTCAACATTAATTAACATAGAATAAGAGTCAGGTCCGATGGCCAGGGTGGACAGAAAAAACAAAAAAAAACTCCAAAGGCTGGAGAAAAAAATAAAAAAAAATTATTAAACATCTAAACTATTACATGACCCCATCCCTGAGTGTTTTGATATAAATTGTGCATATCAGTGTACCTTTGGACCTTCGATGGGATAAACCCTCCATTATTCAGAAAGCACAACAAAATGTACCGGTGCTGTTGTTATTTTCCACTTCATTTCCAGTTCATTATTACTGGAGGATCTGTGTAATTTGGTTTTATTGACATGTTGATTCACATGGGACTAGTAATCCGGGGTTATTTTTAACTGACTTTTTGTAGACGGTGAAAGGTTCCACAATGTTTTTACTGAGACGTCAATGTGCAGTTCGTAAAAAGTTGCTAACACGAGTAACTAAAATTACAGAGATCCTCCTGTAATAATCACTCTACTCACCAGCTTCTGGTGTAAAACTAATCCTGTCTGAATACGGCTTTAGGGGTGCCTTGGAGTAGATCAAGAGAAGCATTTTTAACACTGAGGCCGAGGGGTGCTCTTCTCTCGAATAACCGTGGGAATCTGGAACAATCTAGATGAAGCAAAAATATTAGACATCTGGATAAAATATTAGCTATTAGCAAATCAGTCTTGACAGACTACACTTATCCAGCCATCCATCCATCTATTATCCAACCCGCTATATCCTAACTACAGGGTCACAGGGGTCTGCTGGAGCCAATCCCAGCCAACACAGGGAGCAAGGCAGGAGACAAACCCCAGGCAGGGTGCCAGCCCACCGCAGACTACACTTATCATGTTTTCTTATTGTTCTGTTAAGCACCTCCATTTTATTGTGTGTTGCAGCCAGGGAAGAAGTGCCTGTCTGTGTACCGAGAAGACAAGCCCCGGAATTTCACCATATCTGGCTGCATCAGCAATAAACCATACAGACCCAAATTCTGTGGAGTCTGCACAGACAACCGGTGCTGCATACCTTACAAGTCGAAGACCATCGAAGTTCTCTTCGAGTGCCCAGATGGGTCTGTTTTTTCATGGCAAGTCATGTGGATCAACGCCTGTTTCTGCAACCTCACTTGTAAAAACCCTAATGACATTTTTGCAGACTTGGAGCATTACGTGGATTATCATGATATTGGAAATTAAGAACCTGAAAAGGGAAGTAATCTGTGCTTCAGAGTTTGCCCTCTATGGTGTAAGATTCTGTTTAAAGAACTGTCTGGAGGGGAGTTGCTGTCAATGAAGGCTTGGTGGGATGGTGGGAAGGGGAAAAATGGTGATGAAGGTCCTAAAAGGTCAAGATGAAGATATCAGAGACATCAGCCAGTTCTTTGAAGATGGTGTCTATAAGCAAGCTAGAATAAATTGAAGTGTTTCCTGCTACTTGCTTACTTCTAGAAATCCTATGAAGAAGTCTCTTTATTTTAAAAGAACTATGCATTGTGGGAAACGGCCCTTTTCCTAATGGAAAAAGAAATATTCTAAATGACAATGTTGTTCTGAATACAACAGGGCAGCTGCGTATGAAGCAAACCAAATTCAGCTATTTGTATTTGGATTTTATATTGTACCGGTTATATTTTATAATGTCAATGATGTGCTGTATCAGAATTTTTAACACATATCTCTTAAGACTTGCCACTGCAATGAAAATTTAATATATTGTTATGCTTTTCATTCTATGAAATGTGTTTTATGATGACTTTTTGTAAATTAATTAGTGCACCTTGATATTTCCAACCACCAATTCCCCCGATTGCCTAATCGTGTTCTCAGCAGAAATGCTAGATCTAATAGCACAATGAAGGGAGTTGCAATAGCACTCCTTGGGACACAAGATCAAATCCCACCCGAACCACTATACAAGCTCGCATGAGACAGTACAAAGAAAATGAAAACGAGCAGAAGAAGCGAATGTCAAAGAATGGGCCAAAGGTCAAAACTGATAGACAAGGAGATCTTCCATCAAAGTCAGAGCACAATCGAAAAACATCCAATTAATCCATTTTCCAACCTGCTGAATCCGAACACAGGGTCACAGGGGTCTGCTGGAGCCAATCCCAGCCAACAAAGGGCGCAAGGCAGGAACAAATCCTGGGCAGGGCGCTAGCCCACCACTGGGCACACACACACACACACCAAGCACACACTAGGGACAATTTAGAATCACCAATCCACCTAACCTGCATGTCTTTGGACTGTGGGAGGAAACCCATGCAGACACAGGGAGAACATGCAAACTCCACGCAGGGAGGACCCAGGAAGCAAACCCGGGTCTCCTAACTGCGAGGCAGCAGCGCTACCCACTGTGCCACTGTGCCGCCTCGAAAAACATTCATAGTCAAAAAGAATAGCAAGGATTAAGAAACCAGAAAGGACTAAATGATGATCTTTTAATGCAAGCTTTATATGTTGTGGATGACAGGGGGCGCTCCCTCTCCCCAAACACCTGACACAACACAGGTTAGGACATCAGTGTACTAAACAAGAGGATTTTACTCATGGGAAACTCTTACTGGCAAGTGTTCCTAACACTAAAAACACATTTCCAAATAACACAATACTAAAGCACTCAGCAACTCTTTGTCATCTTCCTCTCTCTGCCACTGGTCACTGCCTCCTCCACTCCTCCTTCCTCCCGACTCTGACTCCCTGAATGAAGACAGCGGGCTTCTTTTATGTTGCACCCAGGAGTACTTCCAGTGACCCGTTAGTGTGGTCCGGAAACACTTTTGGGTGTGGCAGAGGCACAAAAATAAAGTAGAGCTCTGCAGTACCTGCAGCACCCCCTTAGCGGCACCCATGTAACCCAATAGTCTGCAAACTCCAACCCCCAGCGAGCCCTGTGGGAATATGAGGCACCTGTAGAACCCAGGGGGGCCGTCATCTAGGGATCTGGAGGAGATAATGCCCTGTGAACACTCTCTCTCCCCCAGTCCTTTCATTAGGAACCGGGCAAGTAAGGGCACCGGCTGTTCTTCACAACGTCAAGCTCAGATATCCCAAAAATGCCCGGGGTGACCTTTGTATCATCACGAAATTGACGTCACAAATGAGCACACTCCGGGAAATGATAGAAAAAAATCTCCAAAGTGGCGGCAGAAACAGAAATCTAAAACAGTGGCACCCAAATGGGAAAAAACATTCACCTGGATCTTCATAGGCAGATGTGAGTGCCTGTCTGAAATAACTAGCATTTAATGAGTAAACAAGGACCACAAGACTGAAAATCAGTACAAGCAACAGGGAAGAAACATTTATAACAAGGGGAAACTCCAAAAATGACTTGGAAAAGAGGGATTTTCAGGGACCTCTGGAAAATGTGCTAATTCACAGGGTTTAGCCAACTGGAACTGAGAGACTGGTGAATTCCAGTATTTTGTATTTTATTCAAAACAACAAACAATTAAAAAAATAAATAAGTACACACGCTGCATGTAAACCAAGAGCGCTTAATGCAAAGTCTCTTTGGAACAGGTGAGGGCATGACTTTATTAAAAGTTTCTTACTGAAAAAATGGTGTAAAAAATATGTTCATGCTACTTAAAAAAGATATCCATCAATTATCAAATCGATTTATTCCATGTAATGGTCTTGAGGGACGGTTTTGGGCGCAAATCAGGAAGCAACTCTGGAAGGTGTGACAAATAGACCAAGTGTATACTCATTCATAACAGGCCAAGTCATCACTTAAGTGCAAATGAGAGTAATGTGGAGACAAAACACAACAGAATGTGGTGCAATCTCCACAAAGACTCCACTGTTCTAATAACAAGAACACGGGGACACAGTTGGAAACTTGTTAAGGGTAAATTTTTCACAAACATTAGGAAGTTTTTCTTTACACAGAGAACCATAAACACCTTGGATAAGCTACCAAGAAGTGAGGTAGACAGCAAGACTTTAGGGGCTTTCAAAACTCGACTTAATATTACTTTGGAAGAATTGAGTGGGTAGGACTGGTAAGCTTTGATGGGCTGGATGGCCTGTTCTCGTCTAAATTCTAGATTCTAAAGACGGAGATTGTAATATAAATTCTAGTGCGTAGTTTATGTTTTGAGGTTGCGGTGCTAATCATCATAACCGATAATCATGGGGCCTTGTAGATGTTACTGAGATGTTTACTTACTGTATATCCCTGAATCAGACACTGCGAGAATCTACGTTCAATTAATCAGGTGTTGTCATTCTTTCCTATTGAATTCTTATTTAAAATAAATTTATTGTTTTTATATTTTGAACCATCACATCACAAGCTCCTCCATTACTAGGCGGCTTATTTCATCACGGTGGATGTTATTTAATTCAATCCACACACCAGACAGACTGTCTGATATAAGCTTCAAAAAACATTTATCTGATTTCTCAATTTTCCAAAAACTGCATAATGTAGTACATCATAAAAATGTTATTCAAAGACAGAGAGTGAATAATTCATTGTGGAATGAATGGTACTTGTTTAACACCATTAACAAGCCAGTGAGCAGTCCTTTACTGCCCATGAAGCACACAGAATATAATCCTAAAAAAGTGGCACCCCAGAACCTCTGATGAAGTTACATATATGAAGGCTAGGGGCACTACTGAGCCCCAAACCCCAATCATGAACACACAAAACATTCAAGTTCAAATAAAAGGGTATTTATTACAAGAATACCTTGAACAACAATGAGCAGGTCTTCTCTCCTCCGTTCACTCTTCCTCTGTCTCTTCCGCACTGATACTCCTCCAAGGTTAATGGTGCCTTCCTCTGCTCCCAGCTCCGACTTGCCTGGACATGGCAATGAGGTCTCTTGTATGAAAGACCCGGGAATACTTCTGGTGCCAGGGCATCGCCCGTCAGAACCACTTCTGGGTCAATCGCAAGTCCCAAATGGTAGGGGGTGTAACTCCCTGCAGTAACCCCTAGCAGCACCCATGGACCCCAGCAGGGCTGCGCTATCGTACTACAATTCCCAAAATTCCTTGCAGGTGTCCAAATGGGTAGCGATACCCAGGGAAGCTGCCACTTAGCATATGGGGTTGGAGACAATAAGCTGGAAATACTGCCGCTTGACCCTATCCTTCTGTTTAATTGGCGTCCCAGCTCAGGTAAGGATCCCAAACCAATTCTGGCTGGGACTATGGTCTCAGCATGTTGTCTCTTACAGTTAATACTTGATGAAAAGAACAAAGAAACAAATAAGGCCCGATGGCCAGGGAGGACAGAAAAAAAAAACTCCAGAGGGTTGGAGAAAAAAGAAACAAAATCTGCAGGGGTTCTGAGGCCACGAGACCACCCAGCCTCCTCTAAGCATTCTACCTAACATCAACGCTCTCAATCAGTCCTCATGGTTTTCAGACTTCACGTGGAAGAACTTGACGATGACAGTCATGTGGACTTCTGGCCTTCAATCTATCAATTTAGGGATATCACGGTGCTTTGATCAAGTTGTGGTGGTGCAGACTGCCATCACAGAAAACCAGTAAACAGCAGAGAAAGCAGGGGTGAGTACGGATCGCGGAGCCATGATCAAAATGGTAATTAAATGCATACACAGAATATCAGGGTTACACTAAAATGAAGCTACGAGAAAGCCTTGTTGAAATAATGAGTTTTTAGCAGTTTTTTAAAATGCTCCACCGTATTAGCCTGGCAGATTTCAATTGGTAAACTATTCCAGATTTTAGGTGCATAACAGCAGAAGGCCACCTAACCACTTCTTTTAAGTTTAGCTTTAAAAGAAAATGCTGACACATTCCGGCTCCCTGAGGCATGTGCGCCATTTCAGGGTCCCTTCACCCTACCCTTATCTCTTGGATTGAAGATGAGACACAGCAACACTTGAGGATGTGCACAGGAGAGCAAGCAGGTGCACACCAGGACTTAAGGACATGTCATACTGTGACAGGCTCAGAGAATGACACCTGCAGAGGAGACTGCGTAGGGACCTCAGCCAGGCTTTCAAAATTCTCAAAGGCATTCGATTAAGTATATCGAGCAGAATTCTATCAGCTTATGGGTGAATCACGTAATCAAGGGAACCAGTGGATATTAAGGGGACGTGCATTTAGGACCAAAGCCAGGAAGCTCTTCTTGATGCAAAGAGTTGCTGGAGTCTGGACAAACTACTCTTGTGGAGAATGGACCTACTCTAACTTCAATCCCAGCAGTCCGAGTCTCAGGATGGGCAAGCAGGATAGACTTTATTGCAAAGATGCACAAAAGCTGTCTCAGTTCAGTGAAGTGAGTGCTGTTAGTTCAGTGGTACCTCATTTTATTACAATTTCTTACCTCACTCTGTGTATTTTTCTCACCGTTATCTGACTCCTACATTCCTGTGTTTTTTGCTTAGTCACCAATATTTTCTAATACCTAATAAACAATGATAAGTTTCTAATTGATCCCCATTATCGGCCACCATTTAATCCAAAAGACATATCAGCCACATGGCCAAAGGGGAGACCTCATCTTGTATTTACCCGTCACATTCATACCCTCTGATGTGTAAATTCTATCAATGGTTGTGCTTAATGGGCACAAATAATCTCCTAATGGACATGATTCCCTTTCCTCTATTATCTTATGACCTAAGAAATACAGTGCAGCCTTCTGGCCAGAGGAGTGTCCATCTCTTATTGACTTGGCTCATTCTAAAATCTGACTTTTGCAAATATTGGTGGCCTTCCAGATCACTTTAGAAAAGAGGTATGGGCATTAGCCATGAACTCTTACACTGCTTGAGGCTATCCATTACACTATTTACATGCTGAAGCTACAGTTAAAGTCAGAAGTTTACATACATCTAGGGTGAATTTTATAACCCCTCCATAGATTTTTAAATGGCCATATATACTCACGTATAAGTTGGGTCTTGAAACCCAAAAAATCGATCATAAAATCAGACCCCGACTTGTATGCCCGAAATATGCGACGCTTAATGTTTTTTTTATCATCTTCTTGCCTCCTCCAATCTCACACCAGTTTCTCAGACGCATTGAATTTTGTTGCAGCAGCGCAGTTACCAATTTCTTTCACCACTTCAATGAAATTTCATTTAAAAGCAGCTTCATATTTTCTTCCGATCAAAAACTCCATCGTAGATAAGGGATGCTCTTACAATAAAGGTGTATGAGGGTATGAGATACAAAAAACACAAAACAGTGCAAACGTTGCTTCAGAATAGTTCTGGTATTACTGGGTGGTCATGTAGGCACAATACATAGAAAAAAACAGGCAGTGCGCTCCGTGGTTACTCTCTCAGGTGGGAGTTACCATATTGTAATCTCTTGGAACAATAGCGTGAGTTTTCTGCATTCGACTTATACGACCAACATTATAAAATACCAGAAATTATACAGTAAGTCCCAACTTATCTGCTGGAGAACTTAAACGCGACTATATACAGTAATTAACTATACATTTGACATACCATTTAAGAGTAATTTTTCCAACAATATTCACAGATTATTAGATGTTCATAGGTTATTTCACTTTTTATTGACTACATCATAATTCCAATGGGTCACAAGTTTACATACACTGTTATCTTTGACATTAAACAGCTTAGAAATTTCCAGAAAATGATGTCAAACCGTTATGCAATTAGACAATTGGCCTAACTGGAGTCAACATGTGGATGTACATTAATGCCTACCATCAAATTCACTGCCTCTTTGCTTAACATAATAGAAAATTCAAAAATCTGCCAAGACCTCAGAAAACACAAATGTGGTTCATCCTTGGGAACAATTTCCAAATGCCTGAAGGTTCCATGTTCATCTGTAGAAACAAATATACTGAAGTATAAACACCATGGGACGACACAGCCATCATACTGCTCAGGAAGCAGACACAGTTTGCTCTTAGAGAAGAAGGTACTTTGGCACGAAAAGTGTAAATCATTCCCAGAACATCGGTAAAGGATGTTGAGAAGACTCTGGAGGAAACAGGCAGACGTTAACTTGAAAGTCTGCTCAGCAAGAAAGAAGCCACTGCTCCAAAGCTGCCATGAAAAAGCCAGACTGCAGTTTACAATGGCACGTGGGGACAAAGATCTTACTTTCTGGAGAAATGTCCTCTGGTCTCATGAATCCAAGATCAAACCGCTTGGCCATAATGTCCATTGTGTTATGTTTGGTGGAAAAAGGGTGAGGCATGCAAGCTAAAGAACACCATTCCAACGGTCAAGCATGGGGGTGGGAGCATCATGTTGTGAGGGTGCTTTGCCGCAGGAGGAACTGGTGCACTTCACAAAACAGATGGCATCATGGGGAATGAAAATTATGCAGATACAGTATACTGCAGAAACATCTCAAGAGCTCAGCAAAGGAAGTTGAAGCTTAGTCGCAATTGGGTCTTCCAAATGGACAATGACCCCAAGCAGACCTCCAAAGCTGTGGCAAAATGGTTTAAGGACAACAAGGTCAAGGAACTTAGGTGGCCATCCCAAAGCCCTGACCTCAATCCAAATGAAAATTTGTGGGCAGACCTGAAAAAGCGTGTACAAGAAAGGAGGCGTACAACCCTGCCCCAGTTACACCAGTTCTGTTTTGAGGAATGGGCCAACAGTCCAGCAGCTCATTGTAAGAAGCTTGTGGAAGGCCATCAAAACCAAGTGCTACCAAATATTAACAAAGCTCATGTAAACTTGTGAACCACTGGAATTGTGATATAGTCAATAAAAAGTGAAATACTCCGTAATATACTTTGTTTAAGACCGGCACAAAGTCGAGGTCTTAAACGATACGCCAAATTTATTGCTTGTTAATATAAAATCTGTGGAGGGGTTATGTATGAGTTTTAAAGAATTCACCCTCAAACCTCTGACTTTACCTGTGCCTATTCAATATATGATTCAACTTTTCATTTAATTAAGACTTTCATTACTCATAGTTTTAATTTCTATACAATCCAGACATGTAGCTGAAGCAGAAACCTTGACAACCTACAAGAAGCATCTGGGCGAGACATTGCGGCAGCTCAGCTATTAACTAAACAAACAAAGTTGATGGAATAAGGGTCTCCACTCATTTGTCAGACTTCCTAAGAGAGCGCATGCACTTTAAATAAAATATTGTGATATACAATATTTAACATTGCAGTTTGGCTTATTCTTGATGTGTCCTTGCTGGTCACAACAGCTGTGCGGCAGAAATGATGTCAGTCTCTGAGAAATCGCCCCTCCCACCCTGCATGGCTAAAGTGGCCTTGGGCTATAATCACGTGACAACACACGTCTCCATGTAGTGGTGGAGGAAACATAACAGCTGCGGTTTGGCCATCTTCCACATCCCCCTTACAGCTCTGATTTAGCACCAAGTGACTATCACGTCTTCGGTTCACTTCTCATGATGAGATTAAGTTAACGCTGCAGCCCTGGATTAGGCAGCAACTGGAAAGCTTCTTCTCCCCAGGAAGCTGTGTGTGGAATTGTTCCCGACTACACAGCAATGTCAATGTGGCACCTTGTGTGGCTGGTGGCAGAAGAGGGGGCGATATATACAGTAGGCATCTGCATGATTCCTCTCTCTGAGACCACAGAAATGCTCAGGCGATGACAAATTCATGGATGGAAATTGCAAATATCACTGGACAAAGACAATTGTTAGAAAACATGGAAAAATTACAAAGGGACAAATTTATCAAAGCCGAAGTGGAAGCTCCAGGGGGTGAGAAGAATATTGCTGCTATTCTAAATGTGTTGGGCTGGTTATCCACCTTCATTAAACACATAAAAATGAAGTCAAATGTATCTGAACGTGACGGAAGTTGTCTCAAGTTTCTTTAATTGGCAAGTATGCCTCATCAACCAAACACTGCAATCTACTGACTAGGAGAACACTGATGCACTGATTGAATGGGCTTCCACAAGTGTACTAAATGTGTTTTGGTCACAGCCTGAACACAACCTGAATAGGAAAATGAAAATGAATACAATCTGTAAACTGCAGGAAATTATGTCTAGGAGGAATTTGACAAACGCTGAAGCCGTATCCGACAAACGGAAATGCCCAAGGATGCTTGCCTGGAATGGAAGTTAGTCACTTTAATTTGAATATGAGGGCAAATCAAAAAGTCAAGGCAATCTGAATGAAAGCTGATGCAATACAACATGTTTGTGATGGTGCAGTATAGTGGGTCCGCGGATCATAAAGTTTGCTCAAGATTGGTATCTAAACAACTTACTGAACTGTGCAAAACAGTGTGTGGAGGTTGCGACCCAATTACTTAAAATTGTTTTGGAGTAAATGGTCACAGAAGATGAGACACTGTATGGGTCTGTCACTGTCAGTTGGAAAAAGCAAGAGACAAAGCTTGCAGTGGAAACACCTGGATTCTCCAGTAAAGAAGAAAATTAAGACGACCTTCTTTTGGGACATGAGGGGTCAATAAAAAGTGAAACATACTGTCCTATGCTTAGAGTGAAACTTGCAATTCACAGCAAAAGAAGAGTACTGCTGTCACAAACAGTCTTGGTAGTCCATGACAAAGCATCTCCCCATGCAATGGCCTCAATGGTGGACGCAATGGAATAGCTGTGGTTTGAATGTCTTCCACATCTCCCCTTACAGCCCTGATGTTGCACCATGGGACTATCACATATATGGTTCATCTCTGATGATGAGTTTATGGAAGGAGTGCAAACCTGGATTGAGGAATAGCCAAAAAGCTTCTTCTCCCAAGAAATGAAGACAATAGTGGAACGATACAAGAACTGCGGGGAGACCATGTGGAGAAGTGACATGACTGTTATGTTCATCTTATTAAAGGGTACTTTTTGATTCTCCCTCATATTTAAACTTAAAGCCATTTCTCCTATATATAACTTACCTGCCCCTTTCTCGACCATGCTACATTTGTGGCCAAGGTGTGGACTGTATTCTGGTAGGATCACAATCCACCTGTCCAAGTCCAACTCACTCTTCCTTCACCGAGGTGTGACAGATTAACGAAATACTCCACTCAATAGGTTACTTACCTGAAGTGGTTTGTAGCAATGCCTAAGAATAATTTTTAATTTCATGTTTTCATGGAGAACGGAAAAAAGGTTTTCTGATAGAATGGGAGTCTATGGAGACCAATGGCGAACAGCAGCAAAAAATACCAAAAACATCCATGAAAAAAATCTCATATTACTTGTGTTACATAATCCACATGTCAAGTCAACCAGTTGTATGCTCATAACTCACATGCATTTTTTTAAATAAAATATTGTTAAATGAATACTTCATAAAAAAATGTAAGTATGGTACAGTCAGTACTCTTAACCAATGATTGAGGGGAGAGGCAAATGAAATTTATCTCAATCTTCGAGAAACCCCGATAAGGTGCTTGATTTGGCTAGTGGACAGTGGGAGTTCAAGGCATGGCTGACGGCTGTAAAACTGCCTTCAACACACAAAGAAGTGGATTATGATGTTGAAAGTGGGATCTCTTGAGGTTCACTGTTGGGGATAATGTCCTGTTTAATTTATACAAATAAATCAAAGCTGGTCAAGTGTGCAGATGACACTATTGCAAATACATCAACATCAGTTGGACTGAAATCACTGGACAATAAAGTATTTCAAAGGTTTTGTTTCCTGAAAAATCTCTGGTGATCATCTCAACACACATATAATTTCAGACTGATTGTGTCATGTAGGAGTTGTGAGAAGCAGAGAATTAACTTTTATTGAATTTAATGTGGTTAATCAATTATACTAAACACGTTATTAGTTCAGCCGAGTTAAAAAGTTTTACTGATTTTTATTTGTACTCCACAGCTGACGCTTCGTTCAAAGTGTCCAACAATAGGAGGCCAGCACTGAGAGGATTCTGTTTGTAGTCAGGTGCCTTTAAGTTGTCAAGAAAATTTTCAGCAGCCTTGAAAAACTTCCATGCTATTTCCTCCAGCTTCACTTTGAACTACTTTGTCACCGATGAATGCGTTGGATTTGTTGTCCAATAAAAATGCCTTTCTTAATCCTGGCATCAGTTATTTATGGAAACATCTCTCTCAAATATCAAAATCCTTCCTTGTTCAAACTTGTTCATCAAGTTTTATTTGAAGAAGAGGCAAAAAGTCTTTTGGGTGGACAAGTGGTTTATCAGCCACACTCTTCTGTCCTGACCAAATGCTTAGAGTGGCCAGTTCTTTTTAGTGTAAAAAGTCTCTTTAGCATGTACACCTAAAACCAACGTTACATTACATCACTTGTGGCCATTGGGTACGTTGGGCTTGCCGACTGCAGTTATTGATCTTGTCACTGGGCCATGTAAGTTTAAACAACTGACAAAAATCACTGGGCAGGACACATTTAGTTACTGAAAGTCTACCTTCTAGCTCAGCTGTGCTACCCCCTTTTTGTGTCAGCCAACAGCATGCTGCCTAATAGGAGTCAGTACTGTACGAATAGTTAACAGATACGACAAGTGCAGCTGCAACCGCAAATATTCAGTTGTGGTACATACACAAGAGCTTCTGTTCTATTTGCAAGGTCCGAAACACCCACATTTCTTATTACTCGTTGCTGTATTATATGCATTGTACTTCAGGATGAGCATTCATGGATTGTCAGCTCTGACACGCACAGTGACTCCCCTACGACTAAATACGAGGTTTGATTTTGCTGGAGCAAGTCATCGACTAGTTGGAATGAGTTGCTGGGCATGTCAGAATAGATGAACGGCTTTCACAGAAGTACCCCACAACTGCCACTGACTCACCAAGATTATAAATTAAGGCTGCTACAAATGGAAAAAAAAAAAAAATCATATACATACACACACATATATATATACATATATATATACATATATATATACATACATACATACATATATATATATACTGCTCAAAAGAATTAAAGGAACACTTTTTAATCAGAGTATAGCATAAAGTCAATGAAACTTATGGGATATTAATCTGGTCAGTTAAGTAGCAGAGGGGGTTGTTAATCAGTTTCAGCTGCTGTGGTGTTAATGAAATTAACAACAGATGCACTAGAGGGGCAACAATGAGATGACCCCAAAACAGGAATGGTTTAACAGGTGGAGGCCACTGACATTTTCCCTCCTCATCTTTTCTGACTGTTTCTTCACTAGTTTTGCATTTGGCTACAGCCAGTGTCACTACTGGTAGCATGAGGTGATACCTGGACCCTACAGAGGTTGCACAGGTAGTCCAACTTCTCCAGGATGGCACATCAATACGTGTCATTGCCAGAAGGTTTGCTGTGTCTCCTTGCACAGTCTCAAGGGCATGGAGGAGATTCTAGGAGACAAGCAGTTACTTTAGGAGAGCTGGAAAGGGCCATAGAAGGTCCATAACCCATCAGCAGGACCAGTATCTGCTCCTTTGGGCAAGGAGGAACAGGATGAGCACTGCCAGAGCCCTACAAAATGACCTCCAGCAGGCCACTGGTGTGAATGTCTCTGACCAAACAACCAGAAAGACTTCATGAGGGTGACCCAAGGGCCCCATGTCCTCTAATGGGCCCTGAGCTCACTGTCCAGCAGCATGCAGCTCGATTGGCATTCGCCATAGAATACCAGAATTGGCAGATGCACCACTGGTGCCCTGTGCTTTTTACAAATGAGAGCAGGTTCACCCTGAGCACGTGACAAGTGAAAGGGTCTGGAGAAGCCATGGAGAACATTATGCTGCCTGTAACATCATTCAGCATGAGCAGTTTGGTGGTGGGTTAATGATTGTCTGGGGAGGCATATCCATGGAGGGTCACACAGACCGCTACAGGCTTGACAAAGGCACCTTGGCTGCCATTAGGTATCAGGATGAAATCCTTGGACCCATTGTCAGACCCTATGCTGGTACAGTGGCTCCTGGTGCACGACAATTCCTGGCCTCATGTGGTGAGAGTATGCAGGCAGTTCCTGGAGGATGAAGGAATTGATACCATTGACTGGCCTTCACGTTCCTGACCTAAATCCAATAGAACACCTCTGGGACATTATGTTTTGGTCCATCCAATGCCATCAGGTTGCACCTCAGACTGTCCAGGAGCTCAGTGATGCCCTGGTCCAGATCTGGGAGGAGATCCCCCACAACACCATCTGTCATCTCATTAGAAGCATGCACCGATGTTGTCAGGCATGTATACAAGAACACAGGGGCCATACAAAGTGCTGCATACAATTTTGAGTTGCTGCAATTAAATTTTGGCAAAATGGACTAGCCTGCCACAGAATTTTTTCACTCTGGTTTTGGGCGTCTTTGAATTCAGGGCTCTGTAGGTTGATCATTTTCATTTCCATCAAACGATGTGGCATCCTTTCGTTCCTAACACATTACCCAGTCTATATCAGTATAGATATCCAGGAGGATTTCTTTTTCCCATTGAGATCTGATGTGTTTTCAAAGTGTTCCTTTAATTTTTTTGAGCAGTTTATATATATACATATATATATATACATATATATATATATATACATACATATACATACATATATACATACATACATACATACATACATACATATATATGATAACTTGGGAGTTGTACAGTTGTCCCTGCTTACATTAGCAGATTAGCAGAAGAGAACAAGAAAGGCTAATATGATGATGGGTTACTTAGCATACTCAAGGAAGGTTAAAGTCTAGGATGTACTTGTAAGAATTCACATGGAATGTCTTCAGCAGATTTATTCTCCATATAAAAAAGTAACAGCATTATCTAAAGTTCAATGAAGAACAGGTAGAAACTTTTTAGTATCAGCTGCACTCAAGATCAAAACCTTTCAGCTTCCTTGTGGCATCATGGAACAGGCTGGTGCAGGCAACTTTATGGACATTCATGCATTGGATCATCAGTGGCAAACCTGAACACAAACAATTCAACCACTAGCAGGAGGTGAGCTACCCTCCACATACATAAACTGGACTGCAGATCTGTACCTTATCATTAAGCCTAACTTCCAAAGTCACACAGCATTACTAACCGGGGATGTAAAAATCTGTTATTTACCATTAATCATCAGAGGCTGTTTTTGCAAAGTTACAAATTTTATTTAGAAATAAATACAAATATTCACATCATTAAGAAAACAAAGCTTTACCCCTCTCTACAATTGTGCATCCTTACATATTTTGATTTTCCCCCCACTAAAGCAACAATCAAAAATGATTTCAGCTAAGCAGTATGTAAGGTATAAAGCTTATTAGTTCAGGAATTACCCCATCAAATGCTTTGACAAGATAATTACTGTAAATATTCTGTGCATCTAAAAAGCTTAAACTGTAAATCCTGGATCAATGGCACTTTGTTATTTTTAATCACAACTGCATAGAACTGCATAACTTACAAAGCAGTTCAATCATTAATAAATCATTTTCTGCATTTACAAAAAAATTCTAAAGAATTTAGCAACTTGTTACATATTTTGATCGTTTGGTTTGTTAATTAAGTTGCCACACAACCAGATGGTTACCAATGCTGGCATAAAAACCAGTCATCAGTGAAACAAGGTGAACCTTATAATCAAAAAACTACTGCTTTGAATGCTGCAAGATTCAAAAAAGTCAGAAGATAATACAGTTTGAGCCTCAAGCCTACAGTCTGCAAGCTTATAGTGTCAGTACTTCCATTTGAGTTACAAAAACACACTTAAAACCAGTGCCAATCACAAGTCCAGCCAACAACAATTTATCAAGATTGTCACAATTTTTTTGTAAGCTGACACTGTAGAATTTGCAGGTTTTTCAAAAAGAAAAAAAAAAGCAGAAACTGGCCCCTATTCAATATTAATATTTCTGTTAAATATTTAAAGTTATTACAAATTAAATATGTACAATCTGTATAGAAATTGCAGCCAAGTCATTTGCTGCTGGTCCTCTCTGTTGCACAGCTGCCCACACCACCAGGATTAGAACAAAAGGAAGCCATATGTATCTGAAGTAAGTAAGCACGTCTCAGTAGTCATTAATTTAACTTTTAGAATCTGTTGATCTGGACTAAAACTTTAAAAAGTTAACCATTAAGTATAAATATTTTGTTTTCTCTGGAAGTGGTTGCAATATTGGAATGCTCTGTCAGAATACTATTACATTGGGTACAGGAAACTTACATTATGTGAATTTGAAAAAGTCATTTATACTTCGCATTGCTTACTATTATCTAAAAAAAAAACCCTGACAATGAAGAAACCCTTTGGTCCTCTGAACTTCACTTCATACTCAGCAGCAATGCAGCACAGGTAGCTCTGTGCAGGAGTAAGAAAACACTGTTTTAACAGGACACTTCTGCAGATTTGTGAACGGATTGGTCAAGGACTCCAGGGCCGTTGCTGGAGTCGAGCTGTGTATCGGTGTGTGAGCGGCTGCGGGACCCATCAGTAGTGTGAGTGCGGCTTCTGTTGCCTTCTCCTGTGTGGGAACGACTTCGGTTGCCTTCAAATGATGTCACACTAGAGTTTGATGCAGTGCGAGATCGAACAAGACGTGTCATGCTGGCAGAGGGCACTGCAAGAAAAATAACTGCATTAATTGATTTGTTCGCTTTATTATCAAATATAAAAACCTGCTAAACAAAAAAAAAAAAAATATGTGCAATAGACACAATGCAGCACACAACACAAATCTGTTACCATGTCATGTTTACAAGGATTTATTTGGCCAAAGTGCATATCAATTTATACATGCAAATTAAATTAAAAATTGTGTAGCCCGAGATTTTTGTTCAGTACATCATATTCTGAAATGGGAATTCTAAAACAATTCAAGCACCAGGTGGCAGCAAAAGGTATGGGAGATTTAACAATTTCATCCTGCTCTTGTCATTGTGTGGCTGACCAGGTAAGTGCAGCCTTGATGTTTTCTGTAGTTCAGTAACACTACTGCCAAAAATAGGCAGTATCAAATTGCTATACTGTACTTCAAAAAAGAATGTGGCTTTGAATTGAGAATTGTTGGACATAACCACAAGACTGAAATGTGACACAAAAGCAAGCAAAAACCTCTCTTGTCAAAAGCTGCGAATTAAAAAAAAATTCTGATTAAAAACTAGAATTAAGGTATCATATGAGCTTATTACATTGTGGATGTGAAAGTTGTTGGTGCATAACATGCACATCGTCATACATGAATATGGGTTGATACCACAGGTTAAATGTTTCTCTCACACACACATAATTTAGTGAGTCGCACTAAATATTCTGAAAAATACAGTGAATTACAATTTTGCTTCAGTACTAGGGTGTTGTACCGTGTTAACCATTATGAGTGTAGTGAGAAGTCAAGCAAAATGACACATTTTATTGCCTAACTAAAAAGATTACAATATGTAAGCTTTAGAAGCAACTCAAACATTGCACCACTGCATCCACAGGCTTTCTTTCAAATGTAACTATCAATATATAACCATAATATACTCAAATTCTACTTGGGAGCGGGAAACTGGCATTACTGTAACTCTTGTGTTAGTGCTGAGCGAACTCCAGTGTTCACTTCACCTTGAGTTCAGTGAAATCACGGAAGTATCCACAAATATCGCCAAACTTGGCGAAATGCACTGAAGTCAATAGGGACGGACTAGCTGAACTAGATTTGACTGGATTATAATGGTGCAATCATCTTTAAAGGGTCCCCAAGGGCTAGAGAAACATCTACAACTAAAACGGGACCAATTATTGTGGCCAAAAAAGTAACCTGAGCTGTTCAGCAGTAGTGCCAACTACTGTACCACCGTTCCTCTGTGAGAAGAATGCAGTGACAGACAAGCAAATGTTTATATTATCAAAATATGTAGGTTGTTTTATGTTGGAATATACGTTATATATTATTATATACCCAGGGGTGGCCCCATACAATATTGGCTGTTACAGCTCTGGGCAATGTAGCGCTGGCCTTGCAAAGCATTATAGGACGCTGAAAAAAAGTTCTTCTTAACTGGCCAAATTATTAGTAAATAATTCAATGAACAAGGATGAATGCAGAAAATTTGCTGTGAATAACGTTTTGGCAAAATTGTCCGATCAACACTACTTGAGAACAAGTGCTTGAGACTGACACACTTTTCACCGATACCGATTCAGAATTCAGTCCTCTAGCGTGGCAAAGAACAAAAAAACAAAACCAAAATAATCAAACTCCTATTTCTAATGCTTGCTGTCCTAAACAAATCACATGGGTGTCTATGCTGTGTCTTTACCTAGTGTGTGTTTTCAACTGTGTGGGAAATTGTCACAGCTGAGAGGTCTCAGCTTCAAGTAGAGTGTTGATACTTTTTTTTTTTTACAAAAGGAAATAACCAATGATCTTTGTAGATCCAGTCAGTACCCACAGCAGTAAGGCACTCAAGAAGGAAATAAAGGAGCAGCCATTGTTGGGAGTACAATATTTGATGTTAAGTCAAAAAACAAAGACGGTTTAAATTTGGATGGTTTTGCAATGCAGAAAGTTTGTATTATAGGTTTATCAGGTCATTGTCACGATTACAGTACCGCGGAATTCTTACATCCATCCATCCATTTTCCAACCCGTTGAATCCAAGCACAGGGTCACGGGGGTCTGTTGGAGCCAATCCCAGCCAACACAGGGTGCAAGGCAGGATCCAATCCCGGGCAGGGCACCAACCCACCGCAGGGAATTCTTACATGCAAGTGCTAATTAACTTGCAACATGTATTATGTTACTGCACCTCAAATATTTAACATTAATAGTTGAAATTTTAAAACAGAAGAAAAACCTTACACAAACAAGTTCCATTTGCACACCAATTCAGATTTGTAAATCTATCAATTTACGAAAGTCTAACAAACAACACCACACAGTACTCTTCGTTTTTGAAAATCTCTATCTCTTGCATCATGAAACCTGAATCACAATATGAATTGTATCATTGGATAAGTGTATTGTTTCATGCCTATAGAAAAGGCTTGCCGGATTTCTAGTTTTAAAAACAAATTCACCCACTGGTTTCTGAAACACTTTCACTACAAAAAGACATGCTGTGCCACAATGTTAAAAGCAGACGTACAAAAAGCATGTGCATGTTAAAGAGTGTTCAAACAGAATCCAAGGCACTTTACACACACACACAAAAAAACACATACTGTATGCATGCAAAGGGCTTACAGAAACAGCAGTTTTGGTGATCCATATAATAGCGGATTCTACACAGAAAGAAACTGCTTAATATAAAACATGTTTTCTGGTAATCTTACAAACATTTAATTCAGCAAAGCATGGTGGGACTAGTCTAATGACCCCCAAGGAAGCCCAAGGTCTGTTGTCCATTTACAGTATATAAACACTGCAGTTTGTATAAGCACTTTTTTGAAATCTAAATCTAAAATATGTAAATACTTTGTTCTACTTATGTACACTGAAGACGATGGCAAAAGGAGTTAAGAAGAAATATATTTTTACATGTAGATAACAAGGAAAGGTTTTATATAGCACAGCTTTACCTATTTAATTCTAAAACAGGACCAACAACGTAATTAAATTTTAAAATCATCATGGCCTATGCCTTCTATAGTGTGAGCTACAAAATGTAATTAATGCAGAATGGATACTTACTATAGCCCATTCCTTGAATAAAGTACTTGAAGGCTTCTGTGAGCTTTCCGGGCTGTGGAAGATAAAATAAAAATAAATAAAACACACTCCATCCTGATTAGGGCTGAGCATACAAGGTCATTTCATTGCTACCTGGTGTCCTTCAGCTATATCACCAACCCATGTCTCTATAGTATTATGAATTAATCTTCATAGCAGCACCCTATTTTAAACTATGAAATTAAAGTTTGCTTTTTATTAGCAAAAGTTTATTTGTTGCTTTAAGCAACACACAATAAAAATCAGTACAGCAGGAAAGCAGATTTAATTAAGAAGGATTTTGTCCTACTGTGGCAAAGTTACACTTAAAAATGCATCAATTCATAAGCATTTTATTGAAGGGCTTTGTAAACCCCTCCCTCTGCAACTGTTAAGTTTCAACCAATTTCTTAATCCGAGGTCAACTTCCAACTTGAATTAACCCACAGTAGGCATTTTTCAGATATCCCAGTTTTTAAATGTGTTACATAAATCTTTATATACAAACAAGGTACCTTTTAATTTTACTTATAGTATAATGTTTCAAAACAGCTTAGGATTTAGACATCTTAAATGATTAAGCAATATTTCTCCCCACCACACCCCACATACCTGGTCCACCTGAGGCAATCCTCCACAGTCAGCCATCTGAAATAAAACATAAGGTTTGGCTTATTTGATAAAACTGAATTTAAAAACACATTACATAAATAACATTCACCAACCTAACCTATATAAATCCAAACAACATTTGCAGTGACACACACATTAATATGTAAAAACCGTGAGTACACACACTATACATTGTTTGTTTTTGCTTTCTTGACCATGTGAGCAACAGGTAATCATTGCTCAAAGCCCTGGCACCAGTTTTAATGCATTCATTCCTGCTCCTATTATTTTTTCAAAGGGTAAGAGTTTTGTTGATGAACATAATTTCAAAAAGACATTTTGGAGAAGAGATTATATCACTGTCAGCTAGGACAGTATCTTGGATCTATAAAATGTGATACCATATTTCAGGCCAAAGAAAAATCCAATGTGCAAGACCTGAATAACCACATATCAGAAAGACAACAGAAATTTGATGCTCAAAGATCCAGTTAGCAGTTTTTCACACTTGCTACACTTGTGTTAAAAATAAATGTAAATTGTATTCTAGAAAAATCTGCTTCTACAAGAGATCTTGTGTGTCCAACAGTGGACAAAATAAATGTACAGATCTGTTTTTCCAGAAGAACTTGTTTAATCAGGATATTCATGTTTCCTTTCTTCTTTAAACAATCAGACTTTCCCCAAGCTATTATTATAATAATAATAATAATAAACTGGTTTACTGTGGATATGTAGTTTATATTGATTGCAAACCCTGCATTCTGCATCTGTCACATCTGTCTGACAATTCTGAAAAACTCTACCTACTTGTGGTGGCTCTGAGGCTAGAGATCTGCACCAGCAATCAGGTTGCCGGTTTGAATCCCGCTAATTCCGAAAGTGACTACTCTGTTGGGCCCTTGAACAAGGCCATTAACCTGCAATTGCTTCATCCTGGGTATGATGTTAATCTGCATCCAGACCTGCAAACAGTTCCTCTGACTTACAGAGAAAGCTTGGCTGGAGTACCAATCCTGCCACAAACATAGTAAACCTCACACTGTTCCAGTTTGGGGCTGAGGTGTCACCCACTGCACTTGGGTGCCAATCCAGGTGGCGTGTGGAAATGTACAGCAAATGCTCCCAAGCTCTTATCTACTTCCATATACTTGAGCAAGATAAAGTATCAGTCACCAGGTGTTAACTTCATCTCCTTAAAAGCTTTTCCCCACAAAGCTCAATTTTTCTGTTCTTTGCTGTAAGCTAAAGGACACAGCGCAGTGTTAACAGTACAGTAGCAACTCATACATGGACAGAAAAGTCAACAGCTACTACAGTAGAAAAAATGGTTTGGAAGCATAATGTTGAACCTCCTGTATAAGCCTTTCTGCTTTTTCAGTCCAGACTTTTGTGTATCCCAAATAACTGAGCAAGGCAGCAGAGTGATATTCTGGGGAGATATATTTGCAAACCATTTAGGATCCTGCGCTCCTGACTTAATTTAATCTCTGTCCAGTTGTTACTGTGCAGAGAATACATTTAAACAAATAAAACACATGCAATTTGACATATTCAATAAATTGATCCAATGTTTACAGTCTTTATATTATTTTCCTTTTATGATCAATGCCCTTCTGATGGGAAGGTCATGACATGCTGTACTTTACTGTTTGTGTATCAATTCATGAAATACAAGTTTAAAGTTCAAGACATTAACTTTCTTATGAGAAGAGTAAACTAAAAACAACAAAAATAAAGACCCCCCAAACACACACAGGCTTTAAACTAGTAAACAATTGCTCCTGTCTATTCCTTCCATAGTTAATGTATTACAGTTGTAAATGCTGAGCAAGTGTTTACAAATCTATCATACGCATCACTAACTGCAAACTAAGCTAATAGATTTGATCTGTCAGTGAACTTTAATATTTGACCTGGTGAATTACCAGATAAAAGCATTGGTAAGACAAATTAATAACAGCTTACCTTAAGAAGTGTGGTCTTTGTTGGGTCCAATTTAGAATTGCATTCCACCTGAAAATAGTGCAATTGGTACCATAACATTATTATAACTTTGAAGACTATGAACCCATTCAAACCCTATAGTTCCTTCAAAAAAGGGCAGTCTATCTTGGCTTTTATTTTCCAATAACCAAACTGAAGTTTACAGAACAGTAATCTCTGCGAATTTTTAAATGTTGAGTGCAATTGGCCACTATATAACAGTGGCCCAAAAACTGACAATTCCCCTTGCTGCCAAGTATGATTTGGTAAATACTCAAATACACGCAGCAGCAACAGTAATTCAAAACACCTTAAGATGCAATTTTTCACTTCAAACAAATACTGTCCTACTTGACCTAGTCAGAAAAAAGGACCAGAAAGTGCTCGGTCAGCAAGATAAGTCAAGAAACCCCAGTTGGAGCTTTAGACCCTGGCTGCATTTTGCTTAAGGTGATTCAATAACTGTGATGAGTAAATAGTCGGGACGAAAACCTGATTGTGTGCTTGGTCATGTAAGACTATGGAAGATAAAAAGGGCTAAGCATATTGCTGGGGGTAATGCTCTCAAGATAAAGGCTCCTCTATTATGTGTACCAAGAAAAACCAAACGAGCAAAGATATGAAGGATTACAAAATAGATACATACTACAGCATCAACAGCAGGTGAGCTGTCTCCAACTACCAGCAATGTTGGACACCTAAAAAAATAAATAAATAAATAAAATGAACCACTGTTTAGTTGAGTTAACCTCTCTCTATTGCCCAACTTTATTCACTGTTGGTATTTTCATGAAAATTGAGCATCACTTTCAATTCCAATTCATAAACTCTATACATACCTAATCTTTTAGTTCTTGCCTTTATACTAGTCTATTTGGAAATGCTAATACGCTAAAATCAGACCATTGCTTTTGTGTATTCTGTTCAAAATGGTGCTTCAAAATATATTGTTTACCACATTTAGCAGTGCCACACAACTGGCCCCCAACCCACAAATCAACAAATTATGCTCTTCTAAGTCACGTTTCCCCCCACCATTCATCATATTAGAGAAGTTTACTTACTTTAAGGTTTTAATGTTTGCATTTCCCCCAAGAACTGGCCTCTCAATCTCAAGATCTCTTCGGCTATGGGAATATAAATTAAAACAGGCTTTGAAATTTCAAAATGGAATGGATAATATTATATAAAAAGAACATGAGGCAAAAAGTCACATGAAGAGAAAACATACTTATTCAAAAAACGCCATTAATGATTCTTTTAAATTTATGTTGTTGTGTTTGTATTGGGGTGGGGAGTGGGGGGGAGTGAGTCATATGCCTATTTCTAATATGGTTTTGGACAGGGAAGCAATGAGCGCAATGCAGGGTTTCATGAAGATAATCTTTCTATTGCCATTACACAGGCCAAAATAAAGGAAACTCAGGAAGGGATTGAAAACAAGGTAGTATAACATTATCTCTCCTTTATATCGAAAGCCTGAATTGTGATGATCTGGGAGAGGAATTGTAAGATGAAATTTACTCAACTCACTAATTCATCTACAAAAGGGCTCTCGCAGTAAATAAACATCTGAAGACCTGGGATTTTGAAGGGACAAATGTTGCAAGAAGACATAAGACAGCCAATATTCTGAAGAAGCATACAAAAACATAATAAATGCGGATTTTACCAACTTAGGCCTCCTTATTTCTTCTGTGTCCCGCAATGCTGATCAGATGCTATTGCTATGGCAGTTAAGCCAGAATGATGCCATGGTATACAAGCACACAAACTATTTAAACATTTAAGCTAAAGGGAGGGGAAACAGTATGAGAAAAAGTGATACATAAATGGTAAAACAGCCTTCATCCTCTTTGGGTCCCACTAAACATTTATTGTACCCAAGTCTATTAAGTGAATAGACTTTGGTACAAGCCTTATGATAGTTGGGTTGTGTGACCACTAACTTCCCTGTGGAGAAAATTAGTTTTTCTCCATTAAGGTAGAAGTGTCTTACACTGGTGCTCCCGACTACTGGCTTCAGTAAAGGTGCTATATAAATAAAATGTAATATTATTACTGCTGCATTTTTCCCTTGTTTGGCAGGACAACACATCATCCACAGTCCATCACTCTCTCAAGCTTTTGCTTGGTTATGTTCACCAGCTACCACCTCTGTCCATCTACAGTTCCACTGCTTTCCAAGCTAAACATGAGCCTATTTTTATAAGAACATATTATGCATAGAAACCTATTGTAAGATGTGCAATATTTATACTATAGAACAAAACCAAAACGCAACTTGTCTTTTAGCAAAACAAGACACAAAATGTACCTGTTGTAAGCATCAACAAACAATTGCAGATTGTGTTGGTTGACCTCATTAGAAATGTGCTGACGGTATGTCTGGATCAATTCATGGTTGTTATGGATTTCCTCCTGGATTTAAATAAGTAATAAGGGGAAATGACACATTAAGACTTCCCATATTAAAAAAAAACTGCAGCAAATAGAAAAAAGCACTTTATACATGCCAAATGATTTTATAAGAAACTTGGCCATTACTTCAGCATATTTTTGCAGATTTGGAAGTCATGCTGGGATGTCTGCAAGTTCTTATTCTTGGCTTAGAAAATTTGGATTAAAAACCAGGACAACAAGTGGTACACAAATCTAGAAAAGCCATTACTGCTTTAAGGCATTCAGTCTTATAATAACAATATAATTCTTCATCACTTGCATGAAATGTGGGAAAGGAACTATAATGACATTAAACAAAACCCATAATAGTAACACTCTGAAATGCAGTTATGCCTGCTGTAATTCCACTC